>NW_012116888.1:1095502-1099720 GCF_000951035.1 Colobus angolensis palliatus
GCTCCGCCTCCCAGGTTCACACCATTCTCCTGCCTCAGCCTCCCAAGTAGCTGGGACTACAGGCGCCCGCCGCCACGCCCGGCTAATTTTTTGTAATTTTAGTAGAGATGGGATTTCACCTTGTTAACCAGGATGGTCTTGATCTCCTGACCTCGTGATCCGCCCACCTCAGCCTCCCAAAGTGCTGGGATTACAGACGTGAGCCACCGCGCCTGGCCTTTTTCACGAATCTTTAATCACATCTCTAGTTACGTCCCAAGAACTGAATCTTAAAAGAGAGACTGTTGGGTCAAGTAATGTTTGGAAAGGGGTTCCCAGGTGACATTCTTACCAGCATCATTTACAACTGCCATTTCCCCATAGTGTTTATTTGTGGTGTGGTGAACCTTTGCTAGCTTACTGAGAAATTTTATCTTATTTCTGTATAAGTGAATGGGAATTTTTTTCAAAATTTCATCAGTTATTTATAGTTCTTACTTTTTGATTTGTATTTCATGTCCTTTGTCTATGTTCCAGTCTCTTCTCAGTCCAGTGGCCAAAGTAATCCTGTTTGATGAAGTCAGGTGACGTTAGTCACGCATCTGCATAGGATCCCCAGTGACTTCCCATGGCACTCAGAGTAAAGGCCATAGGCTTACAAGACGCCATGTGACCTAGCCCTTGCTTGCCTTCCTGGTCTCATTTTTTAATGCTTTGCACACATCATCCCAGCCACACTGGCCTCAGCTCTGTTCCCTGAGCACTGCCAGCATGTTTCTGCCTCTGAGTGTTTGCACTGGCTGTTACCTCTGTGGAGAATGCTTTACCCCCCTCTCCGACAACATGTGCTTAGGTCTTTATTGAGATATCAGCTCAGTGCTGACTCCTGTCTCTCTATGTAGCATTACACCTGCCTCCATACCTTTAGTGCCATTTACCTGTTTTTTTTTTTTCTTCTCACTTAAATATAATATAGTATGTATTTTACTTGTTTTGTGTCCCTCCTCCCCCAGCTGGAATGTAAATTCTAGGAAGGCAAAGATTTTTGCTTAGTTTTGTTTACTACTTTCTTTCTCGAGGACCTGTGGTATTGCCTGGCATAGAAGGATACTGAGTGAACATTTGTTGAGTGAATGCCATTTTCCATCTGAGTGAGATACTGTTTTTAAGAGTTTGTGTCTATTTCAGCACATGAAGGAATTGCCCTCTGCAATTTCCTTGAGAAAAATCTTACGGGAAAATAGGGACAATTTTCTTTTCTTTTTTTTTCCTTTTTTAAGATGGGGTTTCGCTCTGTCGCCCAGGCTGGAATGCAGTGGTGCTATCTTGGTTCACTACAACCTCTGCCTCCTAAGTTGAAGCGATCCCGAGTAGCTGGGATTACAGGCATGCACCTCCACGCCTGGCTAATTTCTGTATTTTTAGTAGAGACGGGCTTTCGCCGTGTTGGCTATGCTGGTTTCAAGCTCCTGAGCTCAAGTGATCCTCCCACCTTGGCCTCCCAAAGTGCTAGGATTACAGGTGTGAACCACGGCGTCTGGCCTTCTTTTCTTATTTTAAACAATTGTATCAACGTGACATTATCCTCAATTTTTCTGTTCTTTATTACATGTGAAAAGATTAAGCCTCATAGAAACTGTAGATTTCTACATTATGTAAAAGCACGTCAGCTTTCTGTAGTTTTGTGTATCATTGTCCTTGGGACTTGTTGATGAATACAGATTGTTGTGTCCTAGTCTCTGGCAGAGAACCTATGCCCCCTTGCGTTTCCATGTTTTGGGGAGGACTGAGCACCTACCTATTTTTTCCTTTGCAAAGAAGGACATGGCTCTTTGACTTACTTATTGCATGATAATTATAAAGGAAGGAATAAGGAAATCAATTCTTGAGGCCAAGTTGCTTTGCCATTTATTTATAGGACTGCATGGTTAAACCCTTGCTATCTTTTGTCCTCATAGTCAAAGCTTAGGGTGAAATGGTCCTCACTGGCAAATGGTTTCATTTTGCTCTGTTCAGATTTATTCTTTTTGTTTTTGTGGAGTACAGAATTTCTGCCAATGACTAGTTACACAATTTTTGGCATTTCTTTGTGCTTTCTTTAATTTGCTGATGTATTAAATGAGCGCACTGGACTGTACATAGTAGGAACAGTTGCATTTGGGGTTAACTTTTTGTAGCTTTTGGACTGTTCTCTTTTTCATTAGCTAAATATTGAATCCCTGCTGTGGGCCAGGCATGATGCCAGGTTTCTCACATATACCCTAAACAAAACAGACTGTTCCTCTGGAATGACTGTCTTGGGGGAAACAAATAATATTTGATACATGTGTTACGATAGATGAAGGGTGAGGGTCCATAGGAGCATATAACAGGGTTGGCTAACCTGAGACACATTGAAAGAATGAAGATTAAACAGATCCATGTATGGTATAAAGAGCCATCTTTATCAGGCAGTTTCTACTTTCTCATAACTCCAGGCCTTATGAATCTGATAATTATAGCAGGGACATTCTTTTTGACTGTGGGACTTTGTATGTGTTATATTTTGGTTGAAGTTTTAGGTAAGATAGCTACTGTTTTATTTGTTGCTTTGATTTCACTGTTATTAGCAGGTTTTTTATAATATGTATGAGTTGGGCTGTTTTTTATTTGAATGCTTCACAAGCAAACCTCTCTCAATAACATTCAGTTTTAAAAATCACTTTATTGCTGGCTATGTTTAGTTTTTATATAGAAATCAACTCCGTTTAGGTGAGTTGAGTTGATAAATATGTAAGTTTTTTAGCATAGGAAAATAGCCATTGCCATTTATAGAGTTACAGTTTATTAGTTGATAGTCATTACCCATGTGAAGTAGCTGGGGCAGCAAAGATTATGCCAAGGGAAATGAAGAAGAGCAATTTATAGAAAACTGCTTTTGTGTAGTTGTATTAGTTAGAAGATAGGCTCACTATTGTAATAGAAAGGTCTCAAAAGATACAATGGCTCAAACAAAATGTCTGCCTTGCTTACATAACAGGGCTTAGCAGATAAACAGGCCACACAGTTAGTCAGGAACCCAGGCTGATGGAGGATCTTTTGTCTTCGGTTCAAAGATTGCCATTGGTTCCAGTCAGGTGGAAGGGGCAAAGAGCCTGGAGGAGCAGGTATAGGACTGGACTGGTCCTGGAAGTGGTGACAGTGACTTCCACTTATAATTAACTCTGTCAAAGGGTCACACCTAACTTCAGAGGAGGCAGGGGTATGTGTGTAGTGTGGCTGTGGGTTCAGGAGAAAGGAGAACAAAGATTTTCCAGAGTAGCTGCTTGTCTCTACCATAGAATTGTTAGATAGTTTACTGTAGATGGACTGTAAGTAAATGTTTGCTTAGTTCTAACATTTGACTGATATTGGGTTGATCCTTTGAGACTTATGTATATATATATTGTGGATATGCCTAAAGTTTCTTTTTCTACCAAAGATGTGATGTGATCTGTCTCGTTACAGAAGTAGGAGAGGGAAGGAAACTACTAAAATCCGTACTTAGGAGCCCAGGCACTATTCTAGATGTTTGCACATATTAATATGATTTCATTTCATCTTCACAGTAATCTAGAAGAAAGGTATTTAAATAATGACTTTCCAGTTAAAAAATGAGTTTTGATGGCTTTCCTCAGTTTCCATAATTGGCAGAACTGATTTCTGAATCCTGTAAGTTGATCAGTTGACAGGAACGAGTTTATGATTTATATCTTTTCTTTTGGGGTTGCTTTTCAGTTTGACTTTGAAGGATCACTTTCCCCTGTCATTGCGCCCAAAAAAGCAAGGCCTTCCGAGACTGGATCTGATGATGTAAGCATTATTATTTCTTGCTAATATAAATTAATTTATATAATTTTTGGATATTCATACTAGTCTCCCACTTCTGTGGTATTCCTATCAATTCCTCTCTTTTTCCAACACCTTTCACTTTATTTATTTTAATACTGAATAACAATTATTTTGAAGAGTAGGATCTGTTACATTTTCTGTGGCCTTTAATGATTATCTAAAAGTTAATATATGTATCACTGTATGATTTCAGTTTGGGTTTGTAGACATTTTATTATCAACCGATCACCTGAAATGACAGCATTTACCTTTTTTATGCAGTGTAAATTTTTTTTTTTTTTTTTTTTTTGTGGAGACAGAGTCTCGCTGTCACCCAGGCTGGAGTACAGTGGCCGGATCTCAGCTCACTGCAAGCTCCGCCTCCCGGGT
>NW_012116888.1:1101122-1111922 GCF_000951035.1 Colobus angolensis palliatus
TTTTAATTTAATTTCTTTTAAATTAAAATTCACATCTGTAATTTTAATTTCTTTTAATTTAATTTCTTTTAAATTAAAATTCATGCCTGTAATTGCAGCACTTTGAGGGATAGGGGCAGGAGGACTGCTTCAGCCCAGGAGTTTGAGACCAGCCTGGGCAACAGATTATAGTAAGACCAGTTCTCTACCAAAAAAGTTTAAAAATTAGGCAGGCATGATGGCGTATACCTGTAGTCCTAGCTACTCGGAGGCTGAGGTAGGAGGATGTTAAACACTCTTTCATGTGCTCATTAGCTACTTATGTATCTTTTTGTGAAGTTTCTGTTCAAATCTTTACCTACTTTTAAATTAGATTTTAAAAAACATGTAAGCTGTTGAAGTTCTTGCATGTTCTAGACATGAGTTCTTGACCGTATTTTCCCTTAGAATGTGGCTTTAACAGTGTCTTTGATGAGTGGAATTTTTTATTTTACTTATCCAATTTATTAGTTTTTTCTTTTATGGTTAGTTCTTTCTGTATCTAGTCCAAGAATTTTTAAGTTAGAATAACACACTGTATTAAGCTTTATAAAAACACCAGTAAATTCCAAGATCTGGAAATAGCATAACCACATTCTCTGAACCAAATGCAGTAAATCACAAGTAGAACCAAAATAGACTGAATGTTTGGAAAATGTAGTCTAATCAGTCTGAATATAAAAACCAATTGATTATTAGATTATATTACTAGCCCCGGCATCTTATACATGTGGAAAGATGAATACACCAGCTGAATGCAGGTGGACCTTGCCTCTTACCAAAACACAGTTCAGTGTAGTGGCCCACTAACCTGCCATCTACTTTTCCTATAAAACCTAGCCTGAGGTAATCGTAAATTTTCTCTCTCAATCTCTACCTAAATAGTATAATTCTTCTCCCAATGTCTTTCCTAAAAGGGCATGACAAGATTTTTTTTAAATGATTTTTAAAGGTAGCTTGCCTTAACATTTATAATTGGCATCTGGAAGTTGCTTGCTATTTTATAGTTACTTCATTCTTAGCATTGTCTTTTTTTTTTTTTTTTAAATATACTCTTAGATCAGCTTAATGTGAAAATGAAACTTGTTTTAAGTGAATTAATTTTCTTTTCTAATGATACTATAAGGAGATATTATTTTAAAAAATTAATATTCTTTTTATTCTTCTCAGGACTGGGAATATTTACTAAATTCTGACTACCACCAGAATGTCGAGTCTCATCTTTTGAATAGATCTTTGTGTTTGAGTCCTTCAGAAGCTTCACAGATGAAGGATGAGGATTTTTCACAGAATCTCAGTCTAGATTCTTCTACACTTCTCTTTACTCACATACCTGCAATTTTTTTCGTTCTTCACCTTGTGTATGAGGAGCTTAAGTTGAATACTCTAATGGGAGAAGGAATTTGTTCACTTGTTGATCTTCTTGTTCAGTTGGCAAGGTAAGTTTGTTTGTAGGTTAGAAACTGCCAGGAAGTCCTTAGATGACTGTCTTTTCCATGATATCATATGGGGACCTTGTAAATAAGTTTCTGAAATCTACCTTCTCAGAAACTAGGGCATCTCCTGTAAACCACAGAGTTTGAAAATACTGGTTTTATAAGGGCCTGTGAGCCATGTAGGGATTTTTAGTCTCTGTCCTGAGATTAGTGGAAGGTCACGAGAAAATGGAGATGACCTGCTCAGATTTTCGTTTTGACAGAATGACTGGCTATACTGTGGTGGGAGTTCTAGAATAACATCTGCTGTTTTGTATTAATATCCACATTCAAATTGTGCTTTATAGTTGACAAAATCATAATTTACATATAAAGTCTCAAACAAGATAAGTTTCCTATTTTAGTGATGAGGAAATTTGCCTAAATTTGTTTCCAGGGATATGAGTGTTTGATAGTTGCAGACTCATTTTGTTATGCTATCCTTGCTGCAATCTGAGGTTGTCCCTATCTTTGAGGCACTCATAGTAGATCCACAGAATAATATGTTTCAATACCTTTCAACAGCTTTGAAGCACCTTGTGTGTGGCTCAGAATTCTAGGGTCATATTTATGTGTTGTTTGACCTTTGTGACCTTTGGTGATAAAGAAGTTGAATTTGAATTGTAATGTCAACCTCTGAGTTAAGACATAGTACGTTTTCTAATTTCTGTTGTGTTTTTTGAGATCTTGAAATTCATTCCTGAGACATGGCAATTTTAATCAATGGTAAATATCTCTTAGGATATCATTACTATCATGAAAATTCTTTTGTAATGAATTTCCAAACCATAATCATGGCTCTCTGAAATAAGTAATGTGTATGTTGTTTTATATTTTATCAGTTTTTTTTTTAAACATATTTGTCTTATTTAATCTTTAAAATTTCAGAGTAAGTTAGTTGGTGTTGCCCCATTTTCTAGAAGAAAATACTGAGTTTTATAAACATGACTTATAGAAGGTCACACAGCTAGTAAATAGCAGAGGAAGAGCTAGATCACGGTGCTTTTACTGTAGTTTTACTTCCACAAAATTTAACTAACAAGAAGAGATTGGGTTGCATTTGTCACACTGGGCATTTTAAAGTCCAAAAATACAATAAAGAGACTCTAGATTTGGTTATCTTCTTTCTCATAAGTAAGTTTTTAAATTGAAAGATTCAAGTAATGAATCCTTCCAACTCTGTTGGGAGAAAGTGCTGTAATACCTTCTTTTTTACATGCTCTTACTGTTTTAGGGACCTAAAATTGGGACCTTATGTAGATCATTACTATAGAGACTACCCAACACTTGTCAGAACTACTGGACAAGTGTGCACAATTGATCCAGGTAAGTAGTTGTGCTTTTAAAGATTTTCTATACAGTGCAGTGACATTTCCTTGTATATTTCTCAATGAATAGCAGAGGATGTATTTCTTACCATTAGCTTCTAAGTCAGGGGCAATGTCTTTCCACCAGGCAGATTTTAGTTTGTAGTGCTTGTTTTCTGACACATAGTAAGCCATAATATCCTCAGTGTATGGGGAAGATTTTACCCATCCCTAAGGTTCTGACTTGCAAAAGCTTAGAAAGAGCTTCCAGTGCCAAGGATGCTTTCTTTTTCTTTTTTTTTTGAGACGGAGTCTCGCTCTGGCGCCCAGGCTGGAGTGCAGTGGTGCGATCTCGGCTCACTGCAAGCTCTGCCTCCCGGGTTCACGCCATTCTCCTGCCTCAGCCTCCTGGGTAGCTGGAACTACAGGCACCTGCTACCACCCCTGGCTCATTTTTTTGTATTTTTAGTAGAGACGGGGTTTCACCGTGTTAGCCAGGGTGGTCTCAATCTTCTGACCTCGTGATCTGCCCACCTTGGCCTCCCAAAGTGCTGGGATTACAGGTGTGAGCCACCGTGTCTGGCCACCAAGGATGCTTTTAACTTAGACTTGTACTGTCCAGTTAATACCACTAACCATATGTTACTTAAATTAAATAAAGCATGTATTTCCTCAGTGCACTAGCTGCATTTTGAGAACTCAGTAGCCACATGGGGCTAGTGCTACCATATTGGACAGTGCAGATACAGAGACAGAACATTTCCATCACCGCTGTACTATCCTAGACCCTGAGCTAAAGGCACTGAACGTTGGGTCCCAGTTGTTGGAACAGAGTTGAATCCTGGATGACTCTTTTGTTTTTTTTTTCACCTTTAGGGTTAGGACAAAAATTTTGGTTAGATTCCTTTTTTTTTTCTTCTTCGAGACAGAGTCACACTCTGTCGCCCAGATGGGAATACAGTGGTACGATCTTGGCTCACCGCGTCCTCTGCCTTCCAGGCTCAAGCAAGTCTCCTGCCTCAGCCTCCCAAGTACCTGGGATTACAGGTGTATGCCACCACGCCTGGCTAATTTTTGTATTTTTAGTAGTGATGGGGTTTCACCATGTTGGCCAGGCTGGCCTTGAACTCCTGACCTCAAGTGATCCACCTGTCTCAGCCTCTGAAAGGGCTGGGATTACAGGTGTTAGCCACTGCGCCCAGCCTTTAGTTGTATTCTTTATATGCCTTGGGAACAAGAGTTTGCTAAATTTCCATCCAGGATGAGATAAAATATAAGTCATTTAAACTCTATGTTTAATAACATAGTCACTTATTTACTGTGGCAGAAAACATGAAGCAGTTTGGAGAATATGGAAAAATATTATTCCTTTTTTTTTGAGACAGAGTCTCTCTCTGTCTCCCAGGCGTGATCTCGGTTCACTGCAACCTCCACCTCCCGGGTTCAAGCGATTCTTCTGCCTCAGCCTCCCAAGTAGCTGGGACTACAGGTGTGCACCACCGGGCCCAGCTAATTTTTTTTGTATTTTTAGTAGAGACAGGGTTTCACCATTTTGGCCAGGCTGTTCTCTAACTCCTGACGTCGTGATCCACCTGCCTTGGCCTCCCAAGGTACTGGGATTACAGGCGTGAGCCACCGCACCCAGCTGGAAAAATATTATTCTAGTTGTTTCAGAATGACAGGTAACTGTTGATCATCTTCTGTTTAAAATAAAATAATGTTGTCTTAATGTATTTTTGTGTCTTTTTGAATATTTATCTAATTTTAAAGGTCAAACAGGATTTATGCATCATCCATCATTTTTTACTTCTGAACCACCAAGTATTTATCAGTGGGTGAGTTCTTGTCTGAAGGGTGAAGGAATGCCACCTTATCCTTACCTCCCTGGAATCTGTGAAAGAAGCAAACTCGTAGTCTTGGTATGTATGAGGAGTGTTACTACCTATCTTCTTTTTCTTTTAAAATTTAGTTTTAAAAGGTACACCTAATATTAAGTTTTTCTTCCTGTGTATAGTTCTGTGAATTTCGGTATGTGTATAGATTCATGTGATTACTGCAGTTAGGATATAGAACATTTGCATCACCCTCAGAAATTTCTCTCATGATTTTGAGATTCATCCAAGTTGTTTCCTGTATCAACAGTTCATTGCATTCTATGACCAATTAGTAGTTTATTGCATGAATGTGCCCTGTTGGTTTTCCATTCAAGATGATTGGGTTGATTTCAGTTTTTAGTAATTGTAAATGTAGATGCTGTCAGTATTCATGTTCAGGGTTTTATGTGAACATAAGTTTTGCTTTCTTTAGGACAGGTACCTAGGAGTAGGATTGATGGGTCATATAGTTAAGTTTATGTTTTGTTTTTAAAGAAACTGTCAGTTGTTTTCCAGAGTGGCTCTTCCATTTTACATTTTTACCAGCAATATTTAAGAGGTCATTTACCTGCATTCTTGTTGGTGTTTGGTATTGTCACTATTTTTTGTTTTTTTCTTTCTGAGAGATGAGTAGTTATACCTCATTGTGGCTTTAATTTGCATTTTTCCTAATGACTAATGATGTTTTGAGGGTTCTAGGTATGACGTCTTGTCAGATACGTGGTTTGCAGATATTTTCTTTTAGTTTCTACCTTGTCTTGTCTCCTTATTCTCTTAATACGTCAAAGAGCAAAAGTGTTTAATTTTGATGAAGCTAGTTTATCTGTATTTTTCTTTAATGGATGTTGCTTTTAGTGTCATGTCTAATAATTCTTTGTTTAACTTCAGGTTTTGAAGATTTTCTCCTGGGTTTCTTTATGTTTTACATTTAGATCTTTAATCCATTTTGTTAATTTTTTATAACGTGTCAGGTTTTAAGTCAAGGTTTTTATTATTTCATTTGGATATCCAGTTCTTTCAGCACTATTTTTTGAAAAGACTATCCTTTCTCTATCGCATTTGCACTTTTGTCAGAAGTCAATTTGGCCACATTCTTGTGTGTCTATTTCTGGACTTTCTATTCTGGTTCATTGATCTTTGTGGCTGTCTATGCTGTAATTACTGTAGCTTTGTAGTAAGTCTTAAAATTGATTAGCATTACTCCTCCCTTCATTACTCTTCTTGCCTTTTCATATTGATTTTATTTTTACTTTTATTTTTGAGACAGAGTCTCGCTCTGTCGCCCAGGCTAGAGTGCAGTGGTGTGATCTCAGCTCACTGCAACCGCCACCTTCCGGGTTCCAGCGATTCTCTTGCCTCAGCCTCCCAAATAGCTGGGATTACAGGATCCCGCCACCACGCCTGGCTAATTTTTTGTGTTTTTAGTAGAGACAGGGTTTCACCATATTGGCCAGGCTGGTCTCGAACTTTCAACCTCAAGTGATCCGCCTGGCTCAGCCTCCCAAAGTGCTGGGATTACAGGTGTGAGCCACCGCGTCTGACCCATACTGCTTTTATAATCAGCTTGTCTATAGCTACAAAAAAAATCCTGCTGAAATTTTTTTCCAAGAAACACGTCTTTATTTATTTTAATTATTTTTTGTTTACTTTGAGCTGTAAATCTCATTATTTATTTATTTTTAGAAATTAGTTTGTTGTTACTGGTTAATACATGTCCAAGATCAAACCTTCATATAGAACCAAAGGGCTGTAACAGCAGATAAGGAAAGTTTCTCTGTTCCTCAGTCCCCCCATCCTGGAGCAGCCTGCTCATAGGCCCCTTGTGGGCCTTTCTAGGTGGAATCTTCCCAGGCTTGCAGGAGAACCACATGCTTTTGTCCCTTCTCTCAAATGTTGGCAGACTGTAAATGTCTTTGCCCCCTGCCCTTCTTTTTCTTTACGTTTTGCTCTGCTTCATGGTGAGAAGCACTTCAGAGTCTCCCGATGGTTCCAAAACAGACATACGGAATGGTGGTTCTGTTTAAAAAACACAGATTTTTTTTTAATGATAGCAAAATATATATAACATAGTATTTGTTGTTGAAATTGTTATTACTATTTTTTGAGATGGAGTCACTCTGTTGCCCACACTGGAGTGTAGTGGCACGATCTCGGCTCACTGCAACCTCCGCCGCTCAGGTTCAAGCGATTCTCCTGCCTCAGCCTCCCGAGTAGCTGGGATTACAGGTGTGAGTCACCAAGTCTGGCTAGTTTTTGTATTTTTAGTAGAGATGGCGGTTCACCATGTTGGCCAGGCTGGTCTTGAACTCCTGACCTCAGGTGATCTGCCCACCTTGGCCTCCCAAAGTGCAGGGGTTACAGGCATGAGCTGCTGTGCCTGGCCTGAAATTATTTTTGAGTGTATAATCCAGTGGCATTGAATACATTCACATTGTTATGTAGCCATCACCACTGTCCATACCCAAGACTTTTTCATCATCCCCAACATAAATTCTGTACCTATTAGACAGTGACTTCCCATTCCCCTTTCCTCCCAGGCCCTAGTAATTCTGTTCTGTTTCTTATGAATTTGTCTCTTGTAAGTACAGTGTTTGTCTCTCTGCGTCTGGCTTATTTCAGTTAGCATGTTTTCAGTGTTCATCCATATTGTAGCATCTATCAAAATTACATTGTTTTAAAGGCAGTATTCTATATACTACTCCATTGTGTGGATATACCACAGTGTATCATTTTATCTGATGATGGACACTTGGGTTGTTTCCACTTTTTGGCTATTATGAATAGTGCTGTTGTGAACCACGGGTGTGCAAATATCTGTTCAAGTCTCTGCTTTCAGTTCTTTTTAATATATACCTGGTGGTGGAATTGCTGGGTCATATGGTAGGTAGTTTGATAAGTTTAACTTTTTGAGGAACCGCTAAACTCATTTTCGTAGCGGCTATACCATTTTACATCCTTACCAGCAATGCAAGAGGAAGGGTTCCAATTTCTGCACAGTCTTGCCAACACATATTATTATTTTCTATTCGTTTTTTAAAAATTATAGCCATCCTAGTATTTATGAAGTGATATCTTGTTTTGATTTGCATCCTTAATGATTAGTGATGTTGAACATATTTTCATGTGTTTATTGGCCATTTATGTATCTTCTTTGAAGAAATATCTATGCAAATCTTTTGTGTATTTGAAAATTGGATTTTTATTTTTGAGTTTAGGCATTTTTATGCTCTAGATATTAATGTATCAGATACATGATTTGCAAATATTTTCTCCCATTCTGTAGGTTTTTCTCTGAATGTCTTTTCTGTAAAACTGGCATGAGTACTCAGTTTATCTCTCTGGCCTTTCATCTTAGTTTTATCCTCTTGGTATTCCTTTATAACTTGTCAGCTCAGAGATCTATTTATAAAAATATGAATTTATTTTTATTTATGAAAATAACTTTATTTATAAAAATATGAACTTTTTAATTTTTATTTTTTTAACTTCTGTTCTTTTTTTTTTTTTCAAATTTTCTTGCACTGTTGCCCAGGCTGGAATGCAGTGGCACGATCTCCGCTCACTGCAAGCCCCGCCCCCCAGGTTCATGCCGTTCTCCTGCCTCAGCCTCCCGAGTAGCTGGGATTACAGGCGCCTGGCTAATTTTTTGTATTTTTAGTAGAGACGGGGTTTCACCGTGTTAGCCTGGATGGGCTCGATCTCCTTACCTCGTGATGCGCCTGCCTCAGCCTCCCAAAGCTCTGGGATTACAGGCGTGAGCCACCGTGCCCGGCTGAATTTATTTTTATTTATAAAAATATTCTGAAAATATCAACAGAAGCCATTGCTGATAGGTTTTTGTTTTCATCACAATATGTTTTATTGGACTTTTTTTTTTTTTTTCCTAGACAAGATCTTACTCTGTCACCCAGGCTGGAGTACAGTGACGCAATCATGGCTCACTGCAGCCTCAGCCTCAGCCTCCCTGGGCTCAAGCAATCCTTCCACCTAAGCCTCCTGAGTAGCTGGTACCACAGGTGCATACCATCACACCTGGCTAATTTTTGTATTTTTAGTAGAGATGGGGTTTTGCCATGTTGCCCAGTCTGGTCTTGAACTCCTGACCGCAAGTAATAAATTGTTTTTTGTGTGATGTTTAGCTAATGAGATATTTGTAGTAACCTTCTAGCTTATGGTGGCTCTTTTCTATTGAGTCACTTATATATGTATATATGGGAGGCTGAGGCAGAAGGATTGCTCGAGGTCATGAGTTTGAGCCCAGCCTGGGCAACACAGTGAGACTCCGTCTTTACAAAAAATAAAAATAATAAATAAAAGAATTAGCTGGGCATAGTGGTGCATGCCTGTAGTCCTAGCTACTCTGGAGGCTAAGGCAGGAGGATTGCTTGAGTCAAGGAGTTTGAGGCTGCAGTGAGCTCTGATTGTGTCACTGCACTCCAGCCTGGGTGACAAAGTGAGATGCTGTCACTGAAAAGAGAAAAATAGTGTTAATTTTCTTCTTTTGCAGAGTATTGCACTGTACATACTTGGTGATGAGAGCTCGGTTTCTGATGAATCCTCACAGTATTTAACCAGAATAACTATAGGTAAGTTGGTGTAATGTTAGGCCTTTGGAAACAAATTTTTGTAAATGTCAATATCAGAATTGAAAAAAGGATTTAATTTTTCTTGTTTGCTTTAGCAGCCATGTCTTACCTTTTTATTACTGTTCTGGTCTGTTGTGGTCTGTTGTCCACAACTGATTTTCAGATATCAGGATTACTTAAAAATCTAACAAATCTTGTATTTTTCAGTGTGGGTAAAAAGGCCTATTTTAGCCTCAAGGAAATTACTACACCATTGTCTCTTGAACAACATGAGTTTGAACTGTGTGGGTTCACTTACAGTGAAATTCTTTTCAGCCAAATGCAGATAGAAAATGCAGTATTCTCTGATGTGAAACCCATATGCAGGTTCTGCAGGGCCAATTGCAGGACTTGAGCATGGACGGTTTTGGGTACACATAGCGTGTCCTAACCAGTCCCCTGAGTATTCTGAAGGCCTTGACTGTAGTTTTCAACCTGCCACAGTATTGCTTATTTTATTATTTTTTTAAATGTTGTTTGCTAATGGATTCTTATTTTCAAATGTCTTCTGAATGTTACATGTTTTCTTTACCAGGATGACTTATCAAAATTTAAGTTTCATTTTGTTGCCTTTTAGCCCCCCAGAAGTTGCAAGTAGAGCAAGAGGAAAACAGGTGACTTTTATTTAGACTGTGCTTTTATGTCAAACACTTAAAACAATATTATTTACTGTTCTGCTTAATAATTTTATGTTTTATTCTGTTATAGGTTTAGTTTCAGGCATTCTACGTCCGTTTCTAGTCTAGCTGAAAGATTGGTTGTCTGGATGACTAATGTAGGTAAGAGCTTCTTTGTTACTTCCTAACTAGGCTCTGCTTCCTCCAGACTAGCTAGAACTGGAAGGCGTGAGGAGAGAGGCGCTCTGGCTTTGTGAAAAGGCCTCACAAGATTGAGATTACGGTTCTTCAAGCCAGATTCTTTTTTTCTCTACAATCTCAGAAGTTCCATATAATAATATTTGGGATACCAGCTTTTTATCTTGGTGCATAAGGTGTCTTTATTTGCCATTACATTGGACCATTTGAGGCTGTGGCTATGTAAGCTGGTCTCTGAGAATGGAGAACTCTAATCACCCTACATACACACCTGAAATCATTGTGATACTCAGATATCAGAAATGGGTGGTTTTGGCAAAGTCTAAAAGCAATAATATATACATTTCAGGGTATACTTTTGAAGGATAAATGCACTTTTGAAAGGATTTCAGGCACCAAGATGAACACTGAACTGGGAAGAGGAAGAGGGAGGAAAAGAGTTCTATATTCCCTATTCCCCAAATCTATGCTCCTCAGTTTTAAATTAAGTAAAATACCAAAGAAATTTTTTTTTACAAAGAACTGAAAAACACAATTAAAAATTACTGCCACAAAGACATGATTTTAAAAATGAAGATGCTGTATGGGATGTATGTTAAAAAGTAAAGATTTAATGAATATTAAAAGATGTTTTTGAAGTCTTATCTAAAGTATGTTCTTTTTTTTTTTTCTTCTATTTTTTTTTT
>NW_012116888.1:1113463-1138509 GCF_000951035.1 Colobus angolensis palliatus
CATTGAATCTATAAATAACCTTGGGCAGTATGGCCATTTTCACGATATTGATTCTTCCTATCCATGAACATGGTATGTTCTTCCATTTGTTTGTGTCCTCCTTTATTTCCCTTAAAGTATGTTCTAAATGATGTTTCTCACAGGTTTTTTTTTTTTTGTCATTTCACCTTAAAAATGACAATAACTGTTGCATACTATACATACAGGATACCTATGCTGAAAAATACTGGATGAGTTCTATCCATTTGTATATTGCATAATATTTAATAAGTGTTATTCTCATATAAGGAACATTTTTTGCCTCAATAGTTAATCCACTTTAACTTATAAATAATGCATACTATTATAAAATTTAGAAAATCATTATAAGAAAAACATGATTTAATTAACCTGAGGATAAAAAAATTTTAAATATGGAATATGGTGTACTTAAAAAATAATATGTCAAACATATGTGTTTGTTTTAAAGAATGGTACAAAAGTGAGCATTGATGTACTGGTCAGCCACCTCTAGAAATAGGACATTACCCACATAGTAGAACGTCCTTACGTATCTGTTCTTGGATGGTCCCCTCCTGTCACATACCCCGATATTATAGAGAACCACTGCCCTGCCTACATTTTGTGTTAACTTACTCTTGTTTATAGTTTTACATCTTTATAAATTGCTAGATTTTATGTAGTTTTGAACGTACATAGATGGAAATATATGTTCCTTTTTCTTCACTCAACTTTATTTTTTAAAGTGTCATCTGTGTCGACTCATGTAGCAGTAGCAGTGGGTCATTCATTTTCTCTGATATATAGATTACTTTGAACATATCACAATTTAATTACCCATTCTATTGATGATAGACAATGGGACTCGCCCCTTTCTCCATCTCTTTTTTTTTTCTGTAACAAAACAGTATTGCTAATGAATATTTTTATACCTGTGTCTTAGTGTACATTGGTATAAATTTCTATATGGCTGTTGATAGATCAAATGGGTGGACCTACCTATACATACCAACTGTTTTCCAAAGTGGTTGTACCAGTTTACACTACCATTGACCATTTATAAGAATTATTGTTGTTTGGGCCTGGTACGGTGGCTCACACCTGTAATCCCAGTACTTTGGGAGGCCGAGGCAGGTGGATCACGAGGTCAGGAGCTTGAGACCATCCTGGCTAACATGGTGAAACCCCGTCTCTACTAAAAAAATACAAAAAAATTAGCCAGGCGTGGTGGTGGGCACCTGTAGTCCCAGCTACTCAGGAGGCTGAGGCAGGAGAATGGCATGAACCCGGGAGGCAGAGCTTGCAGTGAGCCCAAGATTGCGCCACTGCACTTCCAGCCTGGGTGACAGAGCGAGACTGTGTCTCAAAAAAAAAAAAAAAAAGAGAAAAAAGAATTATTGTTCCTCTACATAGTTGCCAACACTTGGTATTGATTGGCTTTGACATTTATATTTCTCAGTGGCTTTAATTTGCATTTTCCTCATCACTAATTAGGTAGAGCATCTTTTCGTATGCATTTTGCCCATTTATGTTTCCCCTTCTAGGAAATGTCTTTTTGTCCTTTATATTTTTCTATTAGATTGTCTTTTTTTCTTCAGGTTTTTACAAGTTCTTTCCAAGAGGCTGCTTATAGTAATCCCTGATGTCAAGACATTAGTCTGGTAGTAAGATGAGTAAAATGAATTTATTTGTCAGGATAGATATTGTTGCCAATTTCAGTCAGGATAATTGGGACAGTGGCAAATCTAAATTAAAATTTTTCTCCTTTCCTTTAACTATAAAGGATTCACTTTAAGAGATTTGGAAACTCTTCCCTTTGGAATTGCTCTTCCCATCAGAGATGCAATTTATCACTGTCGTGAGCAGCCTGCCTCAGACTGGCCAGAAGCTGTCTGTCTCTTGATTGGACGTCAGGATCTTTCCAAGCAGGCCTGCGAAGGAAACTTACCCAAAGGGAAGTCTGTGAGTATCAACATAGAAAGTTCAGAGTTCCAATTTTAGCCTTAAATAAAATCATAAAGTAGAAATGTTCTTCATTTTTCTTTAAGGCTTGTTCTTTTCTTTTCTTTTTTTTTTTTTTTGAGACGGAGTCTCGCTCTGTCGCCCAGGCTGGAGTGCAGTGGCTGGATCTCAGCTCACTGCAAGCTCCGCCTCCCGGGTTCACGCCATTCTCCTGCCTCAGCCTCCCAAGTAGCTGGGACTACAGGCGCCCGCTACCTCGCCCGGTTAGTTTTTTTGTATTTTTTTAGTAGAGACGGGGTTTCACCATGTTAGCCAGGATGGTCTCGATCTCCTGGATCCGCCCGTCTCGGCCTCCCAAAGTTCTGGGATTACAGGCTTGAGCCACCGCGCCCGGCCGAAAATGAAACTTTTAAAACTTATTCTAGAATTCTAGGTAACTTTAAAAAATAAACAGTAGAATCTCATCAAGGAGGATTCAGGAATAATAATTCCACTCCTAGTGACTCTTTTATGTTCATGTCCGTGAGAAGACAGTGTGGGAATTTGGCCTTACCTCTTAGTAGCTTTTGAATCAATACATAATAATCAGTACATTGTAACTATGAGTCACCTTAGGTCTTATTACTGCTTCTTCAGAGCCTATATCAAAACTTATTCCTAACCTCACAGTTGCCTAATGAGTACCCATGCTGGAGTCAGTTTCCATGGGCATCTGATTCTCCAGCAGGGTCATCCCAGCACATCTCTCTCTTAATCTGCGTCTCAATCACAGCTCTTTGTTGAATTAGTATTTATATCCTGTTTTAAACAGAAAACAAATCTTTTTGCTTATAATATGGCTTTCCTGTGAGAGACAGCAGTTCAGCACCATTAGCATGAAAACATTAATCTGTATTTGAATGTCATTTTAAGTAATTCTGTCTAAATACAGTTTGTTCAGTTATTTGAGGCTACATTTTATAACTAATCCCATCTGAATTTATTTTGTCACTATTTGAGACTATATTTTATAGCTAACTCACCCATTAGAATATAGGTTTTTTTTAATGAGATATTTTATAGAAACCAAAATGAATTTTTAGGAACTAAAAGTAATTATTTGGTCATATCTACTTTTTTTATTTTTTCAGGCTAACCTTGTTGTTTTCACATTAAATGTTGCAAAACTTTAACATTTCAACTTGGAGTTAATCTTTTGTTAAAAGAGTATAATACTGTTTTTGAGGGAATGTGATATGATTCCATGCAGTTCACATCTATGTTGCAGTTAGGTTTAATTATTTGGACTGGGAAGCCCCATATTAAAGCACATGCTGGGCTTATGAGAACATGATGACAGTCAAGGAATTTACCCTCTGACTTGTTTTGCTGCAGTTCAGTACTTTTCCTTCTAAGAAATTTTTATTGGAAACACATTTTAAAAAAATAGTGAAAACTGGCTGGGTGTGGTGGCTTGTGCCTGTGATCTCAGCACTTTGGGGTGGCCAAGGTGGAGGACTGCGTGAGCCCAGGAGTTTGAGACCAGCCTAGGCAACATAGTGAGACCTCATCTCTACTTACACAATTTTTAAAAAAAATTTAGCCAGGTGTGGTGGTATGTGCCTATAGTCCTAGCTATTTGGGAGGCTGAGATGGGTGGATCTCCTTGAGGTCAGGAGTTCAAGACCAGCCTGGTCAACGGGGCAAGACTCTGTCTCTACAAAAAACAAAAAAAATTAATCTGGGTGGGTGGTACACATACATAGTTCCAGCTACTTGGGAGGCTAAGGTGGAAAGATCTCTTGAGCCCAAGAGGTGGAGGTTGCAGGGAACCATGATCCCACCACTGCACTTCTGGCCTGAGTGACAGAGTAAGACCCTGTCTCAAAAAAAAAAAAAAAAGAAAAAGAAAAAGAAAAAGGAAAAATAATGAAATCCAACCATGATCCTATCTATTTAAAGTGTAAAGTAAGAAAGTATTTTATTGTGTGACTTCCCCCAACCCTTTGTGTATATCCTTTCAGGCTTTTTTCCTTCTCCTTCTATTAATGAACAGACAATATTTAAATTGGCATTATTAGCAGTGACTAGTATTCATACTCTACTTGCAATAATTTATTTATTTATTTATTTATTTTTTTTTTTTGAGGCGGAGTCTCGCTCTGTCGCCCGGACTGGAGTGCAGTGGCCGGATCTCAGCTCACTGCAAGCTCCGCCTCCCGGGTTTACGCCATTCTCCTGCCTCAGCCTCCGGAGTAGCTGGGACTACAGGCGCCCGCCACCTCGCCCGGCTAGTTTTTGTATTTTTAGTAGAGACGGGGTTTGTTAGCCAGGATGGTCTCGATCTCCTGACCTCGTGATCCGCCCGTCTCGGCCTCCCAAAGTGCTGGGATTACAGGCTTGAGCCACCGCGCCCGGCTATTTATTTATTTTTTAAAATGATCAGGATGTAGTTTTTTTTAATAGTTTATTCAGAATATTTCTCTGCTTGTGTCCAGCCTCTTGACTGTTGTCCTAAATTTAAATTTTCCCCCTCATTTCACATGACAAATATTTCCAAGTAGGGAATACAGTACTTTTGTTTGTTTGTTTTGATTTTTGTTTGTTTGTTTGAGACAGAGGCTCACTCTGTCACCCAGGCCGGAGTACAGTGGCATGATCACTGTAACCTCTGCCTCCCGTGTTCAAGTGATTCTTCAACCTAAGCTTCCCCAGTAGCTAGGACTACAGGCGCGCGCCACTGCATCTGGCAAGCTAATTTTTGTATTTTCAGTAGAGACCGGGTTTCACTGTGTTGGCCAGGCTGCTCTGGAACTCCTGACCTCAGGTGATCCACCCGCCTCGGCCTCCCAAAGTGCTGGGATTACAGGCATGAGCCAGCAATATAGTACTTTTTAAAAAGATTTGTAGATTAGAGTCCTGGTATACATTGTGGTCCCAACCCATCCCTGCTTTGGAAAACGTATTTTCTCTGTGCTTAGTGTAGTCATGGCACATCAGCCTATGTATTTTCATGTTCAGTAAGTGCATGTTGACTGCTTTTTAAATTATTATTACAATAAAGTCTGTTACTCAGGTGCTCTCATCAGATGTTCCTTCAGGAACAGAAACTGAGGAGGAAGATGACGGCATGAATGACATGAATCACGAGGTCATGTCATTAATTTGGAGTGAAGATTTAAGGGTACAGGATGTGCGAAGGCTCCTTCAGAGTGCGCATCCTGTCCGCGTCAACGTGGTGCAGTACCCAGAGCTCAGCGACCACGAGTTCATTGAGGAAAAGGAAAACAGGTGAAAGAAAACCCTGGGCACTATCTCTTGTCATGTTTTATTGTTACATTTGGGTCTTGTTTATATTTGTCTTTCCTTCAAATTTTTAGCATTTAAAACCCTAAAGAGATCTAAAAGATACTTTCAAGTTAAAATGTGCCCTCTGTTTTAAGCTTTCATCCAACTTCAACAAACCACGTGTGTTAGCAAAATATCTTTGGCTTTTGACGACATAATGGTTGTATTTCAGATCTTCCTCCTCTTGAAATACATATACCAGTTTACTCTTTAGAAAAGGTGAATGTAAAACTATTTTGCCTGGTAGTTCCCTTAAGAATTTACAAACAAAGAAAACACTGTACTTGTTTTTCTGTGTCTTGATCAGGAATAGATTTTGAAGTTAGTGGGGTTTTTAGTGTAGTTTAAACTTACATCAGTATTTTTTTTTTTGATATGATAGTTAATACTCCAAATAAATAGATAAGGCAAACTAGATAAGCCTTTCTTCTGCCACTCCCCTGCACAGGATACATCCCTTGATACATTTTAAGACTCAGTGGTAAACGACATCACATGCCTGTGACATTCCAGAGCTATTCTCTTGGGACACTTCTGTTTTAAAATTCTCTCCTGTTCTTTTATCTGCTTTTGTCTATCATCTATCATTCATCTACCAACCACTGTTTTCTAGTTCTCCTTACTTTTTTTATGGTACTGCTTTGAGGGGAAGGGTCACCCACATTCAGCCACAGGCTGCTGAAGATCTGAATTAGTTGTGATTTCCCTATCAACTGTTTCTTCCCCACATGTCCCCAGTTATTAGTCGCCTGTGAATAAGGAGATGGAGTGACAGAAGTTGAGTTTAGAGCTAGGATTTATGAGCATGACCTCTAGAGCCAGGCGTGGCCATGCTGTGCTGGGTGACTTTGGTTAAATTACTTTACCTCTTGTTGCCTCCGTTGCCTCATCTGTAAAAATAGGCATTCCTCATGGGATGGTGCTATGTATCAAGTGAATTATTTTTACATAGCACTTAGAATACTGCCCAGTACATAGTAAAGCTCAGTGCAGTCAGCCACTATTAGTAGTAGAGTGCATTGATTCTAAGATGCAAATTTTTTCACTTTTTAGTATCTCTGAAATCAGATGTGTATTTCAGTGAATACGTGTCATAGTTTAGTTGGCAGTGCTTTTTCTTTCTTAGTATCTCATGAAATAATGATACATCTTATCAGTGGCATCTTATGTTCAGGGGATATAATATCGTTCTTTTTTTTTTTGGAGACGGAGTCTTGCTCTGTCGCCCGGCCTGGAGTGCCGTGGCCGGATCTCAGCTCACTGCTGAGATCACTCCGCCTCTCGGGTTTACGCCGTTCTCCTGCCTCAGCCTCCCAAGTAGCTGGGACTACAGGCACCCGCCACCTCGCCCGGCTAGTTTTTTTTTTTGTATTTTTTAGTAGAGACGGGGTTTCACTGTGTTAGCCAGGATGGTCTCGATCTCCTGACCTCGTGATCCGCCCGTCTCGGCCTCCCAAAGTGCTGGGATTACAGGCTTGAGCCACCGCGCCCGGCCAATATTGTTCTTATTATAATTGTGTTACTTCTGCAAAGTTGAAGTGAATTACGTATGCCATTTCCTCTAAAAAAATTCTATGGGCTGCAGTAGCCTCTTGGCTTTGAATTTTCCTGATCCCAAATTAATGTGGCGGTTGTGTTCCCAGAGAATCTTTAAGACAGAAAAATTTTTCCTACCAGTTAGCTAGAAAAGCAGTTATGTGTCTCCGGTTAAGGAGGGAGTATGCTTATGAATAGCTTTGTCTGCAGAGAAAATGTTCGTCACTTGTCAGCCTCTGAAGGGATGTTTCTGTGTCTTCAGACATAACTTGTATAAGCATTTCTTAGTTATAAATGCCCTACTTCCAAAATTTCTGTTAGTTTTTTTTAAGTGGCTATATGGAATGTTAAACTATTTTAACATAGGAACAAGTTGAAGAGTGGTATATTAATTTCACAGTAGAGCCCACAGAAACCATTTTAACCTTGAACATACCTGATATATAATGGTATTAGTCCTATAAATCTGGTCATCATGTAAGTGAAACCAATCTGTATTTCCTGTGGAGACACCATGAAATCTATTCACCTCTAATATAGGGACCTTGTTTCTTTTCTTGTGTACAGGCCACAGAAATGGCACTTCTGAGGCTGTATTGGCAAAAGGGATGGGAGGAGGATTCCACATGTACTGAGGACAGCTAGACTGAAATTAACACAGTGATAAAAACCCCAAAAGTACTATATTTTCCTTTGAGAAGGTTAGCATCCATCAGAGTGGAATTTTAATTTTCTTTTTTTTGAATGCCTAGAGACAGTTGGCTTGGTTTATAGGCCAGGTGGTTTTCATTCAGTGTAAATATGAAACAAAGCAAAGGAAATATGTCTCTCCCTAAGAGTGTAATAGGAACAAGAATATTAAAATGAAAATAATCATGTTTGGGTAGTTCACTCACATCTTTGTATGAATTTACTTTGAGACAACATCATCTTACATAGAATACCTTTTGAAATATTTGCAGATGATATTTCAATTGTGCTTTGCTTTAAAAATTTTCACATGTTGGTTTTTACTTTAATTACAGATTACTCCAATTGTGTCAGCGAACTATGGCTCTTCCTGTAGGACGAGGAATGTTTACCTTGTTTTCATACCATCCTGTTCCCACAGAGCCATTGCCTATTCCTAAATTAAATCTGACTGGTATGTTAAATTCTGGACTCAATGAGAAGGGAAAATGATTAAGTACATGCGTTAAGTGTAGTTCTTTAAATTAGTTAAGATGAAAGAAATGCTGCCTCTATCCCCAGTGATTTTAAATATTGCTAATAGCTGCTATCGTGGTTATCAAAGCTCAAATACCACGTCAAACTAAACCTTGAGAGAAGCAGATTATAGCTCATTACTCATTTTTGCTTTTTAATGAGGTAATTTCAAGATACAAAAAGTCATTTGGAGAAGTTCAGAAAGATATTGATAATGATGAGTATTAAATTTTGAATAATCTTAAGTATAATATAGAAAAATATTTAGTCTTAAAATGCCTTATATCATAGTTTGAACAGATGATCATGGTATAAATCAAGGAATGTACTAAGCAAAAAGAGAAAAAAATGGTTTCTTACAGTATTCCCACTCTTCTGCGTCACTCATTTTAACATTTTAATATATATGTTTCCCGTTTATTTCCACATATTTATAATTTTATATCTGTTTAATTATCATAAAATTTAAATCTATTTTAGTTATTTTTCTTAAAATTTACAGTGAACATCCTCTTATATTTAGCAAATAAATATATGTGTTTATAATTATGTGTATGTATTGTATACATGTGTTTTTAATTGACACATTCATTTTTATTTGCTTCTGAGTATTTCATTCAGTGGATATACCATAGTTTATAGAAGCAGCCTGGTATTGTTGGAAATTACAGTTTTTTGATATTATAAACATTGTTGGGGTGTATTTGTCCTATGTACTTAGATGCAATGCTTAGAAGTAGAACTCTTAGGACACTGAGTTGAATGGTTTTAAGGAACATGTCAAGCTGCTTTTCTGGTTGGCATGAGTTTTTATTTCTGCCATATATAACTGTAGTTATAGTCTTGATTACAGTGAGTTTTATAGTGCGTATCCACCTAATGCTGATTTGAATGTGTTGTGAAGGTGACAATTGCATAGTTGAAATTATCATTGAAACTCTGTTATAGTATATACGGTTTTGTGAAACCTGTACAAAATGTATGTATAATGTATGTAGTAGTGTATAATATATTATAGTAGTATATAAAGTATAATGTAATGTATTATAGTATATAATATATGTGAACATAATCGTACAGTATTTTAAATTGCATACTTTAAAAAATTCAGAGTTCCACTCAGATTTGTGAAAAGCTTGTGCTTTGAGCAGCATGTAGGAAATGAGATTGACTAAGTGAAGAACACATTCCCATCTCCATATCTTGCTTATTCTGAGCCCTAATCTCATTAAGGGACATAGTGAGCAGAGTTGCTTTTAATATTTAAATTGTCTCGGAGGTAAAGCACCTGTGGCAAAATCTTAACAGTTATTGATTCTTGATGGAAGGCATGGTATATAGATGTTCATTTTAGTAGTCTTTCCAACTGTTTATATGAAAGATTTCATATAATAAATGTGGGTTAAAAAGAAAATCTCATACAAAATTGGCAGATGTTAAAATGTATTCAATCTGGGTGATTTAGTACTCAAGTGATACTTGGGTGGGTTTTAAAAAATATATACATGCATCTTTTTTTCTGAATACATTTAATTGAATTTGCATGATTTAAAATGTGCTTATGACATTAATCCAATGTTTTATTCTTTTAGTCATTCTGGTAGGCCAAAAAGAAAGGTTATCCTGTTAATTTAGGAAAAAATATTTTCTTAAATAGTTGCTTAACCCACACTGATGTGACCTGTTGTACTTTTGTATGTTGTTATTCTCACTGAAGGAAATTTACCTCACCCTTTGCATTTTATTTTCTCTCGTGTGTGAGTGTTATGTCTTATGCATATGATGAATGAAAGTTTTAGAAAGGTTATTCAGTTTTTCCATATTGATATGTCTGCCTTTTTTGAGAAAGAGCAAGTGTAACTTATGAACTTATCACTCATTGTGGTGCAGTCTAACACTAGCAGTTGAGTTAGCTTTTAGGTACAAAAAGCATTTAGTAAAGACAAATAAGTCTTACTTTGTGCTTTGTGTGTATATGTATACATGCTACAAATAAGACACTCTACATGTACTTAAAATTTATTTTACATAACATCTTAGAACTCTTTTAAAATGCTATTTTCAAAGCTCCAGTGAACTGGATAACTTTACGCATTAGTTAAAATATTTATGTTAATTATTTTATCCGTGACTTAAGACAATATTCAAAATATATATAAAAAAATTCAATATTTGCTGTATATAATGTAGATCAAAAAGAAAAGAATCAAGAAAAAATTCATAGAGAACATATAGCATTGTGAACATATAATTTACATTGCTTTTAAATAAATGGACCCTAAAAGTAAATCTAGTGAATGCCCTTTTGAAGTTCACTGGGTGACTCAAGTCTATAAAAGGATGCTTTTTACAAAGCTCTCTCTAAACATTTTAAACAATAGCATATAATTAGATGTCTGTATCTGTATGTATATATATAGAGAGAGAGGAAAAAAAGACGGGGGGCATATATAGGTAAGAGCTGTAGCAGATTTATTTAGGTTCTTGTTTTTGTTTTTTTTTGAGATGCAGTCTCTGTCTGCTGCCCAGGTGGGAGTGCAGTGGCATGCTCTTGGCTCACTGCAACCTCCACCTCCAAGGTTCAAGTGATTCTCGTGCCTCAGCCTCCCAAGTAGCTGGGACTACAGGCGTGCACCACCAGTCCTGGCTTTTGTCTCTTCTTAAGATGTCATTTTTCCTTAATGTCCATGGAAAAATATAGGATAGAACATTCGAAATTAACACCAATGTCATCAGATGTTGGGATTTATAACTTGTGTAGTTTAGCAGTGATGTTAGTCTTCATTTTGGTTTCTAAGCTCTCTACCGTTTGAAAGAAAGATTTCAAAGCAGTGATTATCCCAATAATCTCTGTATAATGTTAAATTGGTATCAGTTATCTCATTATATAGCCTCATACATTTTAACAAAAAGGATCATGAACTGTTTAGACAGTGAAGGTTTTTCCAGTTTGCATTAAGTTTGACTCACATGTACAAAAGTTGTAAGTGGTCATAGAGACCTAACATTCCAGGCATTGATGGTTTTGAATGTAGAAAATGTGAGTAATCTTGGTCTCAAAGATCTAGTCTTGATTTTGTGAATTTCTGTTCTCTCAATGTTAAATTTTGTTTGGCTGGATAGGGCGTGCCCCTCCTCGGAACACAACAGTCGACCTTAATAGTGGAAACATTGATGTACCTCCCAACATGACAAGCTGGGCCAGCTTTCATAATGGCGTGGCTGCTGGCCTGAAGATAGCTCCTGCCTCCCAGATCGACTCAGCTTGGATTGTTTACAATAAGCCCAAGCATGCTGAGTTAGCCAATGAGTATGCTGGCTTTCTCATGGCTCTGGGGCTGAATGGACACCTTACCAAGCTGGCGACTCTCAATATCCATGACTACTTGACCAAGGTGAGAACCTGTGCTCCCAGTGCCTGGCTAGTAGTAGCTCCTAATTGCTCTGTTTGCTCTTCTTTCTTCATTCTTATACTTCTAAGTCCATTTGTCTCACAGTACATGGAATAATCTTTCTAAAGCGTAAATCAGAGCATGTCACTTCCTTGGTCAAAGCCCTTTAATTAATGATCTCCTGTTGCTTTTTTTGTTTTGTTTTGAGTAAGGCGGAGTAGAATTTAATGAGTGACAGAAAAGCTGTCAACAGCGAGAGGGGACCCAAAGGTGGGTTGCCGGCCACAAGGCTGAATCTAGGGGTTCTTACGGGCATGAAATGAGCGTGCATGCTGATTGGTCCATAGGTATGCTTCAGAAAGCACCATTTAGAAATAGGCACGATAGTGTAGAGGACCAACTGGGGAAGGACAGGTATATGTAAAGTAGGTGAAGGATAAGGACCAATCAAGAGAGAGTGTGCCAAACAGGAATGAGAGCTCTCTAGTCCATGGATTTATCCGGAACTTGTAACTTGATTTTCTGGCTTTCGACTGTCCTTGGCTTAAAGGTTGAGTTTCACCTGAGAACTTACCTGCCTCCTATGACTATCAATCCCCGCTCTGAAGAAGTACATCTAACTGCCGTTAGGATAGGCGTGATGACTGTCCTAACTGCTTCATGCTGACAGAAGATGTTGTTTTGGGAAGCAGCAGGCAGGTCTCTCTTAGAGGCCTATCTAAGGGTCCCTGGTAAAAGGGAGCCATCAACTGAGGTTCCATTTGCATGACCATTTGGAGTTTGATGGCCTCTAGGCGAGAAAAAGCACATTTTACAAGGAGGTTAAGTACACGTGAACCAAATGTGAGTATTGCAATGAGAACGCAAGGAGGAACTAAAAGTGGGAAAATCCATGCCCGTATATTAGGGAAACCTAGAAAGGACAGAAAGAAAACCTCTGAAAATGGAGTGTTCTATTCCAGGATTCTGCAAAATAGGGTTGTCATGGGCATGTCTACCTAGATCATTAGATATGTTGTAATTAGGCATCACAATGCCTTTAATTAGATTTTTGATCCATAGGCTGCAGAATCCAGTAATGCCCGATAATCCCCTTAGTTAGCTGAGGGTCTTGGGGAGAGGGGAAGGAGAAAGTGGGTCCAATTCTCTTCTTGCCCAGTGCCCTGGTCCCTTCTGACAAGACCAGGCCTAGGTTCTTCACTGAAGTCTGACTGAGTTGAGCCTTGGACTTTGAAACTTTATGTCCTCCGTCAGTTAGAAATTTAAGAAGAGCCTTACTGCCTTTCTGAGAAATTTCCTCAGTTGGGGCACAGAGGAGAGTGTCATCTACATATTAAGACTTTAACTTGAGTTTGAAAGAACTCAGAGAGATCTTTTGACAATGCCTGCCCAAACAGGTGGGGGCTGTCTTGGAATCCCTGCGGTAACACCACCCAGGTTAGCTGGGTAGTCTGGTTGGAGGGATCCCTGAATGCAAACAAGTTTTGGGAGTTGGGGTATAACGGTATGCAGAAAAAAGCATCTTTTAATTCCAAGAATGCAAACCATTTAGTTTCCTCTGGTATCTAAGTTAACAAAGTATAGGGATTGGGAACCACTGGGTAAATTGGTTCATTACACCAATTACTCATTAAGGAGGTGGAGATCCTGGACCAGTCTCCATTACCTGTTGGGTTTCTGTACTCCCGATATTGGGGTATTATAAGGACTGTTGCAGGGTTTAACAAGGCCCTGCATCCTTAGGTTATTAATGATGGCTTCTAGCCCTTTCCTAGCTCCCGTTTTTAGGGGATATTGTCTTTGATTAGGGAAGGAGATGGGATCCCTGAGATGGATTTGGACCGGTAAGACTTGTAGCTCAGCCAGTTTTTCCCTGAATTGCCCAAACCTCTGGATTAATATCAGTCTCCACCAGAGGGAGGCAAAGAGTCTGTCCTGGAGCCATAAGGATGGTGGTTCCCTTGTGAGCTAAAATATCGCTACCTCAGAGGAGTTGGGCTTTCAGGTATGATTAAAAAGCCATAGGTAAACAAAAGGTCTCCCTAGGTACAGCTAAGGGGTTGAGAAAAATATCTGGGCAGAGGCTTTCCTGAGACGCCCCTCACAGTCATGCTAAGGGAGGGGGGGAAGCCCGGTTTGGAGAGGAGGACAGGAATAGCTGCTGTGGTATTGAGGAGGAAGTCCATCCTCTGAGTCCCTTTGACCTCCAGAATCACCCGGGACTCGTGGATGATAATACAGCCTGAGCTGTCAGAGCTGGGGAGGAGAGCCCTGAGACCCAGCAGTCCTGTTGGACGATTTGAGAAGCCGGCTCTGAAGCTGGAGATGGACGTCTCTGGAGGCAGTTCATCCTCCAGTGGTCTCCCTTACAGATTGGACAGGGCCGTGGGGGCTGCTTCTGATATCGAGGGCAGTCTCTCTTTTAGTACCCCCACACTGATAACGGCTGGTCATAGAAGGAGAAGCTCCCCGGGAATCCAGAGGTTTATATGCCTGTATGGCAGCTATTAGTGCCTCTGCCTTTTTTTCGTTCCTTTTCTTCCTTTTTCTTGGGCTTCCTCATGGTCCTGATTATAAAAGACCAAGGTGGTGACTTTCAGGAGATTCTCTAGGGTACTATCTGGTCCAATAGCTAACTTTTTGCAGCATTCTTCTAATATCTGGGGCTGCTTGGGTTATAAACTTGTCTTTCAAAATTAACTGTCCTTTTATAGAATCAGGAGAGAGATGTGTGTTTAATTAAAGCGTGTCTCAGTTTTTCCAGGAAAACAGAAGGGTTCTCTTCAGACCCTTGGTTTATGGTTGATAACTTAATGTAATTGAGAGACTTGGTTCTAGTTCTCAGACCTTCCACTATGCATGCCTGAAAATGTTTTCTCTGCCACTTTCCTCGAGCAGTGTCTGAGTCCCATTGAGGATCATTGGTGGGTGCAGCCTGCTTGACTGTCAGAAGGGGCTCCCTAATTTCTTCCCCTTTTTGGTAGGTGCTGTAATAAGATGCAAACATTTTATCTCCAGTTGTCTCAGCAACCTGTAAAGCTGCCTGCTTCTCTGAAGCTCTAAGTCTGGTTGAGAAGTAACATGATACCCTTCCATGAAAGCTCAAACACTTGAGTAAGGTTCCGAAAGTC
Source organism: Colobus angolensis palliatus (assembly GCF_000951035.1). Classification (NCBI taxonomy): domain Eukaryota; kingdom Metazoa; phylum Chordata; class Mammalia; order Primates; family Cercopithecidae; genus Colobus; species Colobus angolensis. The sequence continues at coordinate 1,128,018 of NW_012116888.1, forward strand.
TTCAATATACCTATCAAGGTCGACAAAATTTTCCTAGATTTCCTTTTATCTGCCTCAAATCTTGTGAAGAAAAGGGGACTTGTACTTTCATAGGACCATATTCACTAGGCATTTCCTGTAAAGGAAGAAGTGATGCTGGAGCGTATCCAGATAGAACTCTTCTAACAGGATGAGGGTCAAAAGGGGGCCTGGATAAGGGGGACAAGATGATCCAAGAGGAGCTGGGACCTGGGCTGGTGCAGGGGCCTCTGCCTTGCTGAATATCACTGCTATAAGTGCAGGGTCTGTTCTACGTTGTTGACAGAGCTTGGGGTTATCCCGCAGGGCAAAAAAGGCCTATTATACATGTGGAATTTTTGACCATTTTCCTTCTCTGAGGTAGAAGAGATCTAGCTATTGGATAGTATTATAATTAATATTTTCCCCAACTGACTAGGTCTCCCCATCTTCCAACTTCTAGCTGGGCCAAACCTTGGTGCTGATAAATGCCAGGCATTTTTTCTTCAGAGTCTGAGGATCAAAGGAGTCCCAGTGTCTCAAGATGCACTTGAGAGGAGTGCAGGCTACCCATTTAGAAAGAGAGAGGGGAGAAAAACGCATCCTTAGTCTTTCCCTCTGCCATCCTGGAGTCCAAGGCCTCTCTCAGGCTTGCCTTGGTCGTGGATGTGCACGCAACCGCCATTCATGACCAGGGGAGGATCAAGCCAGCAGGAACCGTCCTGTTCACTTGCACTCAGCCTTGACCCTCCTTGTTGACTGCCTTTGATTTCTCTGTCTGAATTCTATATAAGCTTGAGACTAAGATGGATCCAGGGGGTTCCTGCATATTATTTGTCTATAATTTTCATTTGGCTGGCAGTTTATTTAGCTTCATCAGGCATAACCCAGCATCCTGCCATGAAAAGAAGCAATTTATCAAAGAGACACATAACTAAGTAACATTTCTCAGAAAAGCAGTAGGGAAAACATGATAGGAAAGATTGGAAGTCTTTGTCCGACACCGGAACAGGCTGTTGGGGACTGGGGGCCAATCTAGGGTCCTTCGGATAACACCAAGGTACCCTTGGCCAGATACCTTTAGTTGCCCCAGGACCTTATTCTGATCCCATACAATGGCTGAACTTCTGTGAAGGGAAACTGGTTTAAAACAAGGCCAACATTCCCAACACCAGAGGGGAAAGAGGGATCAACCATTGCTCTTAATGTACATTCTAGGAGCTGGTGTGATCCTATTCACTTCTGCAGCCCTAGTTGGTACCGCTGTTCTTTTTTTTTTTTTTTGAGAGGGAGTCTTGTTCTGTCACCTAGGCTAGAGTGCAGTGGTGTGATCTCGTCTTACTGCAACCTCTGCCTCCGACGTTCAAGTGATTCTCTTTCCTCAGCCTCCTAAGTAGCTGGGGTTACAGGTGCGCAGTACCACACCTGGGTAATTTTTGTATTTTTGATGGAATCAGGGTTTCACCATGTTGGCCAGGCTTGTCTTGAACTCCTGACCTCAGGTGATCTGCCTGCCTCGGGCTTCCAAAGTGCTGGGATTATAGGCGTAAGCCTCTGCACCTAGCCCCACTCTTCTTCTTGCTCCCCCACGCTCTAACCATACAGATGGGCTATTTTAGCTTCCTGGCAGACTAAACTCCTTCACTTCACAGCCTTATTTTTTTTAAGGAATCTTTATTTATATAAATATATAAAATTCACCTACCATACAATTCACCGTTTAAAGTGTATAGTACAGTGGTTTTTAGTATATTCACAGAGTTGTGCATCCATCACCGCTGTTAATTTTAGAACATTTTCTTCACCCATAAAGGAACCTTGTACCCACTAGCATTCCTCTTGTACCCACTCCCCATTCCTCCACCCCACCCCCACCTTCACTTCAGCTCCTGCCAACCATTTATCTTTCCATCTCTATGGGTTTGCCTTTTCTGGACCTTTCGTATAAATGGAGTCATACAAAATGTGGTCTTTTAGGATGGGCTTCTTTCACTTAGCCTGATAATTTTAGGGTTTATCTGTGTTGTACCATCTATCAGCAATTTATTCCTCTTTATTGTTGAATAAATGTTTTATTTCATGAATGTACATTTTATTCATAAGTTGATGGATATTTGGGTTATTTGTACTTTTTAGCTATTATGAATAATACTGCTATGAACATTTGTATACATGTTGTTGTGCGGATGTATGTTTCCATTGCTCTTGGGTACATACTTAGGAGTGGAATTGCTGGGTTATATGGTAACTCTGTTTAACTTTTTGAGGAACTGTAAACTGTTTTGCATAATGACTGCACCATTTTACAACCCCGTTAACTATACATGAGAGTTCAAGTTTCTACATATTTTTGCCAACACTTGTGTTGAGTCCAGCCTCATTCTTTTGCATGTGTCTTTCCACTTGTCCCAGCACTGTTTTTTGAAGACTGCCCTTTACCTGTTGTATTGTCTTGGTACCCTTGTGGTCAGTTAATGTCAACGCGAGGGTTTATTTCTGAATCACCTCAGAACCATTTACATGCTGTTTTATCACCTGAAACAGTCTTCCTCACCTTCTGAACTTGAGTGTCCCCTTTCCTGCTACTGTTCCTGGCTAATTTGTTTTCATCCTTCATGTCCTAATATAAATTTCTTTGTATAATCTTTAGAGATTTCATCCCTAATAATCCTCTAGTCCCTGCCAATCTAAATTAAGCTCTTTTAAAATACTCTTTCGTAATACTTTGTACTTTCTTATTGTACTACTTTTTTATAATATATTTGTTTATATTTTTTAATTTAACACTTTTTTTCCTATTAAGACATTAGGCCCATGAGAGCAAGGATCATGTTTGTTTAGTTTACCACTATATTCTCAGTGCCTCTCATTGTGCCTGTCAACATAAAAGTACTTCTTGAAAGTGGCAGGCAGTATTTTATTTTAAACTATTTATTTTGTTTCTATCTTAGGGCCATGAAATGACAAGCATTGGACTGCTGCTTGGTGTTTCTGCTGCAAAACTAGGCACCATGGATATGTCTATTACTCGGCTTCTTAGCATTCACATTCCTGCTCTCTTACCCCCAACGTCTACAGAGCTGGATGTTCCTCACAATGTCCAAGTGGCTGCAGTGGTTGGCATTGGCCTTGTGTATCAAGGGACAGCTCACAGACATACTGCAGAGGTCCTGTTGGCTGAGATAGGTATGGGATTAATAGTGCTGAATCTTCATAGACATGCATTTTCCACTCCACATAAATCCAGGTAAAAATGATAGTAAAATTACAAAAAGTAAGAAAAGACAATAGTAGCTTTTGTGAGCAAAGAATGATCTAGTACTAATTTAAAAAAAAATCTCTAAATAATGTTATCCAAGGCTGATGTAACTGCAGGTTATTAACCTCCATATTTATTTGCTGGCTTATTACTGAATTCCAGTGGTCACATTTAATGAGGTACCTGTGGTTTTAATCACATGTGAGTATGCTGTTTATCCTGCTTTGTCTTTACCAGCAATGTCTAGCAGTGGCCTGCACTTAAAACTCAATGAGTAGATTGTTTTGGTCCCTGAGAGACAGTAAACTATACACATCACAGTGTTCACTGTGTTGGATACAGCACTTCCTGTAGAAGTCAAGTAATTGACTCCTGCTTTTCTCCTTTACATGCTGGTGGGTATGTTGGTGATGAACCTGGAAATGGTAAGGTCCACACACTCACTTTAGTGAACAGTGTCTCTGTTTCTTACTGGGTCTAGACTTTTTGGAAATCTGTATTATGTGTTGTCTTTTTCTGCCTAATGGAAGTGTTATTGGCATTATTAATATGCTCAACAATTTAGTTACATACTTATATGTCCTATTCAAGATCTTTTCTATATGCATTTCTGAATATATTGTTAAAGATGTATTATTTAGTATAATGGTATCAGATAGCTGTTGCCACAGTGATGCTTCATACATACAGGCATAACATTGGCCCAGGCAGCTCTGCTTTAGGCTATAGCTGTGTAGCCAGCTGCTCCGCTGCCGTTCTGCCTCACCTGCCTTATTCTGGGACCCAGGCTGGAGGGTGTGTTTCTCTCGTGGTGTTGACAGAAACCTAAGAGAGAACCAGTGAAGACCGGGACCCATAATTTAGTCTACTGTAATCATAGATGAAATTATTCTCAAAGTTGAAATGTTTCTGCTATCAAAATACATAGTAGCATAAGTTAGAAATCTGAAAAACACTTATGCAGAAAATATTCAACACTGGTTTTTAAAGCATGTTCGTCTGGAAAGTAGTTTACCATTCTTTGGCTACATCATGATGATGTCTGATGATGTCACTGCACAGTCTCACAGCTGTGGCATACTTCTTTCATACTTTATTGTGTATGTATATAGATTTCATCTTTAATTCATATGTATGTGCCTTTTTATAGGATTACTGTTAGAATGTACATTAAAAATTGTTTGTATAGATCATTGTTATAAGTGGTTTTTAAAACAAATTTTGTATAATACTCATTTAGTTGACAGTCTGTAAAATGCTTTTTTTATTAACTTTTAGAACTTTTTAGATTGTTTTAGTAATCCTTTGTTGTTGTGTATAAACATTACACTGATTACCTTTGTGTGATTTTTTTTCTTTAATATTTATTTATTTTCAGACAGAGTCTTGCTCTGTCGCCCAGGCTGGAGTGCAGTGGTGTGATCTCAGGTCACTGCAGCCTCTGCCTCCCGGGTTCAAGCAATTCTCCTGCCTCAGCCTACCAAGTAGCTGGGATTACATGTGTCTGCCAGTATGCCTGGCTACTTTTGTAGTTTTAGTAAAGATGGGATTTCTCCATGTTGGCCAGGCTTGTCTCAAACTCCTGACCTCAAGTAATCCGCCTGTCTTGGCCTCCCTAAGTGCTGCGATTACAGGCATGAGCCAGCACACCCGGCCGAGATGATTTTTTAAAAAATAAAACTTTTTTTTGAATACTCTTCCCTTTAAAAATGTTTTCTACTGGCCAGGCGCAGTGGCTCAAGTCTGTAATCCCAACGCTTTGGGAGGCCAAGACGGGTGGATCATGAGGTCAGGAGATCGAGACCATCCTGGCTAACATGGTGAAACCCTGTCTACTAAAAAAATACAAAAAAAAACTAGCCAGGGGAGGTGGCGGGCGCCTGTAGTCCCACCTACTCGGGAGGCTGAGGCAGGAGAATGGCGTAAACCTGGGAGGCGGAGCTTTCAGTGAGCTGAGATCCAGCCACTGCACTCCAGCCTGGGCAACAGAGCGAGACTCCGTCTCAAAAAAAAAAAAAATGTTTTCTACTACTTGGTAATTTTTTTTTTGTAAGATTCAAAGTTTCACAGTATTTGAATATCATTGCTTATAAAGACTTAAATTGGGAAATTAAAAAGAACTATTTTGGGCCCTTTTCTTTTTTTAGGTAGGTAAACCTACATTTGTGGACACCATTTATTATAGTGTCATAACTTTCTGAATGGAGTTATATTCCATTCGTATCGCCAGTGCAACTTGCTAGAAAGTTAAGATTTTTATGGGTTGAGATTTTGAGAGGCTAGTTTGAACTGTGTTGCTTTTCTTTTTACAGGACGGCCTCCTGGTCCTGAAATGGAATACTGCACTGACAGAGAGTCATACTCCTTAGCTGCTGGCTTGGCCCTGGGCATGGTCTGCTTGGGGGTAAGCATAGTCTGTGCCTTCCCATGCTTCAGTTAGGACATCTACATGTTGAAACAAATAACCTTGACACCTAAAATACTGTCCCTTACTATGACTTAATCTGCTGCCCAGCTCTCTTGGCTTTTTGGATATTTTTCAAAGTACCAGATTTGCAAATGGAGAGAAACTGTGGTCAAGAGTGGGACTTTAAGATTTATTTTCCTTCAGCTTACAGTGTTCATGAACAAACTAAAGGGAATGAAGTTTTTTTTTTTTCTTTTTCAAGTGTTCAAGACATACAATGAATAAGTGACAGCCCACTATGATTGAAAACAGAAAACAGTGAAAACCTCTATGATCGGGAGCCTTCAGAGTCTATAGTAGCTGCGTGAAACAAACCCTAACTCCCTTTTGCCGTAGTGATGTTCACTGTGTATCCCAGAATGTTGTCCCAGTAACATCTGCCTTGTGACAGAATGCAATATCAGATTGCCCCATCTTTAACTGCATCCAAGAGATGTGTACAGAATTACCAGAAACATTTCCTTAAATGATTGTTTCACTTGAAATGTGGTTCCCCTTAAAAAACCACCAATACATTGTTATGGTCAAGCTAAATGTTATAAAGAAAGTTATAAGGCCGTGGCAGTTGGGTCACCTGAGATCGGAAGTTCGAGACCAACCTGACCAACATGGGGAAACCCCATCTCTACTAAAAATACAAAATTAGCCAGGTGTGGTGGCACATGCATGTAATCCCAGCTACTCGGGAGGCTGAGGCAGGACAATCGCTTGAACCCAGGAGGCGGAGGTTGTGGTGAGCCGAGATCGCACCATTGCACTCCAGCCTGGGCAACAAGAGTGAGACTCCATCTCAAAAGAAAAAAAGAAAAGGTTATAGTGAAAGGAATTTTTTCTCATGTGTGTTCTGAAAATCCACCTTGTAGTTGACCATCTGTTGGGGCCTTGAATTCACATTGGCACGTGAGCTAAAGAGGCTGGTAGTATAATGGAAAAGAATCGGCTGGGTGCGGTCGCTCACGCCTGTAATCCCAGCACTTTCGGAAGCCGAGGCAGGTGGATCACAAGGTCAGGAGTTTGAGACCATCCTGGCTAACACGGTGAAACCCTGTCTCTACTAAAAATACAAAAAAATTAGCCGGGCATGGTGGCAGGCGCCTGTAGTTCCAGCTACTCAGGAGGCTGAGGCAGAAGAATGACGGGAATCCAGGAGGCGGAGCTTGCAGTGAGTCATGATCATGCCACTGCACTCCAGCCTGGGTGACACAGCGAGACTCTCTCAAAAAAAAAAAGTAATCACACAGGAGTTGCAACTTGAATTCTGGTCCTAACTAGTGAGTCAAGTCATTTAACTACATTATTGTCTATTGCTTGATCAGCTTCATGGATGGTTGGTGGCCATGTTTTATATGTAGCCCTGCAACTTACTATAATAGCTGTATAACCTTGGGCCTAATCCCTCTATGCCACAGTTTCCTTATTTATAAAATGGGTTTTTTTTTTTTTTTTTTGAGACGGAGTCTCGCTCTGTCACCCAGGCTGGAGTGCAGTGGCCGGATCTCAGCTCACTGCAAGCTCTGCCTCCCGGGTTTCCGCCATTCTCCTGCCTCAGCCTCCCGCCTAGCTGGGACTACAGGCGCCATCTCGCCCGGCTAGTTTTTTGTATTTTTTAGTAGAGACGGGGTTTCACCATGTTAGCCAGGATGGTCTCGATCTCCTGACCTTGTGATCCGCCCGTCTCGGCCTCCCAAAGTGCTGGGATTACAGGCTTGAGCCACCGCGCCCGGCTAAAATGGTGTTTTAATAGTAGCTATTTGATATGGCTGTTCATTCATGTTAAACACACAGAATAGTGCCTGACACAGAGCATACATTCAATAAATTACTATCATTATCATAGTTATTGTTGTTGGAAAAATTCTTAAGTACAATAATGAAAGTATTCAGGTATTTACAGTTCAGGTTTCAATTATATAACTAATATTTTTCTTTATTGTTAAATGTGACTAACTCTAAAGCTCTTAGGTATTCTAAGACAGTACTTAAAGTTGAACATGTATTAAAACTTTTGTGAGAATTATTAAACATTAATAACTCATGATTTATTAACTCATGATTAATGTTTACTTTAAATTGGAAATAAAAAAAACCAAAACCTGAAATAACCTGCTTTGAGGTAAGTTAGTTCATTTTTATATTTGTTATAGGTATATGTTGTGGATCTTCCTTCATAAGATTTCTTTTGACTTGTCTGTTATTGTCTTTTCCAGCATGGCAGCAATTTGATAGGTATGTCTGATCTCAATGTGCCTGAGCAGCTCTATCAGTACATGGTTGGAGGACATAGGCGCTTTCAAACAGGAATGCATAGGGAGAAACATAAATCGCCAAGTTATCAAATCAAAGTAAGTACGCATCACAGTAAGAGATCAAAAGTCTGGAAGCTAGGAAGTTAATTGGGAAATACTAGTGTTCATACTAACACTGGTAAATATATTAATTTTAAGCATAGCTAGTATTCAGAGGGATTTTATAATAATTCAGAACTCTTTTACATGCATAAACTCTTCTTTCAATAGGAGGGAGATACCATAAATGTGGATGTGACTTGTCCAGGTGCTACTCTAGCTTTGGCTATGATCTACTTGAAAACCAATAACAGGTATTTCTACCCACCCACCCTTCCTTACGCCGTGATAGTGTGATAGCCTCTCTCACCTTGGTTGTAAAATTCAGTTATCTCATGTGTTTATTTCCCCTGTACTGGGTTAAGCTGATTTTCCTTCTTTCAAATACTATAAGTTTTTGGAGGAAAACTTGCAGTATTTGAAGTTTTAAAGATTTTACCTAGAAATAATATATTTGGCTATTTTAGTGGTATTTGACAATATAGTTTTCAATTTCTGTTCATTTCTGTTTTGTAGTTGATGTCAGTAACACCCAAACCATGCCCCTGTTTGTTTTCATCAATTTAGCATATTGCTGTGAGGACTGGTTAAGTCAGAAGTACTTATCATTAGTCTGATCTTGGTTACCGTGTAAAACAATGGTTTTTGCCTACTTCAAGAGCTTTTGTAATTACCAAACCATCTACCTTCCCAACTTGCTATATTAGTGCTGACGCTTGAAAGTAGACCTGTGGCATTTATGCTTACACTTTGCATAGAAGAGTAAGTTGAGTACAGGACATTATGCCATGTATTAAGTCTATTAATTAAAAAAAAGTTCTAAGATTCAAGGAACTTTTCAGTGTTCTACATTTCTCCCTTTAGAAAAAGTAAGTGTGTGCAGAATTAACAAAGTGTTTAAAAATAGGTATTTATCATTTACTGTTTGGATGAATGTGTAGGGCAATGCTTCCTTGGCACTGGGGATATTTCATTGAGCAAAACTAAAAGTATCTGCCCTCATGGAGCTTATGTTATAGTAAGACATACATGTACATCTATAATAACTATTATGTTAGAAGATGTAAAGTATTGTGAAAAATATGTAGAGCAGTAGTGGAGTGGGAAGAAATGTTTTGAAACAGATCTTGAGATTCTTGATTGTCTTGCTCTCTGCTTGAGCAGTGTCCCTTACTGTTTTCCTCCACCACCAGATCTATTGCGGATTGGCTGCGAGCCCCTGACACCATGTATTTGTTGGACTTCGTGAAGCCAGAATTTCTCTTGCTTCGGGTATGCTTTGTCATTTTTCATTTGTGTTAACATGAGAAGTCTGTTTATGGTTCTTAAACTTAGCTTGTAAGCTGGGCACGGTGGCTTATGCCTGTAATCCCAGCACTTCAGAAAGTTGAGACAGGAGGATTGCTTGAGCCCAGGAGTTTGAGACTGTTGCCCAGGCTGGTCTCCATGAATGAATGAATGAATGAATAATAGCAAACACAAATGTCTTTACAAGAGAGCGTTTTATTTTTAATTTGTCATGCATATCTCATTGGCAGTGTTCATTTGAAATTTTGCAAATAGGACTTTGGGAATCCCAAGAAAGGTAACCACATTGATTTATAATACTTGGAGTGACGTTTCAGTTTCTCACATTATCATTCAAAACTTCCTAAAAAGCAACAAATGATTACGACTTTTTTACTGCTTTATTTTACATTTTTGGATTACTATCAGGGATGTAATAATACTGTTAAGGTTGAATCTAAAGAAAATAACAATTTGACTTAATTGTCTAAAATTTTCCCTCTCATTCTTTTTTTTCTGATGTTTAAACTTAGCATATGGAAGCTTTTAAATTATGATGTAGATAGAGCTATGATTCTTTCCTTTGTGATTTTTTTCTTTTCCAGAGTACGTTTTAAAAAGTACCCCCCAAGCCCTCTAAACTTTGATGATGTTCAACTCAATTTTAGTTTTTCTTTGTTAAAATTTAAATCTTTATTTTAATGAGTAGTTTAGGTTGATACTACAGATGGTTCCCAACTTAGGATTTTTAACTTAACCATAGTGTGAAAATGGTACTCATTCAGTAGAAACTGTATTTCCAATTTTGAATTTTAATTTTTTCTCGTACTCCTGGCGGTATGATGCTCTCCTGGTGTTGGGTAACGGCAGCAAGCTGCAGCTCCCAGTCAGCCATGCAGTCGTGAGGGTAAACGACCCATCCTCCACAGTTTACTATGCTGACAGAGAATTTCACTCAATTATAGGCTAATGTGAGTGTTCGGAACATGTTTAAGATAGGCTAGGCCGAACTATGATGTTTGGCCGGCAAGGTGTATTAAATGTGTTTTCTTTTTCCTTTGTTTTTTAAATAAGATAGAGTCTCGCTCTGTTGCCCTGGCTGGAGTGCAGTGACACCATCTTGGCTCACTGCAACCT
>NW_012116888.1:1138559-1139307 GCF_000951035.1 Colobus angolensis palliatus
GTGTTTTCTTTTTCCTTTGTTTTTTAAATAAGATAGAGTCTCGCTCTGTTGCCCTGGCTGGAGTGCAGTGACACCATCTTGGCTCACTGCAACCTTCGCCTCCTGGGTTCAAGCTATTCTTGTGCCTCAGCCTCCTGAGTAACTGGGACTACAGGCATTTGCCACCATGCCCGGCTAATTTTTGTATTTTTAGTAGAGATGGGGTTTCACCATGTTGGCCAGGGTGGTCTCAAACTCCTGACCTTCAGTGATCTGCCTGCCATGGTCTCCCAAAGTGCTGGGATTACAGGCATGAGCCACTGAGCCTGGCCTAAATGTATTTTCAGCTTAAGGTATTTTTGACTTATAATAGGTTTATTAGTGCCTGTAAGCATTAGGGCACTAATGCTTAGTGCCCTAAGCATTTGCATATACTTATTTTTCCTGTATTTGCATATACTTATTTTTCAAAATTCTCATCAGTCGGGAACTGATTCTAAAATTGTTCTGTTTATTATTATCATTGTTATAAAGTCTGTGAACTTTACCTGCTCTAATTAATTTTATCTCTGTTGCATTTTTAAGACACTTGCTCGATGCCTGATTTTGTGGGATGATATTTTACCAAATTCCAAGTGGGTTGACAGCAATGTTCCTCAAGTAAGTACATATAATAAATATTATGTCTTTAGTAGCATAAAATTATGATCTTATGGGATTTTTCAAAATTCTGTAAAATATTTTTTCTCATGAAGGCAATATTGATCAT
>NW_012116888.1:1139737-1175072 GCF_000951035.1 Colobus angolensis palliatus
TTTGTATTTTTAGTAGAGACAGGGTTTTACCGTGTTAGCCAGGATGGTCTCGATATCCTGACCTTGTGATCCGCCCTTCTTGACCTCCCAAAGTGCTGGGATTACAGGCCTGAGCCACCGTGCCCAGCCTAAATACACATTTCTAAGATGCTATTTTACTTCATGACAATTTTAGATCTCCTAATGTAACTCTTTTAATTACTTTATATCATGTTTATTCGATAAGCCAAGTTATACTAGTTAAAAATAAATGGATTTTTTTGGTAAAAACTCAAAATTGAATATTGTAACTAACCACTGCCCTTAGTCAACTGTCCATGCCTAGTGGTCTCAGTTTCTTTATGTAGATTGTTTCTTTCAGTATTTTCAGAAGAAAAATCTCAAAGGTTGAAAGAAGTTTATATGAACATCCACATCACCAATAGACTCTACAATAATATTTTATGGTATAAACATGTTTAATCACTTATCCACTTATCTATTCCTCTACCTAATCCAACATTTTTTGATGAATGTCAATGTTAGTTCCAAACAGTAATATACTCCATCCTGAAATTGTACCATACATATTAACTGTAATTGATATTTACATTTTTTCCTTTTAAGATAAAGTTTATACATCGTGAAATGCACCAATTTTAAGTATCCTATTGGATAAGATTTGACTAACACATAGGCCTGTGGAAACCAGCCTCTGTCCCTTGTGCCCCTTCCTGCTTTGTGCATTCACCCCTGCCCCCAGGGTAACCAATATGAATTTTGTTTTTCCCCCCAAAATGTATTAATTTCCTGATGTAGAACTTTATATTAATGAAGTCACTTACAGCATATACCCTTTTATATAAGACTTCTTTCAGCGTTTTCAAGATTTTGAGTATATTAATAGTTCATTCTCCTTTTTATTATTAGGTGACACAGATTGAGTATTTCTTTCTTTTTTTTTTTTGAGACGGAGTCTCGCTCTGTCACCCAGGCTGGAGTGCTATGGCCGGATCTCAGCTCACTGCAAGCTCCGCCTCCTGGGTTCACGCCATTCTCCTGCCTCAGCCTCCCCGGTAGCTGGGACTACAGGCGCCCCCACCTTGCCCGGCTAGTTTTTTGTAGTTTTTAGTAGAGACGGAGTTTCACCATGTTAGCCAGGATGGTCTCAATCTCCTGACCTCGTGATCTGCCCGTCTCGGCCTCCCAAAGTGCTGGGATTACAGGCTTGAGCCACCGCGCCCGGCCAGATTGAGTATTTCTTATCTGAAATGGTTGGGACCAGAAGTGTTGAATTTGGAAGTACTTGAAATTATATTTACTGGTTGAGCATCCCTAATCTGGAACTCTGATGTCCGAAATACTCCAATGAGCATTTCCTTTGGGCATCATGTTAATGTTCAAAAAGGTTTGGATTTTGAGCATTTTGGATTTTGGATTTTCGGATTAGGGATCCTCAACCTGTGTATTCCATTTGCGGTCCTGTTAGGTAGGGTTGGAATGACTGAGGCATAGGGTAGATGGTATATTTAGTTTTGTTAGAGCTAATAAATCTTTTCCCAAAGTGTCTGTACCATTTGACACATTGACCAGCAGTGTTTGAGAGTGTTGGCTGTTGCACATCTCACCGATGTTTAGTGGTGTTAGTTTCTTAAATTTTAGCGCTGCTGATGAATATGTAATGATATCTCATTGTTTAAATTTGCATTTCTCTGCTGGCTATTGATGTTGATAACTTTTTCATTGGTTTATTGGTCCTCCATCTGTCATTTTGTGAAGTGTCTCTGCATGTCCTTTGCTTATTTTTTTTTTTAAATTTGTATTTTTATTACTGCGTTGCTGGAGTTTTTTATGCATTCTGGAAACCTGTTCTTTGTCAGATTTCTTTTGCAAATATCCCTCCCAGTCTGTGGCTTGCATATTCATTTTCTTAGTAATAGTTTTGATGAGCAGAAGATTTTACAATGTTAAATAATGTCTGATTTGTAAGTTTTTTCTTATATGGTTATTCTCTATTCCTATGAAAAAAACCATTTGTCTCACCCCATCTTGAAGATAATCTCTTCTACTTCTCTCTAAAAGCCTCCAAAGTTTTAGTTTTTATGTATACTTACATAATTCATTTCAAAGTAATTTTGATTATGATATGAGGTACAGGTTGAGGTTGTCTACCAGGGAAGCTCATCAGAGACTCAGTGCCCAAGTTTTTAATTGGGAGCTGACATGTAGGTAAGGTACCCTCTGCTTTGCACGTACTGAAGTTCCAGATTCTCAGGAGAATGTGTGTTAGCTTAAACCACGTTGTTTGTAGTTCAGGCACAGTAAACCCAGATATATACATTTTGTTTTAAAGCAACCAATTAATTTACTTGGAATCAGATTGTCACACTCTCGGTTGCTAGCTCTAATCTCGGTGCGCGTCTTTATCCTGTGGGCTGGTGAAGTCTGCCCTGTGCACACATGGTTCGTGGATCAGGCAGACATTTGCACAGAATTTATATACACAGAGCTCGGGGCCCTGTCTCTGTGGCTCTCTCCTTTGTAGTATTCTGTCTTCACCTCCCAATGGGTGTGGTATTTTCCTGTATGGGTGTGGCATTTTCCTGTATCCTGGTTGTTAAGGCCAAGAAGGTTGTGAGCTTTTAATTGTAGCTTTTGTCATCTTTCTTGGCCCAGATAGACCTGCTTTCAGAGCGGAAACCATGGAAAGGAAAATGTACCTAGTGGTGTTCCTCTCTTCCATGAATCAACTCTCCCCTCTAGAATCTGCTTGCTTTTGTTCTCACTCCAGTGCCTTGAGGTCAGGAGTTGGTGAATTAAGCCCACTGGATTTTTAGAAAGAAAATTTTATTGGAATATGGCCGTGCCCATTTGTTTACTTATTGTCTGTAGCTGTTTTTTATTACAAATGCATAGATCAGTAGTTGCTGATATTTACTATTTGACCCTTTTAGAAATAGTTCACTGACTCCTGCCATAGATAGTTTGGATTTTATATTTTGTCTAGGGTTTATACTTGTTGTATGAGTTGATCCGATAGGAGTTTATTCATCTATTATTTGAGGAAGCAGAACTCCTAGGTTTGTTTTTATTTGTTTAGTTCTTCCAGTTTTGTTAATCACTGATATGAAAGAGGTGAGGAAGAATTGTTTTAAGTGACTCGCTCATTTGTTACCATAATTTTAACTGCTAGCCTATTGAGATGTCAGAGCTTTTAGTTTGTTGGAAAGTGCTCTTTAAGATGTATATTGTAGGATGAAATGCTTTTTCTTTCACTCCTTCATTCAGCACATACTCATTAATCCTCTGTAAATGCAAGGCACATGCTAAGTTCTGTAATACATTAAAGATACACCAGACATGTAGAGTGTTCTCAAAAAACTTTACTTTATTAAATGTACTAGGTTTAGCTTACTGAGATTAAACACGTATACAAGTAACTGTAATTCCAAAGTGGAAAGTATAAATTCATGTCAGAGAGTCGTCTTTTTTGTGGCCTGGTGTGGTAGCTTATGCCTGTAATCCCAGCACTTTGGGAAGCCAATGCGGGCACGTCACTTGAGGCCAGGAGTTAGAGACCAGCCTGGCCAATGTGGCGAAACCCTGTCTCTGCTTAAAAAAAAAAAAAAAAACCCACAAAAAACAGTGGTCGTTTTTCATTTTTATGAAAATATGGTTTTTGGACTTTTAGTATAGAGTAATCTCTTTTTTTACTTCAGACTTTGTAATGTTATATTTGATCTTTATTACAACAGGGATACTACAAATAGGAGAGAGAACAATTTCACAGTTCTCCTCATTGATATTTCCTATCAGCCTCCACTTTTCTCTGGGTTCTCATCTGGAGCTACATTGATTCTGGAGCAGGGTTCCTTGTAGAGAGCCACCTAGCATTAAAAGGAGGATTTTTTTTTTTTTAAATGAAAGGTCACTTCGTAAACCGCTTGTCTGTTTGAACTTAGGGCATATGTAAAACAACAACTAGCATCTTCATAGCAATTTTTCTTTCATAAAAAACTTTACACACAGGGTGTGGTGACTCACACCTATAATCCTGGCACTTGGGGAGGCCAAGGAAGGTGGATTGCTTATGCCCGGGAGTTCAAGACCAGCCTGGGCAATATAGTGAGATGCCATCTCTACAAAAAAATACGAAAATTAGCCAAGCATGGTGGTGTGCACCTGTAGTCCTAGCTACTTGGGAAGCTGAGATGGGAGGATTGCTTGGGTCTGGGAGGTAGGGCTGCAGTGAGCCGTGATTGTACCACTGTACTCCAGAGGGAGTATAGTGCCAGAGGGAGACCCTGTCTCAAGGCAAAAAAAAAAAGAAGAAAGATATTTTAAGTCTTTGATTTGGTGATATTCAGTACCTAAGAAGACTGTATTGTAAATGCCTTCTGAATATTTACTTTACTTTATTTTATTTATTTATTTTTTTTAGACTGAGACAGGGTCTCACTCTGTTGCCCAGGCTGGAGTGCAGTGGTGCGATCTTGGCTCCTTGCAACCTCCACTTACTGGGCTCAAGTGATTCTCGTGCCTCAGCCTCCTGAGTAGCTGGGATTACAGGCCCAGCTAATTTTTTTGTTTTTTCAGTTTCACCACGTTGGCCAGGCAGGTCTCGAACTCTAGACTTCAAGTGATCTGCCTACCTTGGCCTCCCAAAGTGCTGGGATTACAGGTGTGAGCCACTGCGTTCAGCCAATATTTATTGTTGTATTGAAGAAAACATCTTGAAATGTTAAGAAATCAAAGAAATCTCAAAAGATTAAACGAATAAGTCTTAAATGCATTCATATATTTAGCAAATATATGGCTTTATCTTTTTTGGCTTTTTTTCTTTTAGGAGAAAAGGATCAAATCTGTTCTTGGTTGTATATATTTTTTGATAAATTGTTAATTACCTATACTAAAAGGAAAAGGATGTCTTTTCTAAACAATAGTTGTAACATAGCTGAGAAACACATTGACAGTTTAGCTTAGCTTGGATAATTAGCCTAGTGAATAACCTCACCTGTGGTAGGTATGTTGGATTAATGCTGGAAACCTCCTGTAAAGAAGAATACATCTGATTCGAGTTCTTTCCTATTTCTCTTTTCCCACTTCTTCTCCTCACCCCTGCCCCAATTCTAAAGCCATCATCTTTGTATTTCAGTTGACTGGTATGCAATATGACAATGTTACTGATTCAGAATATACTTACGTCTTTCTGTTTATATTTGTTCAGCCCTATTTAATTCTTCTTCTTTTTTTTTTTTTTTTTTTGAGATGGAGTCTCACTGTCGCCCATCCTGGAGTGCAGTGGTGCGATCTCTGCTCACTGCAACCTCCGCCTCCCTGGTTCAAGCGATTCTCCTGCCTCAGCCTCCTAAGTAGCTGGGATTATAGGCGTGCACCACCACGCCTGGCTAATTTTTGTATTTTTAATTGAGACGGGGTTTTATCATGTTGGTCAGGCTGGTCTCGAACTCCTGACCTGGTGATCCGCCTGCCTAGGCTTCCCAAAGTGCTGGGATTACAGGTGTGAGCCACTGCACCCAGCCTTAATTATTATTCTTACTTAGCCCATCTTAGATTTGAAATTTGATTGCATTCAATGTGGTTAAAATACAGGCTTTTGAGTGAAATGGTTTGGTAAAGCTTACTTTATATAAATATAGCCATGATAAGCTGTGTGTTGTTCTTCAGATTGTTAAATATTTGCAATGAGAACATTGATATCTAAGTATTCTTGCTTTCTATATTGACAGATTATAAGAGAAAATAGTATCTCTCTCAGTGAAATCGAATTGCCTTGCTCAGAGGATTTGAATTTGGAAACTTTGTCGTAAGTGATGTGTAATGCAAATTATCTATCCTAGCATCTATCAGATAAATAAATTGAAATATACTATGTAGGAGTCATATTGTCCTTGATTTAAGTAATTCTGAATCCCAGGCGTTTCTAACCATTTTTTATCAGATGTTCATGACGTTGGTTAAAGCTCTCTGAAGTATAGAGCTCTTGCCCTCAAAAAATAAGATTGGAGATTTAACTTGTATGTATTTCTCTTTTATCCTTTCCACTAAAACAAATTGGCAGCAATTTTAAAAATTGTTTTTGCTGCATATGAAACTGTAGGCAAGGGGCAAACTTCACGAGTAAGGGTGACCCGATGCTTCTGAAAAAAAAAAAATCTGGAAAAAAAAAAAAAAAAAGAAATCTGCTGACTGAGTAGAGGCACACTTGATCATTCCCAGAAAGATGTAAACTAGCTTAGAGAACTGGAATATTTATTGTTACTTATTTCAAGTTAATTTTAAAGTAAAATAATGACTATTAAATTTCTTGTCACCTGTTTTCAGGCAAGCACATGTCTACATAATTGCAGGAGCCTGTTTGTCTCTGGGTTTTCGATTTGCTGGCTCAGAAAACTTATCAGCATTTAACTGTTTGGTAAGAAGTATTTTAGTTTACTGTGTTCTTTTTTTTTGTTTTGTTTTAACAAAGCCTTAAGATCTTCTTTTAACTTTGAATTTTTTCTTTTGTTTTTCTAGCATAAATTTGCAAAAGATTTTATGACTTATTTGTCTGCACCTAATGCTTCTGTTGTAAGTCTTTTTATCATTCTCCTTGGGAAAAATTAAACTTGAAAAATTTACTGATAATCCAGTTACTTATGTGTTATCAGATATTGCTGCTGTTTGTTTGAATGTAGAATGAGAGATTTCAAGAACCATTAGCTCATCTTTTTATTTTTGTTTTGGGACATTAGTGAGAATATGATTACACTGGAAGGATGCACAGGTATCTAGTTCGTGTGACAAGAGAATAAGAAAGGCCATAATATTCATGGATTGTCATACCTCATGTAATTCTGTCTCAGTATTAAATATTGGGAATTTCCTTTTTAAAAAATATTAGTACTTAGTAAGGATTCAGTTGCTTTTGAGGCATTGCTTCTCTGATGACAAGACTAAGAGATTTTATTTCCTGGTAAAAACTACATAGATTTATGCAACACTATTTGTAACATGGAAAAGTTAGAAACATCAAAAACGTCTAAAAGTAGTTAATTAAATTTGATTATGGCATATATGCATTCTTACACAGTGGAGCTACCAAAATTATGTTATACAGGCATTTTTTGTGGCTGGGTGCAGTGGCTCACGCCTATAATCCTAGCAACTTTGAGAGGCTGAAGCAGAAGGATTATTTGAGCCCAGGAGGTTGAGATCGGTCTGGGCAACATAGGGAGACCCCATCTCTACAAAAAATAAAAAATTAGCTGGGTGTGGTGACACACACGTAGTCCCAGCTACTTGGGAGGCTGAGGTAGGTGGATCCTTTGACCCCAGGAAGTTGAGGCTGCAGTGAGCTGAGACTGCGCCACTGCAGTTCAGTCTGGGTGGCAGAGTGAGAGACCCTATCTCAAAAACAAAAACAAAAACAAAAAAAACCACTTTTTTTGTGCGTGAAGCTTGCTTCTAGTAGGTTATTTAAAATGTTAAAAATATTGTGTAGAGTAATATCTCCATTTCATTTGGAAAAAATATGTGTAGATAAAGGAAAAATTCAGAGAAAAAACCAAAATGTTAACCCAGTTACCTTTGGGTGTGACATTCCAAGTGATTTTTGTCTTCTTGATATTCAGTATTTGAAATTATCTCCATTGAACTTACATAATTGGGGAAAATATTTGTATTTGCAGATTTTTTTTAGTTCCAAACTTTTGTAGTCTTCTAATGATGGCTAAGTTAGTTCTGATAATAAAGAAATGTAACACAACAGTTGCAGTGATGTCATCTCTTCACCTTACAGACAGGTCCTTACAACCTAGAAACTTGTCTGAGCGTGGTGCTGCTGTCTCTTGCCATGGTTATGGCTGGCTCGGGAAACCTAAAGGTTTTGCAGCTTTGTCGCTTTTTACACATGAAAACGGGTGGTGAAATGAACTATGGTTTTCACTTAGCCCACCACATGGCCCTTGGACTTCTGTTTTTGGGAGGAGGAAGGTAAGTGAATATGTGTTTTTTCCAATGAAAAGATCTCATTGGTGAGATCTGTAAGGGTGACTTGCTTTAATCTTGAAGATACATGAAAAATTTAAATTCTGACTAGCTCTTAGCTTATCTAGCAGCATTATTCCACTTGATGAGCTTTTCTGTAGTTTAACCGTCAGCTTATGGTCTACTCAGTCGATTTACCTTCCTCTCTGACACACTGAGCATCACTGTTATTTCTCAGAATACTCTGTGCTCAGTGCTTCAGTGCATCACTGCTTGTGCCTAACAGGTTAAAAATTTTACTGCTCCACTAAACTACTTTCGCAGAAAGGTCACAGACAAAATCATATACAGATCCTGTGACATTTTCTTAGTTTTCAACTTTCTTGATCTTTTTCCAACATCTGTCATTCCTGGTTACATCCTTTATAAGACTGCCTTGGCTTTAGATGATCCGTAGTGAATAGAAACACATATACAGAAAAGTCTACACATCATAGGTGCACAGGTCAAAGAGCTATCTACCATAGAACAATCTCTTTGTTACCGTGTAGATCAAGATTCCGTATAGCACTTGCAACTTACGACACCCGTCTCTGCTTCTGCCATGCGCCCCTCTCAATCACTATTATCTTCCTTTCCCCAAAGATAGCCACTGTCTAGTCTTATAACACCTTAGATTGGTTTTGCCTGTTTTTGACATTTAAAGTGAATTATACATGATGCATCCTTTTGCACTTTACTTTTGCTCAACATTATGTTTGTAAGATTCATGTTGTATGTAGCAACGGATTATTCAAGTTTCAGTGTCTTGTATTAACAAGTTTCAAGTTGTAATACAAGTTGTATTTCAAGTTGTAATTGTAATTCAAGTTGTATTACATTTCATTGTATGATTGTACCACATTTTATTGATCTCCCCCATTGATGGATATGCTTCTTGCTTCAAGTTTGAGGCTGTTATAAACAATGCTGTTAGGGAAAGTTGTACATGTCTTTGATTTTGTTGTATATAGATCTCCGTGTGGAATTGGATCATAGGTTATACGTGTGTATTCACCTTCAGTGAATAATACCATCAGTGCTGCAGTGCACTTGTACCATTTTACATACTCATGGGCAGGATGTGATATTCCAGTTGTTCCATATCTTTGTCAACCCTTGTTATTGTTATAGTTTTTTTAGTTTTAGCCAACTAGTAGGTATATAACAGGATCTCATGGTGGCTTTAGTTTCTGTATTTCTGAATAATGTTCCTGAGTACCATTTTATACTTTTAATAGTCAATGGCAAAACCTCTTTTGTGATGTCCAAGTCTCTTGCTACCCAGTTTTTGTATTTATCTATTTTAAAATTTTTATTTGTGGTAAAATACACATAACATAAAATTTATCAAATCTTAAGTATGCAATTAAGTAGTGTTAAGTATATTCACATTATTGTGCAACTAATCTCCAGAAATTTTTCATTTTGCAAAACTGACACTCTATACCCATTGAACAACTCCCTGTTTGCCCCTCCCACCAGCCTCTGGCAGCCACCATTCTTTCTGTTTTGATGAGGTTGACTGCTCCACATTGGTTTAGCTTTGTATTGATTTCTATGGATTCTTTAAACTATGTCCTAAGCCCTTGGTCAGTTTTGTTTGTTGCAGTTATCTTTGCCACCCCAGGGCTTGTTTGCCTTTTCACTCTCTCAGTGGAGTCTTTTGATGACAAATTATTAATGTTTTTCTTTTATAGTTTTTACTTTTTTGTCCTGCTTATGAAATATTTTCTTGCTCAGAGAAAAGGAGATATTCTCCTATTTTGTCTTCTAGAAGTTCTTAGCTTTTCCATTCACATTGGATCTAAAATCTAGCTGGTACGGATTTTTCTCCATGTTTTTTTTCCCACTGCTATTGAAAAGTTTATGCTTCTCCACTGCTCTGCAGTACCACCTCCATTATATAAGTTAAGTGTCTATACACCTGTGTTTATTTCTGGGCTATTAGGGTCTACTGGTCTGTTTTTCTGTACTTGCACCAGTGCTATACTGTCTTATGAGTCTTGGTATCCAGTTGAGTAAATCCTTCAACCTGAGTTTTCTTCTTCAAAAGTGTGTTTTTCTCTTGGCTCCTTGCATTTTCATATAAATATTGGCATCTATTCCATGCTATATAACCTGATAAAGTATTGATCAGAATTGCCTTGATTCTATGTGTCTGTGTTAAGATTCTATGTGTCTGAGATTAGAATCTGTTACAGTATTGTCTTCCATTCTGTGAATATGGTATACCCGTGCATATATTTAGCTCTGGTGTGTGTGACCTTGATCAATGGCCACAATGTCTACGTAGGCTGATTTTCCCCTCTTCTTTAAGACTCAGCTCACCATTGGAACTCACCTTTTCAGAAGTACAAAAAGTAAAGATGATCAGAAAGGTGTGCATTTCCTCTCAACATGTTTTGTGGAATTGTCTTTGTTTAATTGTTTAGAATTAATAATAGTTAAAGAAATATTACTATGAAAATTCTTACTTATTTTATTCTGTGATTTTTGACATTTTTTTCCTTTCAAAATGAGCCTCTCCATGTCTCTTACTCCACGTCTTTCGTTGTTCCAAACTGTATGACTCTCGTTGCTCTTCTTTCATGTCGAATAGATTTTTCTACCATTCTGCTACTGCTTTTCTAGTGATTTTTGGTTTTTAAATGGTCATGTATGTTCTCTAACAACATCTAAACTTAGCATAGCTACACCATTATGTTTCTACCCAACATTTCTAACATTAATATCTTAATATTTATCTTTGAATTTTGGTTTACCAAAATGTTACAAAGAAAATGACTTATTCCATGTACATGCCAAAATAGATGTATTTCTTTGCTTAAAATTTGAAATCTCTTCTCTCTAATCCATTAAATACATAAGCATATATAATGAATTATAAGTTCTTATTTAATACTCCAATTATTTTAAAAGACAGGGAATGAGATTTGGGTATATGTGTGTACATGTTTGTGTGTAATAAAAATATTTATATTTAATAGTTAGAAGTGGTTTTATGTGATGTCCTATACCATCTTTATTTCAAAATACTTTTTTAGAAAAACTCTGGTACTTTAGATTAATTTGCCAGTTTACTACACTAAATTTGAGCAACAATAAAGTAATTTAAGGAAAATTTTAATAGACCCTTTACCAAGAGAATATTTTAAAAGTCTATAAAACTTTATCTTAAAAGTGTATCATATTGATGAGAAAATAATTTATATTTGGAGGAATAGTTGTTTATACAGTCATTGTAAGTTTTTAGTGATAACTTTTGCCTTTTCATTTAGTCAGTCATTCTAAAGGAATCCTCATGCTTTACAGAAATTTAAAAAAAAAACTGTTTACATATCAACTAAAACATTGTGTATTTTTAAAACTGAGATTTATAATTGTATAAATAGGCATATATATTAATAAAATTGGATAAGAAGGTGGCATACTTGGTACATGAATCGTTTTTTTTTTTTTTGAGACGGAGTCTCGCTCTGCCACCCAGGCTGGAGTGCAGTGGCCGGATCTCAGCTCACTGCAAGCTCCGCCTCCTGGGTTTACGCCATTCTCCTGCCTCAACCTCCCAAGTAACTGGGACTATAGACGCCCACCTCGTTGCCTGGCTAGTTTTTTTTTTTTTGTATTTTTTAGTAGAGACGGGGTTTCACCGTGTTAGCCAGGATGGTCTCGATCTCCTGACCTCGTGATCCGCCCGTCTCGGCCTCCCAAAGTGCTGGGATTACAGGCTTGAGCCACCGCGCCCGGCGAGTGTTCAGTATTTATAATTTCTAGGACTGCATTCATGGTCTTCACTACTGTGCTATTGTATGTTAAAACCTTGCTTCAAGGGTTGAAATTTAACATTTATGGGATATTACTTTGGCTTTAAATAGTGATGATCTTGAAATGGCCTAAGGACTAAATGAAAAGTGGAACATTCACACCACTGACACTCTTGTATTATGAGGGCATCTTATCAGTATGCCTTACTATACCCCAGTTTCCTGATTCTCAAGAATGCCTTGAAAGTATGTGCAATCGATAACATCTGTCCCCACCAAACTTACTTTGCAGGTACTCTTTGAGCACATCAAATTCTTCCATTGCCGCTCTTCTCTGTGCCCTTTACCCGCACTTCCCAGCTCACAGCACTGACAACCGGTGAGTCTAGTGATTCTGTCATCAATGTAATACTTATTAAGTTCTCTAAGGGGATCATTTGGTTGTATTTTGGTTTCGTGGAATTATTTCCAAATTAGCCTTGTTCTGTTCTTCAACTTCTATTCATGGCTAAATCTTTTAAGAAAATTATCTCACAAAGTATTAGGTCAGAGGATAACTTTGAACACCTGATGACGGACCAGTCTTCTGCCATTCTCAGATCTGTAGAACTGCTCTAAATCCAGAAGGAGATTAAGTAAAGTTGTCTTTAGGGAAAAAATCATCAGGTAAAGGATAGTTGCCAAGGGGAGTTCAAGATACTTTTTTGTGCTGTAATTATTTAATTCCAACAGAAAAGTTTGTCTGATTTAGTGGCAGTGTGTGTATGAGTTCCATTTTTCCCCTCTTTCACATAAATGGCGAGAAATTTTGTATAAATGACATAGAAGGGACAAGAAAAGCAAAATACAACAAAAAATCAGAGACAATTTAGAAGTGGCAGTGAGCAGTAGAACTTCAAACCATGTAGAAGCAGTTAAAAGCTCTGCATTTTAGGGTACGAGGAACCACCACCACTTCCGTTTCCCTAGATACAGTTTGAGATCTAGCAGATCTCTTGCATATGGGGGAAGGGAAGAAAATAGCCCCTTGTAAGACACCTGAGCACTGTGCTCAACTGAAGGCACCCCCTGTTGTCTTCCCAGAGACAGGTCAATATCCCTTTATTGTTTATGGGAGAAGGGTCAGGAGCACTTATCACAGAACATAAGTCATCATTTTAAACTGCACTATAATGTATAACGAATGACAGAAGAAAGATAGCTGTTTTACAAAAGTACCCTAATCTGAAAACCACACTCTGATGGTAGGTGCAGTGCAAGAATATTATTGTTAATACACCTCTGACATGTGGCCTCGTGCCTGTCATTTAGGAAAGATTTTTTGAGTTGTTAAAAGCCAGTTACTGGCTAGGGTACAGCGGAGAGCCACACTCACATGCTGCTGGTCATAGCTATTTGGCTTAGCTATTGTAAACAAAGCCATTTGGTGACAATCTTTTTTTTTTAGGGGGCGGGGATGGAGTCTCTGTCGCCCAGGCTGGAGTGCAGTGGTGCGATCTCAGCTCACTGCAAGCTCTGCCTCCTGGGTTCACGCCATTCTCCTGCCTCAGCCTCCCAAGTAGCTGGGACTACAGGTGCCCGCCACTAGGCCCGGCTAATTTTTTGTATTTTTTAGTAGAGATGGGGTTTCACTGTGTTAGCCAGGATGGTCTCTATCTCCTGACCTTGTGATCTGCCCACCTCGGCCTCCCAAAGTGCTGGGATTATAGGCGTGAGCCACCATGCCCTACTGGTAACAAGAATCTTTATGTAATTTATTAGTGTCAGTTTTTTCTGATCTTTATTTTTACTTTTAATAGATATATAGAAGTAAATGTATTTGTGTAAGAAGAGGGAAGTTATTGTCTATAAAGCTTTTTAAAATGGAAGTCTCATTGTATCCTTCTTTTTTTTTTTTTTTTTTCATTAGAGTCTTGCTCTGTTGTCCAGGCTGGAGCGCAGTGGTGTGATCTCGGCTCACTGCAAGCTCTGCCTCCTGGGTTCACGCCATTCTCCTACCTCAGCCTCCTGAGTAGCTGGGACTACAGGCACCCGCCACAGTGCCTGGCTAATTGTTTTGTATTTTTAGTAGAGACGGGGTTTCACCATGTTTGCCAGGATGGTCTTAATCTCCTGACCTCATGATCCACCCATCTTGGGCCCCAAAGTGCTGGGATTACAGGCGTGAGCCACTGCACCTGGCCGATTTTTTTGTTTTTTCTTCTGAGAGGGAGTCTTCTCTGTTGCCCAGGCTGCAGTGCAGTGACGCGATCTCAACTCACTGCAACCTCCGTCTCCTGGGTTTAAGTGATTCTCCTCCCTCAACCTCCTGAGTAGCTGTGATTCCAGGCATGTGCCATCAGGCCTGGCTAACTTTTGTATTTTTAGTAGAGACGGGGTTTCATCATGTTGGCCAGGCTCATCTTGAACTCCTGACGTCAGGTGATCCACCTGCCTCGGCCTCCCAAAGTGCTGGGATTACAGGCGTGAGCCACTGTGCCCAGCCTATCCTTCTTTTATGAGATCTTAAAATATGAAAACTTTTTTGTTTTTACATTCTAAAATAGAAATCTTAAAATTTAAAAAACTTTTTGAGAACCCCAAAGAAAAATATTGCCATAGCCACACAGATGTTTGATGTACTGTATTTCAAGGATGTGTGTGTATGTGTATGTGCAGGTTTGTATATGTAGAAGAACTTTGCTGTCTGAGATGAATTGACATCCTGTCTTTCCCCTTCTACACTTGATCTTAGCCAAAAGGCCGAGAAGCGATCTGTCTTTCCCCTTCTTCCCTATCAATCCTTAAAGAAAAAGAAAAAAAAAAAAAGAACTGGAAATAAATCTCTGAGAAGATAAAAACAGATGCCTGTGTTGAGTAGAAAGAGATTTTTGAGAGTGATTGATTTTATAAGTGGTCAGTTTGATAGTAAATATTTTCATGTTATGACACTTTTTACCTCCCTGTAAAACCTCTTCACTGTGAAGACTAAAGTAAAGAATTATTGGGTCAAAGATCAGTTATATAAAATGTTTAAAAGATAATTTCTCCACTACTTTTTAATAGAATCTTATCTGCCTTTAAGATTTCTGTTCATCTGAAGATATTACCTGAGCTTCTGTCCTGTCTTAGCCCATAGGCAACAGCAGATTGCAGAGCTCATATTGTCACAGTCATTTGTTACCCACCCTGTCTTTTTTATGACCAGGTATCATCTCCAGGCTCTCCGGCACCTCTATGTGCTGGCCGCGGAGCCCAGGCTTCTCGTGCCTGTGGATGTGGACACAAACACGCCCTGCTATGCCCTCTTAGAAGTTACCTACAAGGTATCTCTCCCTATCATTTACTTGTAATTTTATTACCACTCATCCATCTTTGCAGGTCATAATATTTCAAATGTGTTGTCCAGTAAAAGGTGACAAGTAGTCAGTTGAACTTTCATAAAAATGGAAGCTTCCAAAGTTACTGTATATCCTGCCAGGCCATTCATGCTTCTTTGTATTCTCTGGGTATCACTTTTTAGGGATCATCAGCTACTCTTTTGTCCTTAGAGCTTATGGTTTGAAAATGTCCCTGTTAACTTTACATGACTGACAGTAGTGTTCTATAAAACTAATTGAGTTAGACCCATTCTTAGATTTGTTAGCTGAATACTTGAAAACCCAAAATTGTGTATTTGATGACAGCTTTCATTTAGATGCACAAATAGATTACAAGTTTTATATCCTTCTTTCATTCAGCAAATTATTAAGTACCTTCTGTGAATCAGAACTGTACTAGACTCTGGGGTACAAAATGAGATGACATTGTCATTTTCCTTAAGGAACCTCTATCCCCTGGGGAGCCAGGCATGGATACAATGAGAATACAATGTGGTAATTGGAGATGTGTGTGGAATGCAGGGAAAGCAGCAAAGCACCCTCGCTTAGCTGTTAGCTGTGGGGTTGAGGGGGCTGTCACAGTGGACGGTGTTTGGGCTAGGCCTGGCCCACTGAGTGGAGCTCCTTCCGAACGGAGAAGGCAACATGCAGAAACCCAGTGGCACTGGAGCATGGCCTTTGGTCCTGCTGGCCTGTGAGGAGCAAGGCTTGAAGTGGTGGGAAGTGACACATACCCTGTGAGGAATTTCGACATCAGTCCTTCAAGATTTGAGTACCAGAGAGGATTTTATGGCATTTTAAGGTCTCTGTATGAACTGCAGGGTTGGAGGGAGGTAGAGCGTGGAGATGTTTCTTCTTTGTTGTTTCCACTGACTACCTAGTGAATTGTAGCTGGACTTTTACATTTGTAAAGGGCACTCAGTGGTATGAACAAACGAAAGAAGAATTGATGGCTCCTACCCTGCTTCCAGAACTCCATCTTTTAAAGCAGGTAAGTTGGGCATGGTTGGCAGATGGGTCCAAGGGATCAATTCAATAGAACAGCATAGCATTAAAGACAGCTAAATAAAAGCCTCTGCTTTCTTCATGTATTGTAGCAGATAAGAAAACTGGAGCAAAAGGAGAAGTCAGAAAGAATAGAGCAAGTCTTATCTTAGAGATCTTTACTGATAGCTTAGGTGGCCTCAGAACATGATTTACATTCATTTTTTTGTCTGGAAATGGAGCTTGTTAACCTCTAGATGCCTCTTTCTGGCTGTTACTGTTTCCTCTGAGAAACACAGGGTCCAGTTTGTCAAATGAATATATTTTTCAGCTTTGGGTTGACTGTGTTTACATTTATCTTGGCAGATTAAAGTTAAAGGCCCAAGATACTGGGAACTGCTCATAGATTTAAGCAAAGGAACACAACACTTGAAGTAAGTACATTAAATTTCTCCGATTTACCTTTTAGGAAGTGAATAGAAGTATATAGGAAGGTATAAATTATAAATTATTATCTGGAATGTGACTCATCACCCTTTAATCTCATTCAAGACAATATGTAGGGTGTGTCTTCTGTAAAACAGTCTGTATTTTTGAAACAGGACCTTTGTGTTAGAAAATGAAAGTTTTGACCAGGTGCAGTGGCTCACGCCTGTAATCCCAGCACTTTGGGAAGCCAAGGCGGGCGGATCATGAGGTCAGGAGATCGAGACCATCCTGGCTAACACGGTGAAACCCCGTCTCTACTAAAAATACAAAAAATTAGTTGGATGTTGTGACTGGCACCTGTAGTCGCAGCTACTCGGGAGGCTGAGGCAGGAGAATGGCATGAACTCGGGAGGCGAAGCTTGCAGTGAGCCAATATTGCACCACTGCACTGCAACCTGGGCGACAAAGCGAGACTCTATCTCAGAAAAAAAAAAAAAAAGAAAGAAAATGAAAGTTTTAATTTTAAACTCCATCCCTAAATATTTATATTCATTTATTGAGAGACTTGCACTGACTTCCTTGTGACAGTAATGGACTTGTCTCTTGGTATATTAACATAAGATTTAGTTTAAAAGTGTGTTAGTCCATTTTCACACTGCTATAAAGAACTACCTGAGATTGGGTAATTTGTAAAGAAAAGTAGTTAAATTGACTCATAGTTTCGTCTGGCTGGGGAGGCCTCAGGAAACTTAACAATCGTGGCAGAAGGCGAAGGAGAGGCAAGACATGTCTTGTATGGCGGCAAGAGAGAGTGAGAGAGGTGCTACACTTTTAAACCATCAGATCTCGTGAAAACTCACTATCATGAGAACAGCATGAGGGAAATCCGCCCCCATGATCCAATCACCCCCATCCAGGTCCCTCCCCTGACATGTGGGGATTACAGTTTGACATGAGATTTGGGTGGGGACACAGAGCCTAACCAGGTCAGAAAGTAAAGCTGATTTGTACATCCACAAAAGGAACTTTATTATATCAGTCAGTGTTTGTCAGACCACATCTTTTGTTGCATCTCTTTACCATTCTTCTGTTAGAAAGTTCTCCTAAATTTAAGATTATTGTAGATAATATATACTACTCACCCAGTTTATTTTGGGTGGAAGTAATCTCATGCAATTATTTTAGAGTGTTGATAATTTTATACTGAAAGTAGCATGTCAATTAAGTCTTTAAATTTCAAGGAAGTTTAACAAGCATTTAAAAGTTTCTATAATTTGGTCCCAATGTGAATTTTTCCAGACTATCTGTATATTAGCTATTTTCTGTATTGTTCTGTCCTTATATTTGCAGCATTATTTTCTTTTTGCTGCAAACCAATTAATAGATATTTAGTACCTCATGTACCCCAGACGTAGAGCTAGGGGATATAGGGAATACAAAGAAATGTTAGGTAAAATGCTACCATTGAAACTCATAATTGAGCCAGTAGTCAAAGTGACTTCTCATTTAACAAGTTCCATGAATCTAGACACCAAAGGAAAACAGAACTTTATTCTAGGCTTTCTCATAGGGACTGATTTAATCTTAGACACAGTAAATAATCATTTGCCTTAGTGGAAAATGGTAAAGGCTTCATCTCCCGTGAACATGGTATTAGAAGACACTATGTTTCCAGCCAAGAACTGCCATAATACCTTATATTAAGTTCATTCATTTTTCTTTCAGGTCCATCCTTTCCAAGGATGGGGTTTTATATGTTAAACTCAGGGCAGGTCAGCTCTCCTACAAAGAAGATCCGATGGGATGGCAAAGTTTGTTGGCGCAGACTGTTGCTAACAGGAACTCTGAAGCCCGGGCTTTCAAGGTAGTAGTATTAATTGGTAAAAACGGAAAGAAATAATTCTAAATTGCGGGCTTCCTTGCCCATTGCTTTGCCCAAACTTTAAAGGTGGATCTGCTTCCTTTTTCATTGTTGCAGATTGTAAACACTGCCTGCCCGTGACTCCGTTTGCTTTTTATGTGATGGGCATAATAAAATATAAATACAAAATATTCTATATAATAAATAATAAATATATATAATAAAGTAAAATAATCTAAGTTAAGATTTACATTCAGCAGCAAGGACAGTCGCACTATATCCTGACACTACAACAAATACTTTAGTAATTTTATTATTAATCCTCAAATCGGTGAAGATTTACTTAATTTCATAGCAAAAATAGAAAAGGAGTTTTGCAAGCTAGCAATTATTAGCTCCATTTAAAAACCACCATTTGTTTCCTTCATCTTGGTGAGGATAAACTGATGACAGGTTCAGACTTCTTTTGTTAGTTTGCTTTATTATTTGCACAGTATTTGACTGCCTGTACAGTAGTGTTTGAAATAAGCAAATAGTTACGATAAATGAGGGTAGGAAACAATCTCATTCCCATGGCGGGGTCAGCACATATTTTGCTCAATATTCTTGACTCAGGTAAGTTTCCAACACTAGAAATTTGTCCCATAATCAGGCATTAAGACTTCTGAATTTAACTTCAGTTTTCTGTAATTCCATGAGCAAATATGTCCCTGTTGGTGATATATAGTAGAGTAGTCTGAAGTAGTGAGGACCCTAAAGGATAATTAGATGGCAAAAGTGGGGCAGGCAGACTGGATGAGTGGCAGCCAAAGGACTGAGTTAGCATCCTTTGTTCTTCCAAGTACGGAGACAGCAGTTTATTTTAATTCAACTCATATTTCATTTTAGGTCAGTTACTTATGACCGAGCCTTTATAATGGTTCCCAGGATTGAAATGTATAAATAGTTCCCAGGGTTGACATTGGTGAATTTTGTTTGGCAGTATTCAGTAAGTTGTTTATGAAATATTTTTGAAAGATTTTTGGACACAGTTTAACTTAAATTTGTAGTATTGCTTCTTCTAAAAATCAGAGCATATCCCAAAGACTCTAACCCAATTTGTAAAGAAAATAGGTAACTTTAGACTTGAGTTCAAATGAAGAAAATATATAAAAATTAAAAGCTATCTCAATTTCCTGCCTACTGGAAGTTCAGAAATAAAATATAAACCTCAGTGGAAAATAGTAATACCTTCATATTTCACTTTCAGTCTTGAACCTTGAATGATACTGTTTTTTCCCAAGTTTAAAAAATTGTGGTAAAATGCACACAATTTATTGTCTTAACCTTTTGCAAGTTACAGTTCAGTAATATTAAGTGCATTCACGTTGTTGCGCAACCATCACCACTATCCATCTCTAGAACTGTTCATCTTGCAGACCTGAAATCTATACTTGTAACAATAACCCCTCATTCTACTTCCCCTAGTCCCTGGCAACCACCATTCTATTTTATGTCTCTGATTTTGATTATACTAAGTACCTCATATATATGGTTTCATACACTGTTTATCTTTTGGTGGCTGGCTTGAGTGATATTCTTTCTTCCTTACCATTTCAGTAACAATTCTAGTTTCTGGTAGGTTTTTTAGTTAGCCAGTGAAGGAGGGAAAAGCCTTTTGTGGATGAGTTGTGTAAACAAGAAGACCTGTTTGTTATTGGCCTTTTGATAATTAGTAGCTCATGTTAACTTGTGCAAAAGCTTATTGTAACTTTTTAACAGAACAGGTTGATGAGGCAAGTTTGCACCATCTGGGTTTTTTGGGGAATGTTATGTGACAAAGGGGAGGTAGAGTTGTTAGAACTGCATGTATTACAGTTTGAGCAGTAAGGAAAATACTCTTTTTTTAATCTTATACTGTTGTGGTTGTTTGTTTTTTTTAGCCAGAAACAATCTCAGCATTCACTTCTGATCCAGCACTTCTGTCATTTGCTGACTATTTCTGCAAGCCAACTGTGAACATGGGTCAGGTATATATTCTATGGTTTGCTGAGCCCCAGGACCAGCATTCGTTATTATTTCTATGCATGGGTCACCCAAAACATCTGTATTATCTATATCTATCTTTGAGATTGATGACATACGTGAGTCACATGGGATGACTTTTGCTTGGCATGTATAGATTTGCATAGCCTAAAACTATTACATTTAGCAACATTTAGCAACATTTAGAAGAAACAACTTAACATTTGTAAGACATTAATTCTGACAGATGATAGTTTCTGTCACCTACAAGAATGATGCCCATTCATATTCTGCTTTATGTTTTCAGTGTTTACCACCTTTCTCTTATTTTTATGTAATTGCATTAACTGTTTCATCTGTATATTATAACCCTTCTTTTTCTTGTTTATACACCTGTTGCCTTCAAGATTCCAAGGGTACTTAGCAGATTTTT
The DNA here is from genome assembly GCF_000951035.1 of Colobus angolensis palliatus. Taxonomy (NCBI): domain Eukaryota; kingdom Metazoa; phylum Chordata; class Mammalia; order Primates; family Cercopithecidae; genus Colobus; species Colobus angolensis. The sequence goes on from NW_012116888.1 coordinate 1,160,582, forward strand.
CTTTATTTTTTTGTTTTTTGTTTTTTGAGATAGGGCCGGTTTTTTCTGTTGCCCAGGCTGGAGTGCAGTGACGTGATCATGGTTCACTACATCCTTGACCTCCCAGACTGAAGCCATCCTTCCACCTCAGGCTCCTGAGTAGCTGGACTACAGGCGTGTAGCCACCACCATGGCTCATTTTTAAAAAAATTTTTGTAGAGATGGAGTCTCACTATATTGCCCAGGTTGGTCTTGAACTCCTGGGCTCAAATGATCCTCCCACCTTGGACTCCCAAAGTGCTGGGATTATAGGCTTGAGCCACTGTGCCTGGCCCAGATCTTTGGTTTAATCCACCATACAGAGAAGGAAAGATTGGATATAGAATTAGATATCTAGGATTGATAGCCTATTGTCTACAAGTGTATATGGCCTTCAGAAAATTTCTCAACCTCTCCAAAATGTAGTTTCTTCATTTCTAAAAGTGATTATAATAGAACCTACCTTACAGTATTATTTTGAGGATTAGGTGAAATAACCTTCCCCTCTCTTACTTATTGAATCTTTACTATATATTGGATACTCTGCTAATACTTAAATGTCATTTAATTATGACCCTGAGGATAGGTATTTCATCATTCTGGGCTTACAGATGAGGAAACTGCCACTGAGAGATGTTACATGCCCAAGATCACACAGCTAGTAAGAGCTGGGCTGTGCACTCAAGGTCACGGGTCTCTAATAAAGCCCATGCCCGCCCTTAACCCCAGCTGGACTTGACTCTGCTGCCTCCCCTAAACTTTTTCTGGTCAGTGTTTTTTTCTTGCAGCTTTGTTACTCTGTTTCCTTTCTGGATCCTACTCTTCCCAGCCCAACCCAAGGCATAACTCTGTGATGTCCTGTCTACTCATTTTATCCTAGTTTGGTCCATTCCTCTCTTCTGTAGCACTTACTATCCTCAGCTGTCTCTTGGGACTTAATTTTTTTAATTGTTTAATGTTACATGTGCTATGGCTTTTTTAAAAGATTGTAGTGTTACTTTTGTGTGATTCATTATAGAACTTAAGAATGGGCCATAGTAGTACTATACAATTGGTTTTTGAATTGATTTTGGAATATACTTTGTGCTACAAAAAGCTTCTGATTTTCTGCAGAAACAGGAAATTCTGGATCTCTTTTCTTCAGTACTCTATGAATGTGTGACCCAGGAGACCCCAGAGATGTTGCCTGCATACATAGCAATGGATCAGGTATGGATCCAAAAACCTATACCGATTCTGGTGAAATTTGTCCTGTAGTTCAAGTAACTCACTGAATAGTGTGGTAAGGTTCCTAGTGTCCTTCCTGTTAGTTTCCCATTTGCTTTTGGAAATTTTAGACAGGAGACCATATACAATTTGAAAGCTCTCAAAAATCCAAAAAGCTTGGACTTTATGTTGACAAGAGTGGCCCTTGGGAAGCTGTCTTCCTCTAAGGGTTCCCCTTCCTCCCTTTTATCTCACCTGACTGGGAGAGGAGGAGAGCACTCCCTCCCTCTCTCCCGTTTTATTTTTACCTTCCTCCTTGCACTGCCTCTTTGTAGAAATCTGCATGTGAGCAGTCAGTGAACAAACAGAGCCCTAGCGACGGCAGTACTATGAAATTAGACCTATGTGATGAAGCTTGCAAGAGGTTACAGAGTATATATGTAGTTATCTAGGGCATTGGAGTTCATTTTTAAATTTCTCTTGTTATTGCTGTTTTAAAAGAGCCTAAAGGGGTAATGCAGAAAGAAATGCTTAATACTGTTCTTAAAGGATCAGACCAATTTATTCACTTTAGGCAAATTAGTAATACATATGCCTTTTCATTATTATCATATCTTTCAGACCCAGATTTGCAGTTAAGCCAAGCCAGTAGTTTTCTAACCTGGCAAAAATTTGCCTTGGTATCTTAAAAATACAGATCCTCTAATTCCATGCCTCATCTATTGAATCAGAATTTCTGGGGTGAGATCCAGAATCTAGTTTTAAACAGCTGTTTAAGTGAATATAATAAGGTCACAGCTGAGCATCTGAGACTCAGTGTCTAAGAGAAATTACCTTTAATGGTAAAATAATTTGCTAGAAAGCTGAATGGAGAAACATATTTAGTCAGAGGATAATTCCCCCAAACCAGAAAACACACAGTGTTAAGTAACATTGTTAATTAAAAGCCGAGTTCCAGTATAACTAAGTAGGCCCAGAATGCTATTATTGTCTGGAATCCACCCTTTTTTGGTTGGAAAATATGGATATATGGCATCCACGCTGGCACTGCTTCTCACAGTACCTCTCTGTACAGCAGCCAAATAACAAGTTGTGTTTTTAAGTTGCTGGCTTAGAATGTGTCTTTTTACTCTCTGAACCCTCACACGTTCGCAGTCATGGGTGGCAGGTCTTTATGCATGAATATCTCCTCTGCTTGCAGCTGTAGTGACTTGCAGATGGATCCCAAGGGCACTATTATTAGTAGTGTTCCTTTTCCCTCTGCCCCTCTGGATCCCTGCCATGTCATTGTACCTGGCTTGCGTTTTCCAGAGGTGACTGGCTGTGACCTTTTGGGTCTTGGTTATTCGGAGCTGTTGAGCCAAGAATGAGCTCATTCACCTTTGTTACTTTTCCCTGCAAGCTGCTCATGTAGGGCCATATTGAAGGAGGTGAGCCGTGCACCTGTACCCAGTGACGGCTCCTCTGTGGGCAGACTGCCTCAAAACACAGAATGGATCCACCACCACCCTTTATAATTAGGAGCCACATTTAAAGAATACTCAGTCCACAACTCTGATGAAGAGGCAGAGCACTCTTTGATTAAATGGATTGTTGTCCTCTTTCCTCTTCAAGGCTATAAGAAGACTTGGGAGAAGAGAAATGTCTGAGACTTCTGAACTTTGGCAGATAAAGTTAGTGTTAGAGTTTTTCAGCTCCCGAAGCCATCAGGAGCGGCTGCAGAACCACCCTAAGCGGGGTCTCTTTATGAACTCAGAATTCCTCCCTGTTGTGAAGTGCACCATCGATAACACCCTGGACCAGTGGCTACAAGGTAATAGTAGCATTGTAGCACGGCGCTCCTCTGCTTTTGAGATACATTCAGTTCAGGCTTTTCTGTTGTCACTTTTTTGTTTGTTGGTAAGCAAGATAAATCTGAGTATAAGCAAGAATGGCTATAGATTTAATGTTTCCCGCTAGATGAATTAGGCTTTGATTATCTGCTTCAGCTTCTTTGGAAAAATACATCTGACCCAGGCAGAGAATATTTATAGCATTTTAAATAACACTTGGTGCTGAGGACCTTGTTCTCTTTTCCCTAGCATCAGATCACATTTCCTTTCCAGTGCGTCTGTCTCCCGTTTCCTAGGTGTGTGGCCTGTCGCCTACCTGAGGCCAGCAGCCATCCCATTTTTGTACTGGTACCCCATGTACATGTAGAACTTGACGTGTGCTTGCTGAGTGAGCTTGTTGTACCAACTCGTTTTGAAAACCTGGGACGGCACAGCTATGTGATGTCACAGTGGTGGCTTTCTATCAGCAGGATTTGTGATTGCAAGGAAATTGTAGTTACTCGTTAACAGTGTAGAAGTGATTCTGACTTACATGAGGCAAGTGATGGGGCCTTTAGATTTACGGAAATGTATCTTATGTGTTAAATACACCTGAAACTGATTTTCAGGAGTAGACTCCTTGGTCGTTTCATTCTTTTTAGTTCATCCAGATGCTCCCAGTAAATATCTGACAGTTGCTTGCTTTGGGTTAATACTAATCTTAGTGATAGTAGTAGAAACAATTCTTGCTTTGATTAGTGAAAGCTATTAGTAATTAGTAGACACTAAGTGTTTGAATATAATTCAGTTTATCCACCTGTGACAGTAGGAAATAAATTTCTGAAAAAAATTAAATTGTAAACCAGGTTGTGAGGGATATACTTGGAAAGCCTAATTTCAGACTCTCCATATTTATATTTAACAGCTGCATTCTATTTGTCATTTCCTGTTCAGATTCAAAGATCATATAGCTTCAAAATTTTTTTGGTAGTCATTTTTATCCTCATTTTTGGGGAAAAACATGTTATTTCATAGGTTTTGGTGTTTCGTTTTTATTCAATTTAACATTTGATCACCTATGGCAGACCTTTGCTATTGACAAAAAATACTTCCTTAAATCTTTGCAGATTTCCTGATTTGCACATTTCATATAATGTATGGAACTTTGGCAGTGACTAGAACATTCTCTAAAACAGGGCCCTGATTGTCTTGTTACTCTTTAGTGCATTTGGTGGTTTCCAGTATTGCTGTGAGCCTCCATTGAATTTGACTTGCCACTCAGATTTATCAAAAATGTGTTGATTTTCTAGTGAAAAACTAGAATTTTTTTTAGAAAAACCTCTTAAATATATGGTCTCCTCTTTTACAAGCGCTAGCAGTTGGCATTGGGGTAGAGAACAATAAATTAAGTGAAAATTGGAAATTGCATTCATATTTGTGTGTGAGTAAAAATCACAGATGCATATGTGGACTTTCAGGGTCATTCACTAATAACTCATTAGATCGGAGATAACCCATGAAATCACTACACTAATCTGAAAGTGCAGCCAATTGATATTACATAAATGTCAGTTTTTTGTTTTGATATGGAGTCTCGCTCTGTCGCCAGGGTGGAGTGCAATGGCGCGATCTCAGCTCACTGCAAGCTCCGCCTCCCGGGTTCAAGCAAGTGTCCTGCCTCAGCCTCCTGAGTAGCTGGGATTACAGGCGCCTGTCACCACACCCGGCTAATTTTTGTATTTTTAGTAGAGATGGAGCTTCACCAAGTTGGTCAGGCTGGTCTCAAACTCCTGACCTTGTGATCCATGTGCCTTTGCCTCCCAAAGTACTGGGATTACAGGCGTGAGCCATGGCACCTGGCCTATATAAATGTTTTGTACAGTATTTATCTCCTCAAATTACAGTCTTGGGCAAAGAAAGCGGGTTTCAAGTTTAAAAACTTTAAAAAGTTTTATTAACTTTTTCATATTTTGTTATGGAAATTTAAAGAATATACAAAGTAAGTAGACTAGTGTAATAAACCTCAACACCAATTTTAGTAGTTGCCAACATTCTCCTGTTTTTGCATCATCTGTACCTTCACCCACTGCCACACTCAGTTTTCACAATTGTGCCATTTTACTTTCCCACCAGCAGTGGAATGCAATGCGATTTTTGGTATTGTCCTTTTTTTTTTTTTTAAGACTTGTCAAGTGCAGTAGGAAAGCAAAATAAACCCAAAGCAAGCAAATAAAAGCAGAAACCAATGAAATCAAAAACAAAAACAATAGAGAAAATCAGTGAAACAAAATGCTAGTAGGCATGAGAAAGTCATTGAAGAGAGGCTGAGCCATGATGCTCTCCTTAATGATGAGCTGCTCAAAGAAGAATCTCATCTGTTCTCATTTGATTTTTCTCCCTCTGCTGCCTCCCCCAAACCTAAACGTTTCCCCCTCCCGGTAGACTGACATCCTCGCAACTGTGTTCAGTGGAGTCTACAGTTTTCATCTCACTCCATCTCTACAACGGTGAGGCTTTTAGCTACATTTTGCTTCTTGAGATGGGCCTCCCGTGACTTCGTCACAGCACACTTTCCCGATTTTTAAAATAATCTTGTTTTAAAATTCTTTCTCAGTATTTGTCACCCTTTCACTGTCATTCCTTTGTTGACCCTTTTGGAAGTCATCCTTGCTCCTTTCCCTCCTTCCCTTGTCCCCTGCTCTGCCATGACTGAACCGTTGCTGAAGCCTTCAGTCCTCATCATAGATATTTCTTGAATTTGTCCACATTTTACTACTTCTGCCTAGAACAGAATGATTATTTTGTGCCTGGACCACTGTTATCGCCTAAATAGCCTCCTTGCTTTTTCTCATCTGCATTCTAATCATCTCAAGTTAACTGACAGAACAATCTTTTAAAGAATAAACTGATCTAACACTCCTGCTTAAAGCTTTTCAAAGGCTCCTGATTCAGCTGTGAAAGAAATCCCTACTGTGTGGCACCAGGACCTGTGTGACCTGCAAGGCACCTGTTTTCCTCAACAAAGCCTCTTTTACACCACTTGCTCCTCACACCACCCTGGCCCCTTCCACTTCCTCAAAAACACTGAGCTTCTTTTCACTGTGGGGCCACTGAATATGCTGTTTTCCCTCCCTAGAACCTTTTCCTCTCATTCTTCACCTGTCCAACTCATATTTATCCTTGCAGCCTCAGTTTTAGTGACCTTTCCTCCCAGGCCTTCCAAGACCACTCTACCTCAGGCAGCTTTCCTGCCATCTTTTGCCTGCCCGCTTATGCTCTCAACTTTTTTTCTGCATCCAAATGCCTTTGTTTGCAAGTAACAGAAGACCTGACTTAAGCTGTCTTTAAATGGTAGGGACACAAATATGCTAATGTTATTAGAAGTCCACAGGTAGGGCACGTAAAGGGTCATCTTATTCCATTGTCTTCAACTCCGTTTCTCTGAGGTTCCATCAGCTACATTCTGTGCCATGACTTTATCCTCTGTGCTTTTTTTGGATGGTAATCAAATGGCTATAACATGTTCACCTCTAGCTCAGCATGATGCCCAGAGGAAGAATAAGAGTTGCTTCTAGGAGCTTTGTGATGAGAATGAGGGAATTTCTTTCCCTGGAGCCTCCAGCAAGCATGTCATTAAGTACCTCCTCAGGTTTCTGGCTCGAGTTGCATCTCATGCACACCTTCAATCCATCCCTGTGGCAGAGACTGTCTCTTATTGAAAAAATGGCCTGGGTCTACCTGTCTCTGAACTAACACTGTATCAGGGGAATGGGATTGCCTTGATCACCCAAGACCAGTGATTCTCAAAGTGTGGTTCATGGAGCAGCATGGCCTGGGAACTTGTTAGAAATGGAGTTTTTCTGGCCCCACCACAGACCTACTGAATCAGAAACTCTGTGCTCTGTGCTCTGTGGGGAGAGTGGGACCCACTCATCTGTGATTTAACAAGCCCTCCAGGGGATTGTGATACATGGGAAAGCTTGAGAACCCCTGGCCAAGACTAATAAGGATCTAGTTCTGGAGCTGGTCTGTCCCATGAAATATTCTAACACATGGTGGAGGGTGGAGTGTGACAAGGGGTATTTTGGGGAGACAACCACAGTGACCACTGCACCTTTATAGCACTCTCACAGTTCGTAATTATGCATTTGTGTCATTATTTGTGTAATATCTGTCTTCCCCAACAACACTCTAAACTCTACAATGACAGGGACTCAGTCTAGCTTGTCACCGTAGCCTTAGTACCAGCTGTAGAACCTGCTTATAAATTCTTGATGAAAAAGTAATAGAAAGAAGATATTTCTTGTGCCTCTCAGTTCTGTCATCAGTTGGTTCAGTTCCATTTGTTTCTCTCACAGCTGGGGGTGATATGTGTGTGCACGCCTACCTCAGCGGGCAGCCCCTGGAGGAATCGCAGCTGAGCATGCTGGCCTGCTTCCTCGTCTACCACTCTGTGCCAGCTCCACGGCACCTGCCGCCTATAGGACTAGAAGGTAATCGCGTATCTGAGTCCTCTCTTCAGTACCTCTGTTACCTACCCCTTTATGTTCTAGTTTCTTGGTAGGAAGAGTTTCTAATTAGTTATTGTCCCTAGTTTGACTTTCCTCTTCATTAATGTTGCAGTGTCATTGTTAGGAACTGTTTTGGAGCAAAAAAGAAAAAAATTTTCAACTTTTTACATGAATAACTTTCATTTTTATTCAGAAAAGGATGGATTCTTCTTCACAGAGCCCCAAACACTGGTCTAAAATTTTTTTTAGTATATACTAAAATATATACAAAAAAAATTTTTTTGAGAAAGGCAGAGATTGTTCCATTTAATCATTTAAACTTGGAGTTTAATTACATTACTAGTTTTTTGCTGTTTTGAAAGCCTCTGATAAAAGTTTACTATCTAGGGACTTCTAGTTATGGCCATGATGGAATTGCTTGTATTGGACTCACTTGCCCTCCAAAACAAGTATAAAAGCTGAAAAAAAAAACGTAAGAAAAGGGAAGTACAACAGGGAGAGCTTTCTATTCACTCTAGCTTCTCCCCCAAAGGCATTTGCCAGTTCCTAGCACAAGAAGTAGAGTCCCAGCAAAAAGCAGCAGTGCTGCAGGGCTGAGGAGCCAGAGGTTGGGTTTGTGATTGCCCAAGAGCCTAGAACTTGAGGAACAAAATCTCAGGCAGGAGAAAACAATAGGAATCATAACTCAAAATCTGGATGTACCTTTCCCTTGAGTTACTTACGACATTCTAGCCTTCATATATATGGGATAAGACTTCAAGAGATCTAGCAGAAGCCACAAGGCCAAAAATGTAAGCAAAAGTGTCCGCAGCAGCGTAGGACTGAGGAGACAAAGGGTGGAGTTCAAGACTTGTTGGAGTGAAGTGGCTCTGATCAGCATCCCAGCTCCTCAGGTGAATTAATAGCTTGGCCAGGCCCTCAGCCTGCTCTAGCCTATTTTTAGACCTGGTCTGCTTCAGTTTCACTCCAAGCAGACTAGACCTACAATTAGCCTTGAGCAGAACTGAGGTGATCTGCATGCTTTCTCCCTACCTAGCAGAAGAAAACGTAACCTTCGTAGGAGAAAGAAAACATACCCAGAGCCTCTGCCATTTTTGGTCTACAGGATTCAGTGTTGAATAAAAAATTACAAGATATAATAAGGAAGAAAAACAGATAATAATAGAAACAGACCTATGTGTGATTCAGATATTGGATTTATCATACTGGGACTTAAAATAACTATGACTAATATTTCCAGGAAAATAGAGGGAAGGATAGGGAGTTTCACCAGAAACCTGGAATCAATAAAAAAGAGTTAAATGGAAAGTCTAGAACTGAAAAATGTAATAACTGAAATGAAGATCTTAGTATTGGATTATTTGAAGTGAACTGGAAGACACTTATCTGCTGGAAGACGAGTAGAAAGTAAACAGACTGAAGCACAGAGGGAAGAATGGATAGGAAATACAGAGAAGAGTACAAGAGATGTGTGGAAACCGTGGAAAAAAAAATCAAACATGTATGGAGTTGGAATAAGAGAGTAAGAGGAGAGAGAAAATGAGTTAGAAGCAATATTTGAAGAGACAGAAGTTAAGAATTTTGAAAAATGGTGTTAAATATTAACCCACAGTGAACCCTAAGCAGGATGAATACAAAGAAAACCATACCTAGTCACATTAATAGTCAAACTGCTAAAAGTAAAAGGAAGACATTTTAAAGCATAGGCTTTCTTTTCAGGCCAGGATGGACAAACAGAGTTGTTCAGTGGTCAACTGCATTAGAACCAGTAAAATACCACTTAGATAGTAATTGAAGGTAGACAGGCACTTTTGCTCATTATATTTAAAGAATTATATATATATATATACACACACACACATAAACATTCAGAGTTGTTCAGTGGTCAACTGCATTAGAACCAGTAAAATACCACTTAGATAGTAATTGAAGGTAGACAGGCACTTTTGCTCATTATATTTAAAGAATTATATATATATATATACACACACACACACTTAAACAATATTAGTAGTTTCACATATAGTTATAGGTCACTTTCTGAAGTCTAGAATGGGCAAATTCTATCAAATCATATTCAGGTTGAGTATCCTTAATCTGAAATCTGAAGTGTTTGAAATCGAAAATGTTTTGGACGCCAACATGATGCCCAGAGGAAATGCTCATTCCAGCATTTTGGATTTGGGATTTTCAGATTAAGAATGCTCAGCTGGTAGGTGTAATGCAGATATTCCAAAATCCAAAAAAATCCAGAATCCAAAACACCTCTCTTCCCAAGCATTTTGGAAAAGGGATACTCAACTTACATTACAGTGTATTAGGGAATTTCATGATTTTAAATATTGTCTTTGGATAATCATTTTCGAAGGGAAAAATGCCTGTTTTCAACATGACTGTGTTTCTGAAGCTTCCTTGAAAGGAGAGGTATGGCTGAATTTATTTAGAGATGTGACCTTCCCACCCCATTTCCGTTTTAGGGAGCACAAACTTTGCTGAACTGCTCTTCAAATTTAAGCAGCTAAAAATGCCAGTGCGAGCTTTGCTGAGATTGGCTCCTTTGCTTCTTGGAAATCCACAGCCAATGGTGATGTGACCGTGTCTGGTGGTGAACCTACCCTGAGACGTGACTTCTGCACAAAAACGTGACCAAACATCAAAGCTAAAGCAATGTTTATAAAGTTTTATGGTATAACTAGGGGGAAGTGAGCTGCACAAACCTAGGTGTATTTTAAATCTGTTGCTGCCATCATTAACATTGTATGATACATAAAAGCAAGTTACAATTTACTTTTGTAAATAAAGTTTTTGGTTTGTTTTCAAAACTCTTGATGATTGCTTTAGTTTTGGACTTAGAGAATAGAGCAATGGGTGCTGGAGTGAATATTGATTTTTAAAGTCTTTGAACTGTGGTGGTACAGGTGAAGTGACTATGTTCAAAAACGCAGTTTTAAAAGAAGCTATATCATAAAGTTTTACTTTCTGTGGCAAAAGAGCGTGTTAGCATTTCCTCAGATGTCACAGTTGTCCCATCTAAAATAAGTTTGTACTTCTGGTGACAATGCCAGGCATTCTAATGATGTGATCACCTTAAACAGGAGAAGGAGATTTTTGCCCTCAGTTGCTCAACATGAAGTACTATGGACTGAATTGTGTCCTCTCAGAATTATATATTGAGGCCCTAATCTCTGTGTGGCTGTATTTGGCAATGGGGCATTTAGGAGATTACTAAGGTTAAGTGAGGTCATCAGAAGGGTGGGGTCTTAATTCAATAGAATTGGTGGTCTCCTAAGCAGAGGAAGAGAGATTTTTCTTTCTCTCTCTGCCACATGAAGATGCAGTGAGAAGTCGGCCATTCTGCAAGCCAAGAAGAGCCCTTACCAGGAACAGACTTGACTAGCACCTTGATCGTGGACCTCCAGCCTCCAGAATTGCAAGAAATACATTTCATCTGTTGAAACCACCCAGTCTGTGGTATTTTGTTATGGCAGCCTAGGCAGACTAATACATGAAGCCTGCTCTAAATAGATAAAATAAGAAATTACTACAGAGGGCTCCTTAGAAATTGTATTTAAAAACAAAACAATCCATATTTACCCAAGATTTACAGAATGTACGTCTGTACAAGGGAGGGATTTCTGGACTAGTGGATGATGAAAAATGTTCGTTTAAAGGCACCTCCAGCTTCGAGTTGCCAACACAGGAGGAAGAATGCTCTCTGTTGTTCAGATGCTGGTGTGTGTCCTGTGCTTCCTGGACGGCCAGTGGGATCATAAGCTGGTAGAAGCAAGATCTTCATCCACTGACTTCATATTTCTTCCACATCCTGAACTGTGTTATCTGACTTTAAAAGTAAATTAAAGCAAATAGAAATGTTTCCATTGAGATTTTGGCAAAAACCCACGTGGCATTTGTCTCTGTGGAGTAGACTTGGAAGGCATGCACCTGGACACCAAGTGGTTTTCTCTGGCCTCTCCGTGTCCTCCCATTTGCGTGCCTGCCCCAAGGACTCGCTTATTCCTGGATGTGAAGCGGAGGCACGAAGGGGCTGACTGAGAGGCTGAAATATGCTTCACTTCACGCTTACATCGTTTTCTTCTAATTAAAAATAAATTTTAAGTGGTAGATTATGAAAATTCCTTTTGAATCAAGATTGTAAAAATTCAATATCAAACCAATTGTTACTGTCTTCACTCTCCATTGTTTACGATTGTGTGCTTTTCCCTGAATAAAGAATGACTGGAGAGACATCTAGTTGTTTGCACACATATTAACTCATACTTAAGGGAGAACAGCTTTTAGAACATTGTCGACGAAAGCAAATATCAGCTTTAAAAGAAAGAGGACAGAAAGACTGCAGATGGTCTGGAAGCAGCATTTTTAGGCCGTCTGATTAGCTGGGAAGTCAGCCCTTGCGTAGGCCTGCTGGATCATCAGATAAATCAATTTCAGCTATTTCTGGGCCCTCAAAAAATTCTGAGGGTATGGCTCTCACCATCCAGAACCTGCAGCCTCCTTAGAGCCATGGCTCTAAGGGAAGAGCTGCAGAAAAACATTTGGCTATTAAGTGTTTTGGCCCAGAAATAGCACAAATCATTTCCTGTTAAAGCCTGTTGGCCAGAAGTAGTCACACTGCTCTACTTCGTGTGCCCAGGACTGGGAGGAGAGGCAGATGCTGGTGAGGGTGTTATGCCAGTTATAGCACGGTTCTGAACTTACTAATTCCCTGTGTCCATCTTTTCTACTGAGATAGATAGAAGTAGGTATCACTGCCTCCATAGGCAAAATTAAAGAAACCATACAATTTACACATACACTCAGAGCGCTTGTTCTTTCCCAGTAGACGCTGACATCTGTGCTCCTCCCTTGTGGGTCTTCTAAAGGACCTAGCAGGAGACCCAGGTTGAAACCCTGCAGAACCTTGCTGTGTGCTGCCCAGTCTTCCTTGACTAAGGCCATTTTCTCACCCTGTGTCTAGTGACTAGCTGACTCCACAGCTCATGGTGAGGGGCATGTCTCAGCTCAGGGGGTCCCCTGACATCCCAGAGGAAGCAAGAAGGTGGGGGTCTTTCACCTCTCAGCCTGATGATCTGTGCACACTCACTCGGTGGGAGGCCAGGGTGCCTCTGGGCAGATGGGTCAGAGTGTGGGCCAGGGTTTGGAGTAGAAGCCAGAACATATGAAAGTCCAAACCAGGAAGACTTTGTTGCCTCCCCCATGTAGGGTTGAAGGCCTCTCTTCTGAGGTCCCCCATCCTTATGCTGACCAAATTTGGGGGGAAATGTCTCACTGTGTGACGATCATCCCAATTAAGCTGTAGGGGAGGACACATGATCTGATCCCCTCTCTATCCTTAGCACATGCTACCTCCAGCCAGCAGGGGGAGGAAGCAGAGGTGAGGTGGGAGAGGTGGCCACTCTGGACAGTGTACCTGGGCTGGCTGCCTCTCAGCGCCCACGAGCACCCCACAGATAGCCACGCCAGTGTACAGAGTTTCCCAAGTGGTGGCCTTTTCCTGCTGCCCGGGTTCCCCCCTGTCTGAAATAACATTGGTTGCTTCTCATTACATCACAAGCTGCAGAAAAATAAATAGAAATAAAAACCCTCCAAAACTGTATCCTTAACTCTTACCTGTGCATAAGGATGGACTTGCCTGCCCAACATCCTCTGTCTTATGTCTTTGGGTGAAAGGGAAGCTGGAGTGGGCAGGAGGGGCTGCTCAGGGCAGTCAGGACCTTCAGGTTTCAAGCAGGGAGACCCACTGATCAGACACTTGCATCAAATGTCAGTGCTGACAGATCCCTTAGATGCCACCGGTCCTGCCCCTCCTCGAGTGAGATCCCTGTGGCTCAGGGAGGGAGGTTGACTGCCCCAAAGCACCCTTCACAACCCTAATGAAGCTGGCTTTCAACCATGCTTCCTATACCCCACCCTTAACCTGGGCCAGTACTGCCTGCATTTCCAGTCCAACAGACTCTTAGGAGGAAGCAATGATTAAATATAAATTAAAAGGACTTGGCACCAGGAAGAGTTTATGAACACATTTGAAAAGCAGACATACTAACTCTTCTTTACACCTTTGGAAAAACAAAGGCTTTGTGTGTCTTAGAATTTGATTAACTGAATTAATCTGTGTGTTGCTTTCTTGGTCATATAACAAGCACCTTGATTTAAATTTTTTTTCTCATAGCTAAAAAGATTTCTTCCTAATTCGTATGGTACATTATTATAATATGAAATCTTAAAATAAGTTATTGATTGAGACAGTCTCCTTCTGTTGCCCAGGCTAGAGTCAGTGACATGACCATAACTCATTCCAGCTCACTGTAGGCTCAACTTTCTGGATTCAAGCAATCCTCCAGCCTCAGCCTCCTGAGTGAATGGGACTGCAGGTGCATACCACCACACCCAGCTAAATTTTTAAAATTTCTGTAGAGATGAAGTATTGCTATGGTGCCGTCTGGTCTCAAACTCCTGGCCTCAAGTGATTCTCCTGCCTCAGCCTCCCAAAGTGCTGGGATTATAGGTATGAGGCACTGCACCCAGCCTAAAATAAAAATTTTATACTAAATTCAGTACAATTTATAAATAACTGGAAAGTCTTAATTCTCAGTGCTTGCCTTGTCTCTGTAGTTAAGGGATCTGTCACACTCAGGCACTCTTCATTGTGATGCTGTAGGCCATGTGCTTTAAGAACTCACGTGCACTAGCTCGTGATCCACATGGTTACATCATTTAGGGGAGCTTAACATAGGGTGGAGGTTGGAAGTCACTCGGATTTCTTTCATTTGTCTTATGTTCACTTCTGTGCGTATTAAGAATAGTTTAGGCCAGGCATGGTGGCTCACGCCTGTAATCCCAGCACTTTGGAAGGCCAAGGCAGGCGGATCACCTGAGGTCAGGAGTTTGAGACCAGCCTGGCCAACATGGCGAAACCCCATCCCTACT
>NW_012116888.1:1175376-1183293 GCF_000951035.1 Colobus angolensis palliatus
CCTGTAATCCCAGCACTTTGAGAATCCAAGGTGGGTGGATTTTGAGGTCAGGAGTTCAAGACCAGCCTGGCCAACATGGTAAAACCCTGTCTCGACAAAAAAAAAAAAAAAGTTAGCCAGGTATGGCAGCACATGCCTGTAATCTCAGCTGCTTGGGAGGCTAAGGCAGCAGAATCTTGAACCAGGGAGGCGGAGGTTGCAGTGAGCTGAGATCGCGCCTTTGCACTTCAGCCTAGGCGATAGGGCAAGACTCCATCTCAAAAAATAAAAGTAAGAATATTGTAAGTGCTGCTTATTGTACCAGTTCAGAAATTAAGGCAGTTTCATCAGCTGGAAACCTTTCTCACTCCATGTTCTTTGCAAATTTCTGTAAATCCACAGAGCAGGGCATAGGTGGTGTCTCCAGCGTCACTCTCCTCCAAACTCCCCGCTGTGTTGCACTAACTCATTTGTGGCTCATCTCACTGCGCCCCATGGGTGGGCTGGATGTCAGTCAGCTTGGCATCTTCACTGCCTCCTTTTGTCTCTCCTCAGCTTCCAGCTGTTTTTCACATGTAGTGCCAGATGAGAGTCTTCCAGTGGCAGATGCCCGTGCAGGGCCTGGAGGATAGAGGAGGAGGTGAAGCCTTTACTCTCCTGCACTGGCTACAGCAGACACAGGGCAGATGGCACACTCCTGGCTGCAGGAAGCTAATACCAGCTGTGGTAGGTGTCACCACTCCTGAGTTTCTGGAAGTTTACAGGAGCTTCTCTGTCCTCTGCCTCCTTCATTTCCTGTTTGGATCTCTGAACAAACTCCATGATCCCTTCAGGGATGCAGTGACTCAGATGTAAACTCGTTCCCATCCCTGAGTCCCACCAAAACCACCCACTGCCACTCAGGGACTAGGCTTTGCTTCTAGAATTTCTAGCCCCCTGGTTACCTCCCCTAAGCTTCCAGTGCTGTTCACTTTTCTTTTCCATTCTCAAATCCTCAGTTGCTCTCTAAAATGCCAAAATTTCTTTGCAATTTCCTAACCCCTGCACAGACTCACCTGGGCGGCACCAATCTCACAGCTGCAGCGGTGGGTCTCACTATGCTTTCAGTACAGCCTTACATAAGTGTTCAGAGAAAGCCTGGACTGAGGAAATGAAAACCTGCCCTGCTGCTTATCAGGCTGGTGATTCTTTATACAATCCACCAGTGGTGGGCCCCTGGGTTTATTCCATGTCTTTGCTATTGTGAATAGTGCTGGGATGAACACATGAGTGCATGTGTCTTTTTGATAGAACAATTTCTTTTCCGTTCGATAGATATACTCAGTAGTGGGATTGCTGGGTCAAATGGCAGTACTCTTACGTTCTCCGAGAAATCTCCACACTGCTTTCCACAGTGGCTGAACTAATTGACATTCCCACCAGCAGTGTGTGAGTGATCCCTTTTCTCTGCAGCCTTCCCAGCATGTGTCATTGTTTGACTTTTTTTTTTTTTTTTAAACAATAGCCAATCTAACTGGGGTGAGATGGTCTTTCATTGTGATTTTGGTTTGTATTTCACGGATGATTAGTGATTAGTGATATTGAGCGTATTTTCGTATGTTTGTTGATTGCTTGTATGTCTTCTTTTGAAAAGTGTCTGTGCCTGTCCTTTGCTCACTTTTTAATGGGGTTGTTTTTTGGCTTGTTGATTTAAGTTTGCCGCTTCTTTGTCAGGGAAGGGGGGAGGTGGGGGAGGGCAGGAGCTACAAGAAAAGAGAGAAGGAGATCAGAGCACAGTGAAGGCAGACTCCTGAGCATGGCATCCCCTAGTGCCCGTGAGAAGGGAGCTTAGGTTAACTGTCTCTCCCCACTGCTCTTATAAGCAATGAGACCCATGGGGGGCCAAAACTGCTGTTTTTCTTTGGAGTTTTGAGATCTCAAATGAAAAGCATGTGGATGAATGGAACGTTATACCCAACTTGGTTTATCTCAGAGCACACTTTAACTGCCTTCTTCTCTTCACCTTTCTTTTCTCCTGGGGTCAGAATAGGTTCCATCACAGCCTGCAGTGTGGCAGGCTGTTCACAGGATTATTCAAATATAACTGTGTGCCCAGGCAAAGTGTTTCTTATGCATTTCACTAGAGGTCTCCCCTCCACTTCAAGTAAATCCAAAGATTAAAAACTAAATTTAGGCCGGGCGTGGTGGCTCAAGCCTGTAATCCCAGCACTTTGGGAGGCCGAGACGGGCGGATCACGAGGTCAGGAGATCGAGACCATCCTGGCTAACATGGTGAGACCCCGTCTCTACTAAAAAATACAAAAATCTAGCCGGGCGAGGTGGCGGGCGCCTGTAGTCCCAGCTACTCTGGAGGCTGAGGCAGGAGAATGGCGTGAACCCGGGAGGCGGAGCTTGCAGTGAGCTGAGATCCGGCCACTGCACTCCAGCCTGGGCGACAGAGCGAGACTCCGTCTCAAAAAAAAAAAAAAAAAAAAACTAAATTTAAACCAAAGAAATCAGGTGGGCACGGGTGGCTCACACCTGTAATCCCAGCACTATGTGAGGCCGAGGCGGGTGGTTCATTGAGGTCAGGAGTTTAAGACTAGCCTGGCCAACATGGCGAAACCCTGTCTCTACCAAAAATACAAAAATTAGCTGGATGTTGTGGTGCATGCCTGTAATCCCAGCTACTCAGGAGGCTGAGGCAGGAGAATCACTTGAACCCAGGAGGTGGAGGTTGCAGTGAGCCAGGATCACGCCACTGCACTCCAGCCTGGGTGACAGAGTGAGACTCTGTCTCAAAAAAAAAAAAAAAGAAAGAAAGAAAAGAAATCACTTCTAAAGGGTGTGATGCTAGACAGTGGATGATTGGTTTCTATAAATGCCTCATCTTTTATGTCTATCCTCACAGTTCGGTATGTGTGCCTTTTTCCATTTTGTTTCTAGTGATCCAATTTTTTCAGAGACCAGAGAGCCCTGGTTGCTCCTTCGGCCCATGAGAAGTGAGATCCTTCAAGGGCCTGGCTCAGCATAGCTTGCTTCCCTAGGAGCAGCACACACACAATAGAGCAGGGGGTGCCGGCGTTCATCTTTCTATTTCCTCCCCAGAACCACCATGGTGATGGTCCCTTTCCCACAAAGGATGAATCTCAGTGTGTTTCATGTATTTATGTTTAAAATTTTAACCTCCGATCAAAACCCTGCAGAGGTTATTACCAAGAACAGCATTTATAAGAGTTTTCCCTAAAAAACTGACCTGCAGGTTGAGATCTGGTATTGCAGAGCACATGATTCTATAATCAAATTCATTTGGAGAATATAACACTTTCTTACCGCAGGAGTTCTCAAAGCCCTCTCTGTGCTAATATGCATGAAGAAATTTGCAATAATAGTAACTAATCGTTATTGATTGCTTACTAAACACTAGATGTTGATCTGTGCACTAAGAATTGCCTCAACTTAATCTTTATAATCTATGAGGTAAGGTTGATAATGTACCTGATTCATAGATGAGAAAATGATGCCTTAACTTGTCAGAGCTTCTTCTGTGACCTTGGTTAGTGCACTTCAGATTTGGGATTAGGACTTGTGTTTGACAAGTGCTTATGGTGGTGACACTTGAGCCTTGGTCTCATTTCCAGTAGGGCCAAACTGATGACCTGACATATTTATTTTCTGTGCTCTCAGCTCTGCCTGCATATCCCTGTGAACCACTGTAAATTCATTTGCAAACAAGCCTGGCCCAAAAATACGACCAGAGTGGCACAGACCTTCCTACAATAGCCCTTGAAGCTGACTGAGGCAGTGCCTAGTGCCCCGCAAGAAGGCTGGTGACACCTACCCCTGTCTGAGGCGTCTTCCTCATGTCTGGTAGATGCTCTCTTCCTGCTTCTCCCCCATTGTCCCTGTGGCTCCCCAAGGCTCTCAAGGCAGCCACTGATGGCCGGGTTCTCTGTGGGAGTTGGCTCTCCTGTCAGCCCTCCTTCCTTCTCTTTTGCCCACATGCCCTCCTCTCCTGTCTTCCCCCCAAAATTCAAACACTGTTTTTATTCCTGCTGCATCCCCAGTCATTCATCTGGAGACTCACAGGTGGCCCGTTCCCCATCCCCTGAGACTCCTCGGGAGAAGACAGTTCAGGAGCTGAGACTTGGTCTATTACGGGAATGAGTGATAGCTGCCCTGAGTGAGTGCCTTCATGGCTTTCTGGAGTTCCAGGCCCTTGAAGCGGAGCTTATACTTACCCAGATCACAGCCCCATGATAGTGTGAAAGAGCACTGGCTGTAGCCAAGCGTTAGGGACCAAATGCTTCCAAGATTCCAGAGCACTGGTCTAGATTCACTGATGACATCACATCATTCCGCCAGGAATGGCTCTTTGATTTATAAAAGGCACTCAAGGAAAAGGTCATGAGCCTCACAGGGAAGGGGGTTACTGTCCCAGCCTGAACACTGGAGTCACCTGCTCTTACCGCAACATGACCTTCATGTGGGGCCTCTTCTTGTGTTCAATCAAATCCATTAATGATTTCAAATGAAAATGTTACATTCACATAGCAGAAAATTGAGAATATGCAAAATTAAAAGTTGATTAATCTCTCATCTATACTAAAAAATTACGAATATTATTTATTTTTATTGCCGTATTTGTGTTTAGTATATTAAAATTTAAAAATGTAAGCTTTAATATTTTGAGATAATCATAGATTCACATGTAATTGTAAGAAGTAATACAGAGAGGTTCTAGATAACCTTCGTCAAAATTTCTCCAATGGTAACAACTTGCATAACTATAGTTCAATATCACAATAGGAAATTGAGTTTGGTACAATCCATTGACCTTGTTCAGATTTCATCAGTCTTACATACACTTGCTAGTGTGTGTGCATTTTGTTCTATGCAGTTTTATCTCACGTGTACACTTGTGTGACCACCACCAAGATACAGAACAGTTCTATTATAAGAATCCTTCCTATTACTTTTTTATAGTATTTCCTCTTCCCTAATCCTTGGCAACCATTAACCTCTACAACCTTATAATTTCGTTATTTCAACAATATTGACCAGGCATGGTGTCTCACACCTCTAATCCCAGCACTTTGGGAGGCCAAGGCGGGCGGATCACTTGAGCTCAGGGGTTTGAGACCAGTCTGGGCAACATGGTGAAACTCCATCTCTACGAAAAATACAAAAATTAGCCAGGTGTGGTGGTGTGCACCTGTAGTCCAAGCTACTTGTAGGGCTGAGTTGGGAGGATCGCTTGAGCCCAGGAGGTCAAGCCTGCAGTGAACCATGTTTGTACCTTTAGTGGTGGTGAATCCACCTGGGTCTGGAGCAACCTCAGTTCTTGCCTCCTCAGAAGAAAGAATTTGACTGGAGAGCATAAGGCAGAAGAAGAGACGGGGG
This sequence comes from Colobus angolensis palliatus, assembly GCF_000951035.1. Lineage (NCBI taxonomy): Eukaryota > Metazoa > Chordata > Mammalia > Primates > Cercopithecidae > Colobus > Colobus angolensis. The sequence continues at coordinate 1,180,738 of NW_012116888.1, forward strand.
CAAGTTTTAGAGCAGGAGTAAAAGTTTATTAAAAAGCTTTGGAGAAGGAACAAAAGGAAGGACAGTACACTTAGAAGGGGCTTCAAGTGAGCGACTTGAAGGACAGAAGTGCAGGGTTTGACCTTTTGACCTGGGAATTTATATGCTGGTATATTTCTGGGGTTTTGTGTTCCATCTCCCCTGATTCTTCCCTTGGGGTGGGCTGTCTGCAGCACAGTGTGCTGACTGGAGCTGTATGCATGCTCACCTGAGGCATTCTTCCCTTACCAGCCGAATGCCCCTAGGAGGTCATACACCAGTTAAACTCTGCCATCTTGCCCTTAGTCTGTGTGTGTGAGTCTACTTGTTCAACTCCTGAGATTTTAATGAGAAGTTGCTGATCACCAAGTTCAGGTGTTTTCTACTTATCAGGAAAACTGCCTTTCCCTGGCGCTGGCTCTAACCAATTGTTATTTTAGAGAGACAGTTAACAACTGCTTGACCATCACCTGATGGTCGCTTGACATTCCTGGTTTGGGGTTGTGGGGGGCCCTCTCCTGCCCTGCGCAGACCTGACCAGCTACTTACTGTAACAGCACCACTGCACTCTAGCCTGGGTGACAAAGGAATCCTGCCTCAAAAAAACAAAAACAAAAACAAAACCCCCCCAGTATTACCTAAATGGAACCAGTCAGTATATAATCTGGGACTGGTGTTTTTCACTTAGTGTAATTCCCGATATCCAGCCAAGTTGTTGCATGAATCAATAGTTAATTCAGCCGGGCGCGGTGGCTCAAGCCTGTAATCCCAGCACTTTGGGAGGCCGAGACGGGCGGATCACGAGGTCAGGAGATCGAGACCATCCTGGCTAACACGGTGAAACCCCGTCTCTACTAAAAATACAAAAAACTAGCCGGGCGAGGTGGCGGTCGCCTGTAGTCCCAGCTACTCGGGAGGCTGAGGCAGGAGAATGGCGTAAACCCGGGAGGTGGAGCTTGCAGTGAGCTGAGATCTGGTCACTGCACTCCAGCCCCGGCAACAGAGCGAGACTCCGTCTCAAAAAAAAAAAAAATAGTTAATTCATTTTTATTGCCTAGTGGTGCTCCCAGTCATGTAAGTGCACATTTACTTCTGTAAGAACCTGCCATACTTTGTTCTAGAGCGGTCCTGCCGTTGTACATGCCTGCCAGCAGTGTCTGAGTGATCCATTTTCTTTGCATTGCTAGTGTTTGGTGCTATCATTATTTTCTACTTTAACCATATAAGACTTGGTTTTAACTGAAATATACTTTCAATAACATCACACAGATGGCAAATAATGTGTTTATCCTTTGCCCGTGTCTTCTAATTATTGAGCCATCATTATTTTATAGTAAATGATATTTTATTGGGTAGACGTATTTACATAACAATAAATGCCTTGCCTTTGTATATTCTAAATATAACTTCTTTATCATTTATATGGCTGGCAAATATTTTCTCCCATTCTGTGTGTGTGGTTTTTTTTTTTTTTTTTTTTTTTGAGATGGAGTCTTGCTGCCTGGGCTGGAGTACAGTGGTGCAATCTCAGCTCACTGCAACCTCCGCCTCTGGAGTTCAAGCAATTCTCCTGCCTCAGCCTCCTGAGTAGCTGTGATTACAGGTGCATGCCACTACATCCAGCTAATTTTTGTATTTTCGGTAGAGACAGGGTTTCACCATGTCGGCCAGGCTGGTCTCAAAAACTCCTGACCTCAAGTGATCTGCCTGCCTTGGTCTCCCAAAGTGCTGGGATTACGGGCATGAGCCACTGCACCCGGCCCTGTATGTTACTTTTTCGGTTGATTTTTGTGATTATGATCATGAGAGAGATGTGTGGAGGTTTTACTTTGTCTCAAAAAGGCTTTCTAACTCTGAGGTGCTGTGTTTTGGGGGGATGGTGGTAGGAATCCATGTCTGTGTGTGAGTCAAGTTGAATAAGGGGGCCAAATTGCCTTTCTCTCTCATTTCAAGCAGACCAGCTTTGTTTGTGTCATTTTATTCCCTGGAGATCGGTGGAGAAATTTGTTTGAAAAACGGAATAATTTAGTCATGGTGTATAATTAAGAAAAAATATATGTTGCTGAATTCTATTTGTTGACATTTTGTTAAAGATTTTTGTGTCTGTCTTCATAACACATATTGGTCTGTAATTTTTAAAATACTGTCTTTATCTGGTTTTGGTATGAGGGTAATATTAGTTTCATAAAATAAATTAGGAAGTATTCTCTGATTTTTTTTGTAAGAGATTTTGTAAAATTGGTGTTTAAACTTTTAAAAACATTTGTTAGAATTCTTGAGGGAAATTATCTAAACCTAGAGATTTCTTTTTTGTGAGTTTTAAAATTACAAATTCAATTTCTTTAATTCAAATTATCTATTTCATCTTGAATGAGTTGTGGCAGTTTATGTTTCAAGGAATTGGTCCATTTTATCTAAGTTGACAAATTTATGTTTGTAGAGTTGTTTCTAGTATTCCCTTATTATCATTTTAATGTTTGAAATGTCTGTATCTTTATCCTCTCTTTCATTCATGATATTGGTAATTTGTATCTTTCT
>NW_012116888.1:1184504-1215851 GCF_000951035.1 Colobus angolensis palliatus
GATCTCCTGACCTCGTGATCCGCCCATCTCGGCCTCCCAAAGTGCTGGGATTACAGGCTTGAGCCACCGCGCCCAGCCTAAGATTTTTCATATGTCTTTCTGTTATTGATTTCTAGTTTGATTCCATTATAGCAAGAAAATATACTCTGTATGATTTCAATTTTAATTTTGTTGAGATTTATTTTATGGCCCCAGATATGGTCTATCTTGATACATGTTTTGTGGACATTTGAAAAGATAATGTGTGCTGTCTGATGTCATTGGGGGACTGTTCTACAAACTCAATTAGATTCTTTTCATTGGCACTGTTTTTGTGTTCCTCTAAATCCTTGCTGATTTTCTGCCTAGTTGTACTTTTTAATTTTTTTTATTTCTTTATTTGATGGTTTTGCCTAGTTGTTCTATCAGTTGTTGAGAGAGAGTGTTGAAATTTCCAGCTATAATGTGATTTCTCTCTTTCTCCTTTTGGTTGTATCAGTTTTTGCTTTACATATTTTTCAGCTCTGTTATTTGGTGCATATACATTTAAGATTGCTATGTCTTCCTGGTAGATTGACTCTTATCATTATGTAATATCCCTTTATGTCTCTGATAATCTTTTTGCTCTGAAGTCTTCTTTATCTGATATTAATGTAGCCACTCCTCCTTTGTTTTGACTGATGCTTACATGGTAACATGGTATATATTTTTCTGATCCGTATATGTTCAACCTACTTATATTGTTATATTTGAAGTTAATTTCATATAGATAGCATATAGCTGGGTCATGATTTTTAATCCACTCTGCCAGTTTTTTAATAGGTCTATTTAGACAATTTACATTTAATATTAATGTTGATATATAAAGGCTAAGTCTGCCATTTTATCTATCTGTGCTTGTTTGTGTGTTTATCTCTTTTTTTTTCCTCTGTTTTATCTTCCTTGTTTTCCTGTGGATTGTTTGAAAATATTTTATAATTTCATTCTGACTTACAGTGTTTTTTCAGTGTATTTCTTTGTATCAATTTTTTAGTGCTAGCTCTAGGTGTTACATTCTGTACATGTAACTCAGGGAAGTCTATTTGAGTTGCTGTTTTATCAGTTCGAATAAAGTAGAGAAACTTCATCTCCCTTTAGATATCTTTACCCTGTCACATTGATAATATAATTATCTTAAATAGTTTCTTTCTATATCTTGAGAAGTGTATTAGACGATGTTATAATTTTTGCATCAACCATCATAGTTTAGAAAACTTGAGAAGCTAAGTGTAGCATATATTTACCCATATTTTTTCTCTTTTTGTCCTTTCTTCCTTTCTGTTGTTAGAAGATTCTTTCTATCATTTCCTTTCCATCTCAAGAAATTTCCTTAGTTATTCTTTTAGGGTAGGTCTGCTGGCAATAAATCCTGTTTGTTTTCCATTATTTGACAATATGTTGATTTCCCCTGCATTCCTAAAGGATATTTGTACTAGATATAGAATTAGGGATTGACAGGTCTTTTCTTTCATTACTTGAAAAAAATCTGTCACCTCCTCTGCTCTCTGTTATTTCTGATGAGAAACACATTGTCATTTGAATTGTTTTCCTCTTATAGGTAAAATGTCATTTCATTGTTTTCAAGATTCTTTAGTTTCAGAATTGTGATTATAATATGTCTTAGCACAGATTCTTTTGAGTTCGGGGTTTGGAATTTGCTCAGCTACTCTAATCTGTAGCTCTTTGCCAAATTTGTCATTTTTCAACCATTGTTTCTTTGAATACTTTTTAAGCCCCATACTCTTTCTCCTCTTTTTCTTGGTCTTTGATCATGCAAATGCTAGACCTTTTAAAAGCAGTCCCATGGATCCCTGAAGCTCTTTCCCCCTGCCTTAGTATACATTCTTTTTCTAACTCAGATTGGGTACCTTCTATTTTTCTATATTCAAGTCCATTAATTCTTTTCTCTATCCTCTTCTTTCTGCTCTTCAGCCATATTGCTAAAATATTTATTTTGTTTATTGTATTTTTTTCAATTCTAAAATTTGTATGTGGTTCTTTTCAATATCTTTTTTGCTGAGACATTTTTATTCTTTCGTTTGTTTCAAGCATTTTCATAACTGCTCACTGAAGCTTTTCTATTTTAGCGAGTATTCTCTGACATTGTGTTGGCAGAGGGGAAAAGGGCATTGCCTTCTTAGTGCCAGATGGGAGTGGAAGTCCAGGTTACCCACTTGGCACCATTGACACCTATACTGGGAAGGGGTTCCTTGCTACTGTTAGGTGGAGGTCAGGGTCTAAGATTTCCATGTAGCTTTCACCAGCACTACTGAGGGGGAAGGGCATGCTTCATTAATGCCAGGCATGAATGAAATTCCTGGATCTCATTTGATTTTGTCCAACACCATTCTGGCTGGCATGGGATGAGTAGGGTGCTTTGTTGCAGCCAGGAGAGGGTGCAAATCTAGATTCTCCACTCAGCCTTTGCTAACAAGTGTGGGGCTGGAGTCACATTTTTTTCTTGGTATTTGACTGGGGTGCTTATTTTATAGATAAAAGTTTTCTGCGTTGTTAAGCTGACCTTTTTCTGGTCCTTTGGCTAGGGAGAGCAAGCTTTTCTTGGGGCTTTTTTTTTTTTGTCTGTGCCTGTTGGTATTTCTAGGTTGCTGGTTTCTCTGGCACCCAGTTTGAGACATAAGAAGCCAAAAAGAGGCCAGGCACAAGGGCTCACACCAGTAATCCCAGCACTTTGGGAGACCAAGGTGGGCTGATCACTTGAGGTCAGGAGTTCAAGACCAGCCTGGCCAACATGGTGAAACCCCATCTCTACTATAGACACAAAAATTAGCCAGGCATGGTGGCAGGCACCTGTAATCTCAGCTACATGAGAGGCTGAGGCAGGAGAATCACTTGAATTCAGGAGGCAGAGATTGGAGTGAGCTGAGATCACACCACTGCTGCACTCCAACCTGGGCGACGGAGTGAGTGAGACTCTGTCTAAAAAAAAGGAGCCAATCAGAGAACTTATGACCATGTCATTCATTTCTTATGTCCTGGGATCCTTATTCAGTTTGTCATCTTCTTTCCGTATTTCAAAGTCTTTCATGCCTCATATATAATGTCCAGTGTTTTCACAGCACTTAGAAGGAGGAATAGAGAGAAATTTATCTACTCCATCTTGTCCATAAGCAGAGGTTCAAGAGAGTGATTTTATTTTGCCATTAAATTTTGAGTGTCTAGAGGCCATTACTGTTAGCAAACTTTCCTCAGCAGAGGTAGTGTTTACCCTGAAAGCTGCATTTATATAAAAAAGAAGGTACCAACAAATCAGGAAAAAAATGCAAACTGAGAGTATATGAGAACTTCATGTACACCTCTTTTCTCTTTTATTTGTTCACTTTTATACCTAAAAGTTATGAGAATAGAGAATAACATTAATAATGTTCTGACAATCCTTGAAATTGTAAGAGAATATAAGACACCCCTCTCTCTTTTAAGAAAGCATGGAATACTGATCAGCAAAAAAAGAAATGACTTGGGTGGATCTCAAGGGAATTATTCTGAGTGAAAAAATCTCTGAGGGTTATATGCTGCATGATTCCATTTATATAGCATCATTGAAGTGACAAATTTATGGAGATGGAGAACAGATGTGTAGTTGCCAGTTTAGGGAAGAGGGTAGGGAGAGGGATGGCTGTGGCTATGAAAGAAATAGCATGAGGATTCCTTGTGCTGTGTTATCTGTGGTTGTGTTCCTACAAATCTACACATAATCAAACTGCATAGACACACACACACACACTGGAGTGCATGTAAAAGTGGTGAAATATCAATAGATAAAAGGATTGTATCAATGTCTATTTTGTAGTTGAGGCCAGACACTATCCAGAGACTTCAGTGACCCTCCCCTGCTGGTGATATTGTACTATAGTCCTGCAAATTTTCACCACTGGGGAAACTGGGTGAAGGGTGTATGGGAGTCTCTCTAGTATTTCTTATAACTGTATGTGTCAGTCTACAATGAATTCAAAAGAAAAAAGTTTCAAAACACAAAGCAAAGCATTTTGCTGTTTTGTACTTTCTTCCTCTGCAGACTGCCCTACTCACTTCCTTGGTGCAAACAAAGAGGAAATGGACAGTCTAATGTGGCTTCTGCTTAATCGTCTCTTGTGTGAACAGAGAACCTGTTTTTCCCAACTGTATGAGTCAGTTGTTCTTTTCTCCATGAGCTGTTGTTTGGGCTTTGAGTGAGTAAGGGGCGATTTGGTCCTCTTCTGGAGTTACAAGAGGGAGACTCCTCTGACTTATGTGGGCACAGTTGCTTTCCACTACTGTCCTTAATGGCCTTCTGAATAATCCAGGTGATTTTCTCTGCACAGTCCTGAGGCTACATCCACTGAGACTGGCTCTGTACAAAGACACTAAACGCCAGACACTCCCCAGAGAACTCTGTGTCCCCTCCCCTATTGATGGAGAGCAGAAGAGATATGAGGCTTTCGTGGAGGCTGACATTGCATGCAGACTTTGGCCTCAAGTCTTTGTCATGTGCCAAGGACAGAAGAAATACTGTGAACTAGAAACCTTTTGTGAGTATAAGGAGGAGAGAAAAATTAAGCCAGAATTGCAAGATGCTTTATGTTGTTTCAAGTATGTTCCCTTCTCTACAGGTAAACTATAGGAACCACCCGCTGGGGCAGGTAGGTGAGATAATCCTGCATTAGTGAACTGTAGCATCTGACTTTCATAGAGAATGGTTTTCATAGTAGAAATTTAGGTGCAAAAAATGAATGCAGTTATGGGAACTTTGCGATGAAATGCAAAATATCTGGGTGGAAAGCAGATAAATTACTCTCATTATGTATTTTAGTGTAAAGCGGACATGATTACTAGGTAAAATGCACAGAATTTCTCAATTTTCATTGAGTGTATGAAATGTCTCACACTCAAATGTCAGTAAGGGCCAGAAGAAAATATAAATATAAGGAGTTAGTGGATAAATAATAATATAAAGTATGGAGCATTTTCAGTAAACTGGAGATCTTGGATTCAATATGAATGTTTTCAAATTCAAATTTTTAAACATTGTCATGGCTGGATAATCACATCTGACCACAAATGGTCAGCAGCTGCTTCAGTATAAGTTGTGCTTGGCTTTTCTACATTATGAACCCAGAAATTAAGTTTTTCTGTATATAACAAAAGCACAAATATCAATGGCTTAAACAAGATTAGGTCACCTGCTTCTCGTTAGGATGTAGAAAGACATGAATGCTTTCCTCCCATGGTGATGACAAGAATGAACCATATAAAAATCATATGTTCATGGGGCTTTCAACGATTGGAAGATGTAAAGAAGCTCTGATGAACTGAATTGCAGAGGGTGCACCCTGTGTAGATGAGCAGAGACCCTGGAGCTCTCTGGGGCAAGTGCCTGAATGAGTTCAGGTAGGAAAAATAGCAGCTGCCTCCAGGCAGGAGGCTTTGCAGGGTTAAGAAGGAGCATCCTGCATCAGGGGCTACATGTGGGTCTGGAGGAATTCCAAATGCAAAAATTCATCTCTCAGCCCAGCAACTCTCTTCCTTCCCTGGAATTTTGCTGGGAAAGTGGCATTGGAGAAGGGGTTGGTAGCAGGGAGAATACAGACAGCCTTATGCATCTCTGTGAGGCTTGGGTTCTGGAGCCCAGCAGAGGGTGAACCTAAAGGTGAATCCAAACTGTCTGAAACAACAGCCACTCCCCAGCTTCCAAACACAAAGAAAAGGTAAGAGTCCTTTAGTTAGAGCAATGCAAGAGGCTGGGGTTGGGCTACCAGCGTTTCTCACATTAGATGTAAAGTGGTATGATATGAATTCAAGGTAGAGATTGCCAGACTGGATAAAAAAGCAAGATCCAACCATATAGTATTTACAAAGACACACTTTAAATATGACACAGATACACTGAAAGTAAATGGATGGAAAAGGAAAAACATGGTAATGTCCAGACTCAATGTGAGAGGGAACTTACACAGAGGTGTGGCTGATTCTGGTATTGGGGGCTGTGACTCATTGGCATTGGGAGACATGGGCCATTGGCACTGGGAGGTGTGGCCCATTGGTACTGGAAGGCATGGACCATTAGGACTGGGAGGTATTGAGCATTGGGACTGGGAGGTATGGCTCAATGGCACTGGGAAGCATGGACCGTTGCTGGGAATCATGGCTCACTGCACTGGGAGACATGGACCATTGGCTGGGAGGTACAGCTCATTGCCCTGGGAGGTGTGGATCACTGCACTGTGTGGGCGGGGTGGGGGGGTGCAGCTCATTGCCTGGGAGGTGTGGATCACTGCACCGGGAGGTGTGGACCATTGCACTAGGAAGCATGGACCATTACACTGGGAGGTGCAGCTCATTGCCCTGGGAGGTGTGGACCACTGCACTGGGAGGTATGGACCATTGCCCTGGGAGGTGCGGACCACTGCACTGGGAGGTGCAGCTCATTGCCTGGCAGGTGTGGACCACTGCACTGGAAGGTATGGACCACCGCACTGGGAGGTATGGACCACTGCACTGGGAGCTGCATTGGGAGGTATGGGCCACTGCACTGGGAGGTGTGGACCATTGCCCTGGGAGGTGCAGCTTATTGCCCTGGGAGGCATGGATCCTTGAACTGGGATGCATGGACCATTGCACTGGGAGGTGTGGGCTACTGGGGGCCATGTGGCATTTGAGTTACGGCAGAATGGGTCTGGGGAAGAGAATTCTGGGCTCAGAGAGTCTTCTGTTCTTTCTTGCTTCCTCCTCTGGAAATGGCTGCCTGTTCTTCCCCAAAGGAAGCTGAGGAATGTCTCCAGCAGGCAGGCTGTGTGGGGACCTCTAGACCACAAAGGCCTGTCTCTCTGTGAACACTTAGGCCTGGCGGGGTGTTCTACCCAGCGGAGAGAACATGGCTGTGGTCTTTACCAGCCCTCCATTCCTCTTCCCCTCATAGATCTGTGAGAGAAAAGGAAAACGGATGTGTTCCTTCGTTTTAGATGGAAGGGCTTTGAGGACTGGAGAATACCCAGGGAGAAAGGGGTGATCAAAATATACCACTGTTCCGGGATGTAATTATAAAAAACTTGGGCACCGAATATGAATTCGGGAATCCTTGGTCCCCGTGCCAATGCAGCCAAACGCCTGCACAATGTGGGAGCAACTCCTGGGGTTGGTGGGAGGCCTGGCTGATGCATGATGGGTCTGAAAACCACTCAGGCTTTGCCAGGTGTGTGTCAGGCACTGATGGCAGCGATCGGACCGGCCTAGGCTGGCTTAGCGCGCCCTCTAGTGGCAGAAGGTCTAAAGAGCAAAATGCGAGCGTCCTTGCCACAGGGCAGAAATGATGCTGAACATGCACGCCACAGAAATGATGCTGGACATACATGCTTAAGGGACTTGTACTTAACAATTATTGTGATTAGTCCGTTCTCACGCTGCTCTAAAGACATACCTGAGACTGGGTAATTTATAAAGGAGTTTTAATAGACTTACAATTCCACATGGCTGGGGAGCCCTTATAATCATGGCTGAAGGTGAAGAAGCAAAGGCACGTCTTACATGGTGCGTGCAGGGGAACTGCCGTTTATAAAACCATCAGATCTCGTGAGACTTATTCACTATCACGAGAAAAGCGTGGGAAAACCCGCCCCCATGGTTCAATTACCTCCCACCGGGTCCCTCCCATGACATGGGATTGTGGGAGCTACAATTCAAGAGGAGACTTGCGTGGGGATACAGCAAAACCATATCAGTCACCGTCATAAATTGTTAATACATTGGAATTTATTTATGTCTGTGGTAAAAAAGGCCAGTTGCTTAGCTATTTCATGGGGGTTTTGAGGAATTACCACCATAGCTTATGGGAGAGTGTTTTGGTAAATGGTTACATAAGTGTGAGGAGTTTTAATGTTTTCATTAGAAATAATGGGTGGAATTTATAGGACAATTTATTAAGAAGCTTAAATGTGTGTATGGTCATTGATTAATCTAGGGCCATTTCTCTCTTACAGAAGTTGCTAAGCATTTTTGATTGCTGTCAATAGAGATTGAGTCTGTGGTAAGGCTTCCTCCTTGGTGGGCCTTTTGGTGATAGGATGGTCAAGGGAGGAAGGGCTGTGCTCCTGCAGCTCCGAATTCTGAATTACATTTGTTGGGCCATGCAGTCTGGTTAGTGCCTGAGTTTATGTATGGGAAATGAATTCCATTTCTACATGCTGGGTTCTTATCAGAGCAGAAAAAAGAACCCACGCTATGCAGAAACATAAATGTCACCCATATGAACAAGGCACTGTCTTCAATATGGCAGGAAGGGGCCAGTGGTGGATGGGCAACTGGAGAGGGGAGTGTGTTCAGATGAGGCAGGCTGGTGCAGACATCTGGGGTCGACCACAGCGGATACTAAAATTCAGTGGGGGCTGTGGTGAGGGGGATGGAGGGGATGTGGGAGGTGAGTGGGAGATGAGGGAAGAGGAGTGGCTCAGAGTGCAGCGGGGGGTCTGCGAGAGGACCAGAGAGGGAGGAAGCCTCTCCTTGGGAAGAATTGGGGGCAGGTCAGGAGAGGTTCCAGGCAGAGGCAGAGGTGGCTGGGGTGGGGAAAGCTGCCCTTATCCTCCCTGTGACTCTCAGGGTCCTTGCACTGCTTTTCTGCTTCCAGATGAGATGGAGTAGCAGAGACAGCATTTATCCTTCCACCTGACATAATTAACACAGGACAAAATAGATGAGGAAAAAAACAACAAAGCGAAACAGTTGCCATCAGACAGTGCAGAGCTGTGGTCCCTGAGAGGGAGAGACAGACGCTAGGAGCACTAGGATTTCCCCAGACAGTGTGGCCTGGACACCTTCCAAGCTGTGGCCATGGATGTGGCTGCTGACATGGTGGGGTCCCTTCTGGGAAAGCACTTTATCAGTGAACAGCAACATCCTTTTCTGATTTTTCTAGTACCATGCATTGTTTTCTCCCACTGTCCAACAAAGGAGGCAAGAATGCAACATGCCGTGTTCCTCCTGCAGCAGCGCTCGGGTGGCACACCTGAACCTCGCTTTGGTTTCTCATGTGTTGGCCGAGTCAGCGAGTGTGCTGTGCTGTACCTCTGCCATTTGTAGCTCCTCAAATCTTTTCAGCACCCTCTTCACAGTTTGATGGTTCCCCACGGTGTACATCCTGCCTTCTGATGAATCTCCAAATATTCCATTTCATAGTCGTCCTTGCTTTTGAGGTGCAAACATATGATTTAGGTCCAGTGATCATAGGCACCTACTGAAGGCTTTGATCCCAAGCACTTCCTACGGCTGGGGCAGATTGCGGTGGAGGGGCAGGGGCAGGGGCAGGGGCTGACAGCTGTGGCAGTGGCGTCCTGATTCAGCAGCCTCCAGATGGGGCCAGAGCGGCTGCCCCTCACTGCATTAGTTCTATGGTGTGGCACTGGGGGTGTCTTTCTCCAGCATTCGATTTGGTATTTTTTTTTTAATCAGCTTTCTGTTATCTCTATTCACAAGTCATTATGATATTACTATTTATCAGTTTAATGTGACACACATGATAAAAAGTATATTAACAATGAGAACATTATTGGCTGGGCGCAGTGGCTCATGCCTGTAATCCCAGCACTTTGGGAGGCTGAGGCGGGCGGATCACCTGAGGTCAGGAATTCGAGACCAGCCTGACCATCATGGAGAAACCCAGTCTCTACTAAAAATAAAAAATTAGCCAGGCGTGGTGGCGCATGCCTGTAATCCCAGCTACTAGGGAGGGTGAGGCAGGAGAATTGCTTGAACCCAGGAGGCGGAGGTTGAGGTGAGCCAAGATCACACCATTGCACTCCAGCCTGGGTAACAAGATTGAAACTCTGTCTCAAAAAAAAAAAAAAAAAAAAGACATTATTTTATATAACTGATTTGCTGAATATACAGCCTCTTGCAACACTAACTTAGTGGACCCAACTCTCCCCTCTGAATGGACCAATTTTATGATTCTCCTAAAAAGTTTTGAGTTGGATATAGTTTATTGTTGCTTCTTTCTGTGATCTGAGACTTAAGAATGAATCCCTGGGAACCAGCAATTGGAACCAGACCTCCCCAGGATCAAAGAGGACAGGAGTGGGAGAAAGGACACGGGACACAACTCCCACCATCTCCAGCACTGCGCCGTATGCTTGACCTCAGAGCATCCAGGCACTCAAGGTCACGTGTGCAGCCCTGTCTATATCCTGCATCTCAAGTGCCTGCAACTGTGACAACTAGCAGGATATGGGAGAGAGGAGGCATGTAGTGGAGGAATGAGTCAGTCCCCAAAATTACATGAACATTTCTGAAATTTCAATACCAAGGGTTAACTTCTAAAACACAAGTGTATAAACAGAAGCCATATAGCTAGCCATGAACTGAAATGCATGTACAATACAGTGAAGGAGCTCCTGTGCATACAAAACCACACATCTTATTCATCTCTCATTTTAACATAATTCGTTGTCTTGCTGGGTATGCAAGTGAGTGGTGGAGAAAGTGGTACATCTGCAAGGCTGGCTGGGGCGAAGGATTTCAATGCTTGCAAAAGACGTGGGCTACAGAACTTTATTCCTCACTGAAGGGGATTCTCCCTTCTCAGCCAAGATGGTCCCATTTAAATCACTTTTTGAATTTCCTTTCAAGCTTTGATTGTGCAAATTCTAGTTTTTTGAGTTATTCCTTGGATTCTTCCTTTTTCTACTATGTCTTTATGAATAATTCTTGAATCCATGTTTATATCCAGCCCAAGGCTTCTTTCCTGTAGAGGTGTCATTGAGTTGTGAGTTTCAAAGATCTGATCATACTGTTTAAAAACAATAGCCTTGGGAGTGCAGATGTCAGCTTCTCAGATCCATTTTCACAGTCTGATGGTGTCTGCTAGCAATTACCAGTGCCTGATCCAGAAGCAGTCTATTGCACCTCAGCTTGGAGGAAGAAGTGAAGGTACATACAGTCTGGGAAAAAAAGAAAGAAAGAGAAAGGAAGGAAAAGGCAGGCAGGCAGGCAGGTAGGCAGGAAGGAAGGAAGGAAGGAAGGAGAGAGAAAGGTGATAGGTTTGTATGTGCTGGGTTGGATTTGTGTACTGTGTTCCCCAGGCAATTCTAATCCAGACTGCATTCCCCTCAATGTCTCTAAAGCTGTCACATTTTAAAATGCTTGCTGTAGAATTTTCTTTTTCTTTTTTCTTTTTTTGAGATGGAGTCTCACTCTGTCGCCCAGGCTGGAATGCAGTGGCATGATTTCAGCTCACTGCAACCTCCACCCCCAGGGTTCAAGTGATTCTCCTGCCTCAGCCTCCCGAGTAGCTGGGATTACAGGTACCTGCCACCGCACCCAGCTAATTTTTGTAATTTTTTAAGTAGAGACAGGGTTTCATCGTCTTGGCCAGGCTGGTCCTGAACTTGTGGCCTCGTGATCCACCTGTCTCGGGCTCCCAAAGTGTTAGGATTATAGGCACCCGGCCCAAAGAATTTTCTTAAATGAATTTTTAAGTTGTTTCATATCAAAAAAGTCAACATCTTCACTTGGTCCTTTACTCATCTGAAAAGCATCCCAAACTTTCTTGTGCTGATGAAATTCAGTATAAACTATGTCTCAAAGGGCTGCATCATAGGCATTTGCATGCTTCTTCTCACACAGCAGAACCAAGTGCTGAGTGAGAGAGTCCTTTCTCTGCTGGAAATTTACCGTCTGCAGTTGATTTTTAGACAAAAAATCCAAGGCTTTTCGGATTGTTGTCATTTCCATCATGGGGATTTTCTTTCTCTCTCTTTCTCTCTTTCTTTCTTTCCCTCCCTTCCCCTTCCTTCCTTCCTTCCTTCCTTCCTTCCTTCCTTCCTTCCTTCCGTCCGTCTTGTTCTGTCACTCAGGCTGCAGTGCATTGGTGCGCTCAGCTCCCTGCAACCTCGACCTTCCGGACTCAATCGATCCTCTCACCTCAGCCTTCTGAGTAGCTGGGTCTACAGCATGTGCCACCATGCCTGGCTAATTTCATTTTTTGTAGAGATGGAGTCTCACTATGTTGCCCAGGCTGGCCTTGAACTCCTGGGCTCAAACAATCTTCCTGCCTTGGCCTCCCAAAGTGCTGGGATTACAGGAGTGAGCCATGGCACCTGGCCATGAGGACATTTGGGATGATCCTCTTAAACTCAGCAACAGTCTCATCCATCTCTCTGTCATGGCCCACATCTTCAGCCACCTCTCTCCTCCTGTGTGCTTTCTTTGTCCTATAATAAATTGTTTACCCCTTAAACCTGGTAGAGGGGATTCTGTAGTCTATAACCCCCACCAATGCATTTCTATCTAGCTGTTAGGAAAACCTTGACCGGGCACGGTAGCTCACACCTGTAATCCCAGCACTTTGGGAGGCCGAGGCGGGCAGATCACTTGAGGCCAGGAGTTCGAGACCAGCCTGAACAACATGGTGAAACCTTGTCTCTACTAAAAATACAAAAAAATTGAGTCGGCTGTGGTGGCGTGTGTCTGTAAGCCCAGCTACTTGGGAGGCTGAGGCAGGAGAATTGCTTGAACCTGGGAGGTGGAAGTTGTAGTGAACTGAGATCACACCATTGCACTCCCGCCTGGGCGACAGAGTGAGACTCTGTCTCAAAAAAAAAAAAAAAAAAAAAAAAGAAGAAAAGAAAGGAAAGCTCCCAACTAAACACTCAACACCTGCTCATAACAGGAGACACAGGGGAGGTGGTCCAGGGTGGGCAAGTCAGCCGTTCAGCAGCAACGTGAAGAAGCCAATTCCTTCCACCTTCTACTCGTTGTTCTGTGGCTTCTTCCCCTTTGCAATCTGGAGCTGCATTCCATTTCTAGTCTTCCAGCATCACTACTTTTCCCTGTGGTGCTCAACAGGCCATACAGGGCAGCTCTGATTTGGCCAAGAATGGAACTGATGTGGTCAGGAGACACAAATCCATTCAGAGGAGGAAGCTTCTCCTTGGAAGCAGAATCTCCCTTTTTATATCCCTGAAAAACATCCAGGAAAGCAGGAAGCCAAAGGCTTTCTCCTTTTCTGTGGCATGCCAGCACCCGCTTTGGCTATGAATAGCAGGTCTCTCTCCCTTCACCACTGCGTTTGGATGAGACTCAGAGGCTGCTTTTGCTGTCATCTATTTGGCTTACTCGGTAAGTTTCTGTGATTTGAGGCTTGTCACCACTTGTAAAGTTTTTGCTTGATCGTGTATTGTTTGTCCAGCTTTGGTTAAGGCCGCTTAAAACCCCGACTGTTGGAGACTTTGTGTGTAGGTTTCCCATTTCATCCTCATCGTGTTTTGTTGCAAAGTCAGGTTTGCATCTTGGAGAGCTTTCTGGTCCCTCTTCCTGAGTTTTGTGCCCAGTTCTGTTGATGATTCCATCATAAATTTTGTGGATGGAATCTTCTAGTTGCTTCTGGACTTTTCTGTTCTTTTGCTTTGCCTGCGCAGGGAGAGAGGGAGGAGTCCAACATTAAATGAGCCCTATTTTTACTCAATGTCTCTTTCTCTCTGACCACTCTATGTAAAATGTAATCATAACTCCTCCTTCCTGACCGGCACTTCTAGTCCTCTTTATCCTATTTTTCCTTTCACCATAGCACTTGTCACCCTTTCCTGTGCCATCTCTGCCTCAAGCTCTGAAATATAAAGTCCTCAGTGGGAAATACCTTTATCTCTTTTGTTCACTGAGGTATTCTAATTGCTCAGAATGGTACCTGACACATATTAGGTGCCCAATAAATACTTTGTGAATAAACGAGTGAATAAATACTCAGGATTTTTAACAAAAGCCACCAAAGAAAACCTGCTTAACTTATTCAGGAAGTGGAAATCTTGGGTGGGATTAATTCCTTATGAGACCTGAGAGAAGTGCAGGTGATAGTTTGTGTGTGTGTTCATTGTGCATTTTTATTGATATAAGACAGAAGCACTGGGAAGCACACATGTCATGAGGATGCAGGTCCTTTGCTGGCTTGTTTATTTCAGGGGTGGTTAGGCATTGTCATCCTGGGTGGAGGGGTCAGCGATGAGCCCTCTGAGGCCATCCTGTGACACCCCGGGGGCACCTCCTAGTGTTTGTCATTCCCGACACCCCGGCGCCAGTGTCCTTGGCCTTGGAGACCTCAAGCTCTGCTGGTTTCCCCACCTCCCTGGCTGTCCCTTTCTAGTCTTTTCCCACCTCCTGACCAGACACTGAACGTCCTTGGGGCTGGTCTCCTTCATTTCTTGCTATGTTCTCTCTCGTGCGCTTTTTTTTTTTTTTTTTTTCCGGGGTCTCGCTCTGTCACGCAGGCTGGAGTGCAGTGGTGTGATCTCGGCTCACTGCAACCTCCGCCTCCTAGGGTCAAGCGAGTCTCCTGGCTCAGCCTCCCAAGTAATTGGGATTACAGGTATGAGCCACCATGCCTGGCTAATTTTTGTATTTTTTAGTATAGACGGGGTTTCACCATATTGGCCAGGGTGGTCTTGAACACCTGACCTCAAGGGATCCTCCCGCCTCAGCCTCCCAAAGTGTGAGGATTATAGACGTGAGCCACCCGTGCCCGACCGCTATATTCTCTTTCTGTTCAATTTCATTCTTCCCTGTGCCTCTGCTTACCGTGGGGCACCCACGTGCAGAGGATGCCTGATTCCATGCCCTGGCTCCCTCCTTGGTGGTCTCATGCATCTCAAACTCAATATGCCCAATGCTGTGCTCAGACCTTCCAGCTCAAATGCGCCCTGTCTCAGACATGCTGCAACCATCCTCCTGGGAGTTGACACCTCCCCACTGTGTCCCCTCACATCCAGTCTCTCAGCATGTTCCCTTGATCCTAACTTCTAAAGAGTCCTTGAAACTGCTCACTTCTACCTCCCGTGTGCCCACCAGACCCAGCCCCCACCACTTTTCTCTGAGGTAACCTCAGTAGAATTTACACTGGTCTCCCTTCATTCTCTCACGCACACGACAAACCATTCTCTACCCCGAGGCTGGTGTGGTTTTTGAAAAGCTCAAATTTGATTGTGCCTTTAATGAGTTCCCATTGCTCTGAGGTCAGTGTGGCATCTTTCATGGAGAAGATCATGGCCAGCCCCCTTCCCCTTCTCTTCCTATCTTCCGGCCAACATGACCTACTGTCCAGTGGTCATGAGATGAGTCCCTCATACCCAAGGCTTTTCCAGATGCATTTTCTCTGCTGGAACACTCTTCTTGCCTTACATCGCTAGCAAAGATCTGCATGTTCATCAAGTACCTCTTAAATGTGACCTCTCCAGGGAAGCCTCTTCCACTCCCATTGCCCATTGCCCTGGCTCAGTCAGACCACTCTGTGTCCTCCTTGTTGGTGCTCTCTCCTCTTGTCGTTAAATCGCTCCATGTTTAATGTCTGTATCCTCCACCGGACTGTGTGCTCTACAAGGGCAGGGTCTAGGCTGGCTTTGATGTTATACTGCTGAATCTACAGGGCGAAGCATAGGAGGTGCTCAATAAACTCTGAATAGATGTTTCACTGAGGGTAATACTGAGGAGTGGGGTTGTTCTCAATCCTTACTGTAGACTCCAAATGCCAGTACTGTTGGGCGTTGCTTCCTCTGAAACACTCCTTGAAGCTCCGAGTGTCCTTTGGATGGTTTTACCCAACTCCACTCATGCCTCCATCCCTTGCTGCCTCTCCAAACACCTGCCTTCCTTGTGACTCTCAGGCCGTCAGCTGCAGTGACTGAGAGTGTGTGCCTCTTGGCTGTCACACTCGCCTCTCACTGTCCTTTCTCTCGCACGGGAGTTTATCATCTACTCTTCTCATTTCCTTGCCTTCGTCTCTGCAGCACCAATAAATGATCAATTTGACCCGAACTTCAGAAAGAAGCCATTCCTTAATTTTGGCAGAAGCACGATGAGTAGAAAGTGACCAAGGAGATTGACTTCTGATCACGTCTCTATTGTGGCATGCCTTCATGAGCTCCCATTGTTCTTGGGGTTAAGGCCTTTACTGTACGTTACAAGGGGTTGGAATCACTCTGGGGAAATGACCGAAACTCTCTGAGCTTTGTTTCCTCAAGAGGAATGTGAGGGGGGTTGGATTAGATTCCACCCACAACCATTTCCATCTCTTACATTTCCGGAATTTGTCCCGGAATCATAGAAGCAAACCTTGTTCAGAGAGGCCATATCCAGCTTTGCAAAATTAAAAAAAAAAAAAACAAAAAAACTCACTGTGCTGGTGAGATGGGCCTCAGTCCTGGTCACATTTCTCTCTTCCCTCCAGATACCTGTGCTTCCTCCCTCTCCTGCTTCTCCAGAACATAAACAGCCCCCTGAAGGTTGAGGATGTTCCTTCTCCCTACTCCCAACCTGTCACCCCAACTTCCAGATTTCTTTAAAAGTCAAAGAAAAAGGAAATTTTCAGGAAGGAGATCATGTCTAAGAGCTTTTTATTAGTCTCATCTTCCAATTTCCTGTAGACTCAAGCTTCTTTCTTTCTGTCGTGCGGGGCTTAATATCCAGTGGCTGTTTGACAACAGCACCAGGAAATGGAATTTCCATCCTGATTCTGCCTGGAACCTTGGGCAAAGTGCCCAAACCTTCTGCCTTGCTCTCCTCCTGAGAGGAGCAATCCCCACCCTACAGGCTTCTGGGGCGAGCAACAGAGACCTAATATGAAAATGGAACCAGAGAGCTCTGAGATGGATGTAAAGTGCTCAATAAATGTATGCAGGTATTGTTTATTAATTTCTGCCATAGGCAGATTGCAGCCCCCAGGCAAACTCTGAGTAGAAGGATCCTATAAAAACAGGCCGCCTGCTTCTCTCTCTCTCTCTTTTTTTTTTGAGATGGAGTCTCACTCTGTTGCCCAGGCTGGAGTACAGTGGCACGATCTCGGCTCACTGCAAGCTCCGCCTCCCGAGTTCACGCCATTCTCCTGCCTCAGCCTCCCGAGTAGCTGGGACTACAGGCATGCACCACCACGCCTGGCTAATATTTTTGTATTTTTTGTACAGATAGCGTTTCACTGTGTTAGCCAGGATGGTCTTGATCTCCTGACCTCGTGATCTGCCCGCCTCGGCGTCCCAAAGTACTGGGATTACAAGCGTGAGCCACCGCGCCCGGCCGCCTCCTGCTTCTCTCTTGAAGCCTGGGTTCTGCTCTGGTGTCTCCCCAGCTCATTGCTGGTGGACTGCACACTGGGCCCCGTCTCAGCCAGGTTGGCCACATGAGGAGGAGTCAGTGTGGCACTGCTTCCTGCCAGACGGAGGCTGCCCTTCTTATAATAAGGAGGTGAGCCTGTCTCGGGGAAGGTTCTTCTCCTAAATTTCAGGGAGGGATTCTAAACAGGATGCCACTGATTTTTAAAACAATGAACCTATCAAGACATGCATTTTCGTGGGTGTAATCCTGTTTGAAGTGGTCACATTTGGGGTTTTTACGTACTTGCACCTATCACTGGTGAAACTTCTGTGAATGAGCTTCAGAACATGAATAGCCTCAGTGGTGGCAGAGTCTCATGATTTAAAGTTACCTTATAGTTGAGAAATGGCCCCGCAGCGTAGGTGATGGCGTAGTCCCCACTTGCCATTCTGTCTGGAACCCAGAAGGTGGTCAATGCATATTCACTGAAATGAACCAAGAAACGAGACTGTGGCTATAAGGTAGAGGATATTCATTTGCTTGTGAAGCTTCTAAACAAGATCTTCCAAACGGTTAAGAGAACACTTGGGTGTCTTTATGATGGTGTGTTTGCTTTGAAAAATAAACACGAAAGAGAACCATTATGTTATAGCTCCGCTTTCTAGCGAGTACTCCCTCAAGGCATCGTATCCCTCTGTGTAGCGGTGGAAAGGCATTTAACCCATTGATTGAACCTCTCTGTGCCTCAGTTTCCTCATCTCTAAAATAATAATAGAACCTAGCTCATGTAACTGGAGGATCGAAGGAGGTAAAATGTTGTGACAAAAGTTGCAGAACACAGTGGAGTGTATTTCATTCATTCCCAAGTCTGAACTCATGTGCAGAATAATGCCACAGTCTATGGCCCTGTGTCCGGAAATGCCCTTCCTCCAGGCCCTTGTGGAGCAAGAGCTCCAAGGGGCTGTTCCCTCAGACAATAGCCTAGGTGATTGGAGCCCTTGGCTAGGAAGCACAGACCTGGAGGTCGGTTCCAGTGTGGGACAGTTGGTCATATTTCCCAGTCACCCTCTACCATGCAAAGTGGGTGAGCCAGTGGCTCTGGCCAGTTCATTGGCAGGTGGCAAAGCCTTGTCCAGTCTTTGGCACTAGGTGTGTGATACCATCTGTGTCCAGTAGGTGGCACAAGTTGCCCATCGCTGCCACCAGCTTTGCTCCATTGGGTGCTTTCTCAGAAGGGGAAGATCTATTTCTAATCCAGCCCTGGCTTTATGGCAATGCTTAATCACATGGCAGGGAACATGCAATAACTACTGGTATTTCTGTAAACATGCATGCTAAGAAGCAGCTGCCAGTTGGAGATGAGGATGGAGAGAACACTCACTGAGAGGTCTCCCGAGGACAATCTAAAAAAGGAAAACCCTGAGGGTTTTAAAATTGTAGAGCCAGTTAACCTTTGTGACTCATGGAGAGAAACGTTTAGAACCCAGAAGGACAATGAGAATACATCCTGTGGATTGTAACCTGGTCCAAGGTCCACCCTGCGCCCTCTACCTTCCTTCAGCTGTGAAGTTTAGGAAGGAGAGACAAGATCACCTTGCACGGAGCCAGCTTATCCACCTCATGACCCCCAGCAGGGCCAGGCTGCACCTTCTGGGCTGTTTGCTTATTTTTTTACTCTTTTGTCCTGGCAAGTTGCCTGCTTCTTGGGTTTGTCGTTTCCCTGGAGGAACGTTTATTTGAATCTCATTCTACCATTAATAAAATTGGCACCAGATAAATACAAAGCAGATGAAGAGACACATCACGGCAAAACAAAAAGTGGAATGTGGTCAACAGTGGTGCAATGATAATTTTAATACATGTGGACACTTTTTAAATACAAAATTTTCATTGTAGTAAAATACACATAACATAAAATTTACCATCGTAGCCATTTCTAAGTGTACAGTTCAGTGGTGTCAAATACGTTCACACTGTTGGGCAGCTAATCTCCAGGACTCTTCATCTTGTAAAACAGAAACTCTCTACCCGTTATGCAACAACTCCCTATTCTTCTCTTTCCCAACCACTGACAGCCACCATTCTACTTCCTGTCTCTATGAATTTGACTACTCTAGTGTCAATGAAAATAGTCAAACTCTGTAAGATATTTGAAGAGATTTATTCTGAGCCAAATATGAGTGACCGTGGCCCCTGACACAGCCCTCAGGAGGTCCTGAGAACATGTGCCCAAGGTGTTTGGGGGCGCAGCTTGGTTTTATACATTTTAGAGAGGCATGAAACATCAATCAAATACATTTAAGAAATACATTGGTTTGGTCCAGAAAGACGGGACAACTCAAAGCTGGGTTGGGTGGGGACTGGGGCTTCCAGCGTATAGGTAGATTAAACAATTTTCTGGTTTACAATTGGTTTAGTTTATCTAAAGACCTGGGATCAACGGAAAGAAATGTCTGGGTTAAGATAAAGGATTATGGAGACCTGAGTTTTTGTTTTGCAGAGGAAGCCTTCAGGTGGTAAGCTTCAGAGGGAACAGGCTGTAAAATGTTCCTTATCAGACTTAAAGTCTGTGTTGACGTCAATGCTGGAGAGGTATCATGAGGCTTGTCTGAACCCTGCTTTCCATCATGGCCTGAAACAGTCTCTCAGGTTAAATTTTAAAAGAGCCCTGGTTGAGAAGGAAGCCCTTTCAGATGACTGCGGAGGCATGGGGGGATGCTTAGAATTTTATTTTTTGTTTACACTAGGCACCTCATATAAGTGGAATCACACTATTTTGTCTTTTAGTGACTGGGATATTTCAGCATAATGTCCACAGAGTTCATCCATGTTGTAGCATGTGTCAGAATTTCCTTCCTGTTTAAGCTGAATAATATTCTATTGCATGTGTGATGGTTAATTTTGCATATCACCTTGACTGGGCTAAGAGGTATCCAGATAGCTGGTACAACATTATCTTTGGGTTTGTCCGTGAGGGCGTTTCCAGAAGAGATGAGCATTTGAATCAGTAGGCTGAGTAAAGAAGGTCCGCCTTCGCCAGTGGGTGGGCATCAGCCAATCTGTTGAGGGCCCAAGTAGAATAAAAAAAGGCAGAGGAAGGGCGAATCCTCTCTTTCTCTTCTTAGCTGGAGTATCCATCTTCTCCTGCCCTGGGGTATTGGAGCTCCTGGTTCTCGGGTTTTATGACTCAGGGACTCATCACCCTTAGCCCTCCAGGTTCCCAGGCCTTCAGCTGAGTAGTGGTCACTCCAGTGGCTCCCCTGGTTCCCAGGCCTTCACATTCAGCCTGAACACCACCACGGCTTTCCTAGTTTTCCAGCTTGCAGATGGCACAGGGTGGGCCCCTTTGGCCTCCTTAATTGGATGAGCCAATGCCTGCAATAAATCTCCTCTTATGTATCTGTATATATTCTACTGGTTTTGTTTTTCTGGAGAATCCCTGGCTAATAGCGTATGTACATATCACATTTTGTTTATCCACTAGTTCACCAACGGACACTCCGGCTGCTGCCTTCTGGCCATTGTGCATAATACTGCCATGAACATGTTGTAAAATGCCTCTTCAAGACCCTGCTTCCAATTCCTTTGGGTATATGCCCAGAAGTTGAATTGCTTGTTCATACAGAAATTATTGTTAATTTTTTGTGTGGAACAGCCATACTGTTTTCCATGGTGGTTGCATCATTTTGCATGCCCATCAGCAGCGCACAAGGGTTTCCGTTTGTCCGCATCCTTGCCAACATTTGTTATTTTCTGTTTTTATTTTTTCTTGATGGTAGCCATCCTAATGAGTGTGAGATGGTGTGTGGACACTTTCAGTTTGCTCTTTCTAGAACTTCTTCTGGAGCGGGCAAGGCTCCCTGATCCCTTCCTATGAACGTGGTGTTACTGTAAAGATGGCATTTTCCTGCTGGTCACGGTGGCATGCACCTGGAATCCCAGCTACTCAGGAGACTGAGGCAGAAAGATTGCTTGAGTTGAGGAGTTTGAGGCTGCAGTGCACTATGATTGCTCCTGGAAATAGTCTCTGCACTGGAGCCTGGGTGACATAGTGAGACCTTGTCTCAAAACAAACAAGCAAACAAACAAACCCACCCAGACATTTCCCCTTCTGCCCTCCCCTCAGAGCTCTGCCTAGAGAGCCTGCTGAGTGTGGGTACTTCTGGGTTGGTCTCTCCACCCTGGGAACCCACTTGAGAGTGACTTTATTTGGAACAATCTTCAGTCACAGGAATCTTCTGGGATGTCACCAGACCATTGTTTTGAAGAGTACACAGCCTCAAACCCTCTGTGGACAGAAGCAAGGCAAGCTGATTTATTAACCACACTGCGTCACCCTTTTGCCCTAGAGGTTAGATGGTCCCAGGAGCCCCCCTCCCCAAGACGTTCCTCAGAGTGGGGGTAGGAGAGTGGGAAGTTCTAGATCCTCAGCTTGGCCTTCAAATATTCCATTACATTGCCAGGGTCATGGCACACCCACGTTTATCCAAAGGGGACAGGGGTCTTCAGAAATGTCTGCCCACAGTATCCTTTGGTTACCTCGAACACATTCTCTTGAAGCTGTTTAACTGCCATACATGGTTGTGGGCTGACCTTTTATTCCCAGATTCACGTATTTAAACAAAACAAAACAAAACTCTCGAGTATCTCTGAAGAGAGAGGTTATATGGCAGATGCAAGTCAGCGAAAGGCAGAGATCTGAGAATGATGGGGAGAGAGACACAGGGCTCACGGTGTGACAAGCTTCTCGGTGAGTGGTCAAGCGCGTAATGGCCAGGTAGGCGGGTAGTGGGATGTGCTCAGGCAGATCTGCGTCTGAGTCCCAGACTGGTCACTAATTATTAGCTCTGTGTCCTTGGGCAAGCTCCTTCCCTTCTCTGTGCCTCAGCTTCCTCATATACTAAATGACAGTAGTGAGAGCTAGCTCAGAGCTGTCGGGAGGTTTAAATGAGTGGATGATGTAAGTAGAAGTGTCTGGAATAGCGTAGGTGCCCTTTAGTGTTCACCCACTGCTGTGGTTTGAGTGTGTCCAAAGTTCATGTTGGAAACCTAATCGGCAACGCCAAAAGTATTGGGATGGGGGACCTTCAGGAGGTGATTACGTCATGAGGGCTCTGCCGTCGTGAATGGATTACTGGTGTTACCTCGGGAGTGGGTTAATCATTGAGGGAGTGGTTTCCTGATTATGGATAAATTCAGTCCCCTTTCTGTATTGTTCCCTCCTGCTATTTTGTCCTTCCACCTTCCCCCATGGGATGACACAGCAAGAAAGTCCTTGCCAGATGCAGTCTCCTTAACCTTGGACTTCCCAGCCTTCAGAGCTGTAAGAAATAATTTTTTTTTGTTGTTGTTTTCTTTTTAAAATAGACCACCAGTATGTGGTATTCTGTTACAGGCTAAGATACTTTGTTTCTCCACTAGCCACTTGCTCAGTACAAGTTGAGAGAAGAATGCTGTGAAACTCAAGTTTAGGTAGAGAGGAGAAGGTTAGGGCAAGTGAGCAGGCAGGGCTTGTCGTTCACCCACCTGCATTTAGCCAACAGCCAACAGTGGCAGCTGCTGGACTGGTGGACATGTTCCCTGCCATGGAGAGAGGGGGGTGGTCCAGCTGCAAGACTCTGGTTATGGGATCCTTTCCTCTCCCTGGCAAAGGGATAAGTCCCACACAGTAGCTGCCGTGGTGATTCTGACTCCAGAGGGCTCATCTTTGCAAGTAAAGGCCCTGCCCAGATTTTTTTTTTTTTCGAAATGGAGTCTCGCTCTGTTGCCCAGGCTGTAGTACAGTGGCGTGATCTTGGCTCACTGCAACCTCTACCTGCCAGGTTCAAGTGATTCTCCTGTCTCAGCCTCCCAAATAGCTGGGACTATAGGTGCCCACCACCATGCCCGGCTGATTTTTGTGTTTTTAGTAGAGACGGGGTTTCCCCATGTTGGCCAGGCTGGTCTGGAACTCCTGACCTCAGGTGATCTGCCTGCCTCAGCCTCCCAAAGTCCTTGGATTACAGGCATGAGCCACTGTGCCCGACTTCCTGCCCAGATTTCTTTTCTTTTCTTTTCTTTCTTTCTTTCTTTTTTTTTTTAGAGCGGAGTTTCGCTTTTGTTGCCCAGGGTGGAGTACAATGGTGCTATCTCGGCTCACTGCAAGCCCCGCCTCCTGGGTTCAAGCAATTCTCCTGCCTTGGCCTCCCAAGTAGCTGGGATTACAGGCACCTGCCACCACGCCCTGCTGATTTTTTGTATTTTTAGTAGAGACAGGGTTTCACTGTTTGGCCAGGCTGGTCTTGAACTCCAGACCTCAGGCGATCCACCTGCCTCGGCCTCCCAAAGTGCTGGGATTACAGGCGTGAACCACCATGCCCAGCCGAGATTTCTATTTTATTCTTGCACTCAACCAACAGCCTGGCTGCCCAGAGGCAGGTATAACTTATTCAAGAGCAGGAGAATTCCAATTTTATTATTTAAAAAGTCACATAATTAACTGAGTATCATAAGCTTTGAGAAGTTTGTTGGTTAATAAAGATGAATGGGCTATTTGAGGTAATGGCTTTTTTTTTTTTGAGACGGATTCTTGCTCAGTTGTCCCGGGCTGGAGTGCAGTGGCCGGATCTCAGCTCACTACAAGCTCCGCCTCCCGGGTTTACGCCATTCTCCTGCCTCAGCCTCCCGAGTAGCTGGGACTACAGGCGCCTGCCACCTCACCTGGCTAGTTTTTGTATGTTTTAGTAGAGACAGGGTTTCATCGTGTTAGCCAGGATGGTCTCGATCTCCCAACCTCGTGATCTGCCCGTCTCGGCCTCCCAAAGTGCTGGGATTACAGGCTTGAGCCACCGCACCCGGCCGAGGTAATGGCTTTTGATTAAATGGAAGCTAATAATTTTGGTAAGGTTGTCCGAGTAGTAATCTTGGCTGACAGTTTAAGGTTTTGTACAATAATCTTGGCTAACAATCCGTAGCTTGCCTTTCACTGATTTCATAGCATTCATTCTTTACAACCTGCAGAACACCCACTTTACAGATAGGAAAATGGAGGCTGAGGCTAAGGGCACAGAAAGGCTGTTGGGGGATTGCAGTCCACAGCAGCCCTGGGGGTGTCAAGGGCATATTCCTTTTAATCGTGGCTTCCCACACAACATGCATCCCTAATTCTGTTCAGTTGGCCCCTGACTAAAGCTCAGCTTTAGGGCAGGAGATTGAAAATACCTCATCTGCAGGTGTGGGCTGCAGGGAAGACTGGGAGATGTAAAATCCTCCTTTGATGCCATGTAGAGAGAGGACAGACTGCATGCAGACCTGGCTCTGCTACTCACGGCCTATACAACCCTGCACATTTTATCCCAGAGTTTAAATCTTTTCCCTTCTCACAGCTCTTCTTCTGTTAATGGACCTAGAGCAGGACATAATCGTCTGTTCTTATGGAGGGGCTAAGGAACAAGAAAAATGATAAGGAGCAAAAAGTGGGGCCAGGTCATTTGACAAGGAACCCTGGGAAACACAAAAGTTGTATATTCTTTGCTGAGATGGAGCGTTAGTGACCTTTCTCTATTTTCCTGTGAATTTACAGGAGTTGCAAAGGCCCGGTACCTCCCTGTGGCTTTTAAAACCAGGTATGTGGGCAATGCTCAGCAGAGACTGAGGGCCATGGCCAGGGTGCCCTGTAGCCCTTTGGTGCCGGGCAGCTGCAGCCTTTAATTTGGGGGCTATTGTGGTATTGTTGGTGTTATTCAGAGTTTGGGCTTCAAGAGAACCTGTGATGATTTCTTTGTTATTTCACAGAAATTGGTCCAAACGATTCACATGTAATGTGGTGGCACTGGTTCTCCTGTGTTTGCCCAATACCTTGCCAGGCGAACCAGGCAGTGGATGGGTGTGTGGTCAGCGTGGTGACCTGCAAACACCACTGTCCACACCTCATGTTCTTGCTCAAGAATTTTCCCAGGCTCCGTGCATGTGTAAATTTGCAAAAATAACAAAGCCAATCTTCCTTGTTTGTCCTCTAAATGAGAAGAAGCTTTGTGGTTTGTTTTTGAGTGAATTTTGATCCTGTGGAATCTGGCCAGACCTTACAGGGATGAAGGGTCTCTGCACTCACATTTACCGTATTCCTGTCCCTCTGCCTCTCACCTTTGAATGTCTCCCTGGGACAGATGCTCCCAGCTACTGCTCCTCGGATCCTTCGTGTAATTTCTCGCAAATTTCTTTTTTTGTTCTTTTTTTTTTCAGACTGAGTTTTGCTCCTGTTGCCCAGGCTGCAGTGCAATGGCACGATCTTGGCTCACTGCAACCTCCACCTCCCGGGTTCAAGCGATTCTCCTGCCTCAGTCTCCCGAGTAGCTGGGATTACAGGCATGCGCCGTGACCACGCCTGGCTAATTTTGTATTTTTGTAGCAACGGGGTTTCTCCATGTTGGTCAGTCTGGTCTCGAACTCCCGACCTCAGGTGATCTGCCCTCCTCGGCCTCCCAAAGTGCTGGGATAACAGGTGTGAGCCACCGCTTCCGGCCGATTTCTCGCAAATTTCTAAAGCTCATATAGACCTTCCTTTCATGGTCCAGGAACCCACAGGGTTGATCCTCAAGGCCTGTGCCGCTCTCTGGCGCCCGTAACACCCTGCACTGTCTTTGCTTCACCTTGGAGTGATCACCTTGCCTCACCTCATTGTCTTTGGGGGCTTATGTTTTGTGGGTGATAGAGTGCATCATCTATGAGGTAAAATCTTTTATGTGTGTTTGCTTATTCCGGGATGCATTGGTGGCCAGGCTGCGCTCATTCTGGCTCGCTGAAGGTATGTTATCCTGCCAGGGACCAACCTGTTCTAGAAGGAACAGAACATTAGGGACTCCCTTCCAGCCCACTGTTCCAGGTAACCACAGCATTCTGCAGGAGCAAAGGTGCAGACTGAAAGTAAGGTAAAGGACAGGGCCAGGACCTATACATAGGTTTTTCGGAGTAAGGCAGTAGGCCCTTTTGAATATATTGAGATATAATTTACATAAGATAAAATTTATGGCTGGGCAAGGTGGCTCACACCTGTATTTCCAGCACTTTGGGAGGCCGAGGTGGGTGGATCACCTGAGGTCAGGAGTTCAAGACCAGCTCAACATGAAACCCCATCTATTAAAAATACAAAAATTAGCCAGGCACAGTGGTGCGTGCCTGTAATCCCAGCTACTTGGGAGGCTGAGGCAGGAGAATTGCTTGAACCCGGGAGGCAGAGGTTGCAGTGAGCCGAGATCGCGCCGCTGTACTCCAGCCTGGGTGACAAGAGCGAGAGAAACTCTGTCTCAAAAAAAAAAAGAAAAAAAAGATAAAATTTACCTATTTTAAGTGCACACAATGAATTTTGGTAACTGTATGCATTTGTATAACCACCCGACAATGAGATACATAACACTCCATCACCCCCAATAGTTTCCTTGAGCCTCTTTGCAATTGCTTGCCTCCCTTTGGCCTCAGCAACCAGTCTATAAGTCTAGTTTTGTGTTTCTAGTCTTTTATATAAATGGAATCAAGAAATGTGTACTCTTCTATGTCTGGCTTCTTGCATTCAGCATATTTTGGAGCCTTGTCCATGTCACTGAGTGATGTCTCTTTATTGCTGAGTAGTAATGCATGGTACAGAGGTAGCACAATTTGGTTTTTCATTATCAGTCGGTGAATATTTGAGTTGTTTCCAGTTTTGGGCAACTAGGAATAAAGTTGCTGTAAACATTCATGTACAGGTCTTTGTGGGGAGTTCTGTATTCACTTCTCTTTGATTCATATTCAGGAGTGGGTTTGCTAGGTCACAGGATAGACATACATTAAAACTTTGTAAGATACTGCAAAACTCTTTTCCATTTTGAATACCATTTGTATTCAAAATCAACACTTTTAGCCTAGAGCATATAACTGGCCTTCCTGAAATCCATGGATATCTATCTGTGCAATGGTTTTAGAGATGTTTTATTGACTCCCACATGTAATTAAGTTACTTGGCTTTTAGGCAAAAGATGATACCATGCCTGTGGATGAGATGACGCGAGTTTTGAACTCTGGGTTTTGTAGAAGAGTTTGCATTGTCTTCCTCCTGATACAGCCGCCACGACGCATGTGAGTCAGGTCTCCTGCGTGTCCTCTGAATCAGTTTTGCGTATGTGCCTCTAATGGCAGTTTCAAGTTCATCCTGTGTTGAGATGATGCCTGAAGGCGAGAGGAAAAAGTATCTGTGGTTGTTAAATCGGGTGGAAAGTGATTAATCATGGAGACATTTACGGCATGCTGAACTGTTTCGTTTCTTGACCTTTATCCCACATGCATTAGGGGCAGGTGAGGTCAAGTTTAAATCCAGGATGACAAGTGTCTGAGGCTAAGGAAGGTTTCAGCTGAATACTTGGCTTAGAGTCAATGGCTCTGTGTCTCACACCTGGTGAAAACTGACTCTCAATTTAAAGAAACAGCATGAGAGTGAACACTTGCTGACTTGGCCTTGGGCTAGAGCTTCTTGCAAGGGTTTTAGAACTGACACACCCTTTGGATGTGTTGGGGCATCCTGGTTTGTGGCAGTCCCTGAGTTACAAATCCTGGAATACGTTTGCCTACAGTGTTTCTGTATCATTGGAAGTGCATTATGACTGCTTCTCTCAGAGTCCTTTAACCTCTTCCTCAAGAGTCAGCTTTGTCAACTTGATATATCTCATGGCAAGCATGGACTCATGCCTGTGTGTCCAAGGTGGCTATACCATTTGTATTCAAGGGCCTCCATTTTTTCATTTAGAGAAGTGACTAGACACTAGAAAATGTCACAGAATAAACGTGTGGACTACAGCTTGTTTTCTGAAAAGGTCTGGGGATCCCGTGTTAGTATTGGAAGACCCTTTGAGGCCTTGTCCCCTCCACTCCAGCCTGGGGACAGAGCAAGACTCCATCTTAAAAAAAAAAAAATCCAACTCTCAAAATCCCTACAAGAGAGCAGCCTGCAATATTACCTAGTTTGTCTTTAATCTGGTACACCTAGGATAATCCCAGAGAACAGAGTGGCTTACTGTACACACCCTGGATTATTCAGTAAAGAACATGATGGGAAACAGCAGTATTTTTCTCTTTTAAAATAAGTAGGTTTGGAGAGAGCTGGGAAACTGTGGGCTTTAGTTACAAAATGACTATAATTGTGAGAGATATATTTTCTTCCAATGTTGAAATGCATTGGACAGGATATATAACTTAGAAATAATTTACAGTTAGAGAAGGGCTCTTTCATCTGAGAGGGGGCGCGTCTCCTGGTTGGAAAGGATGGTCCCAGGAAATGAGGGATCAGGCCTCAGGTGAGCTTACTCTTTTTCCCTTCCAACTTCAATGTGGCCAAACAGAGTGGAAAGTCATCACGTACAAGGACAAAGTCCGTGTTTTTTTTTTCTCACGAGAAGCAGGCAAGTGCTGCCTGAGAAGGTGAAGGCTCACCCGTGGCAGGCTTGCTTCAAGCTGGCTGCAGACCAAAGGCCACACGGGAGCTTTGATCACTAAGGGTGGCACGATGGGTGGCCTTCTCCTTGCTCATGCAGCACTCATCAGCAAATTTCTACTGAATGCCCACTCTGTGCAGGATACTGTGCCAAGCACGAGGGATGCCAGGACCTGGAAGAAAGAGTCCTGTTAGAGAACCACAGCTGATAGCTGCCAGTCAGCAGTAAAGGTCCAAAGCTTGGTCTGGCCTAGGAGGAGCTACCACTGAGGGCTCTGTGGTGCAGGGTCTTGGATGGCGTAGTGGGAATGTGTCAGCAGAGTGGAGGGGTTGGGAGAGTGGGCCCAGATATGCAGGGGAATGGGTGGGCCAGGAGCCTTGGGCCTGGCCTGGGTGAAGGCTGTCCTGATGAGGCACTGGCAAGTGGGCTTGGGAGCCAGAGGGATGACCAAACACGGCCCTGCAGAGATCAGCCCAAAGTGCTTGGACCCAGGTCAGCTGGGATGGTTCTTGAGGTGAGTGCATGAAGCCTTCTTTCAGACATACGCGCTAGAGGGCTCCAGCCTCCCCGCAAGCCCTCTTCCTCTCTCTCTCCTCACTGTTGAGGCAAGTGCTATGTCTGCCTTAGATTCCTTCTGCAGGTTTCTATCTGTCTGCCAGCAGATGCCTCTATGTCTGTCAACTCTCAGAGTGTCAGGCACATGCGCTACCCCCTGTGTGTGTGGGGTGTGTGTGTATGTGAACATGTCAGATACCCAAGGCAGGCTCTCCACTGTTCAGTGTGTCTTCAGCCCGGGACCTGAAAGTGCAAATAGTCACCGCCTACATCCGTCTTCTTCTGCTTCTCCCTTAGGCATCCCCAACTCGACATACACCAGCCTCAACTCTTTATCCACATCCCTTTCCAACATGCTCTTCCTCCAGCCTCTACTGACCCCATCGCAGGAATAAGCCACTCCATTCTCCCAGTTACTCAGGGCGACGGCCTCGATGTCTTTTTCCTCTCACACCTGACACCTGACCTGTGGCAATCCTGTTGACTCTCTCTTTGAAATTCATCCAGAATCCAGCCCCTTGTCCCCACTCCAGCACTCACAGTCACAGTGCACCTGGTCTGGACCCTGGCCAGTGCTGCCCAGTAGGACCCCCTGCTTCTCCCCTTGCTCCACACTGTGTATTCTCTGTAGCCTTTAAGAACAAGTCAGGCCATTTCACTATACTGCTCAAAACCATCAAATCGTTTCCCATTTCCTTCAGAATGCCATTCAAAGTCCTTTCCATCACAGCTCTGCGTGGCCTGTGGTGCCTCTGTATCCTCATCTCTGACTTAGTTTACTCCACCCCATTCTCCTCCTTCATCAGACTCCCGGGTACTCCTTCACCAGCAGCATGCACCTGCCCCAGGACCTTGGCACCAGCTGCTTTCCCTACTCAGAACACTTTCCTTCCCACATCTTCATGGCCAGCTCTTTCCTTCCCTCCAAGTCCCTTATCAGAAAGGCTTTTTCAGTCACTTTGAATAAAACAGAAACCTACCTTTCCATCGTTCTTGACCCCTTAACTAAACCTGCTTGAGTTTTTTTTGTTGTTGTTTGTTTGTTTTCTACTTATTAAAAACTTCTGTGGGATTCCCCTTGTTTTTATGGAAATATGTAAGTGTAAAGAACTTCGTCTTATTTTCTGATTATCCCCAGGTCCTAGAACAGTGCTGGTATTTGGAAGCTGTTCAGTAAGTATTTACTGAATAAATGAAATGCATTATGCTGTGGTTCATTGTGTGTTTGGAGGTGTTTGGAGGGACTGGCATGGGAGGATTGGATTTTATGGTGGCAATAGTGACATGGCATGATAAAGGCATGGAGTAGAGAGGCGGCCACAGAAATGCAAAGGAAGGATGACTGAGGGAGAGGCCTCTAGCTCGGTTGTTGCAGGACAGGGATGCTTGCCTGGCAAGGCTTTGGATGACTCATTATAAGAGTGGTCCTCCAGACTCAGGATCTGCTTTAACCATAGATTTTCAGATTCCTCCTGGGGTCCAGTCAACTCCCATGCCAGTCCCTTGTTCCATGATCCAGGCCCTGCCCCAATTCCTTAACACTCATTCTAGAACCCTAACCCAAACAGCTAAACCTGAGGTTGCAGGCTGACCTTTAGAGAAAAAGTTGAACTTTCTCTTTAAAGCTAAGTGGGAAAAAAACAATGATGGATAAAATGTAAAGATGTACAAAGGTACCAGTTTGTACCTGGGTGTTCGAATTTCTTTAAATTTTGCTCTCAGTGGTACGTGGCCATTTGAAATGAGTAATTTAATATTCTGCTTAGTTTTAAATACGTAGATCATTTTCATGGCACTACATAGTAAATCTGTGCTTTGCTTGTCTGCATGTGTTTAGGTTCACATCAGTTTTGGTCATGAAGCTATAGCTAAGGCATTTATCATGGACTTCCTAGAAGCTGCCTTGCCAGCAAGGAGCCTAAGAGGTGTTCGGAAAGATTATCCAAAACTTGGAAATAAGGAAAGAGAATGACTCTATGTCCTTTAAAGTCCAGATCAGAGCATTGCCTATTAGATCCACTCAAGGATTATTTAAATCTCAAGGGGAATGTAGCTTTGCTTCACATACTGTTTGCTAGTAATTGGCTGCCTGTCAACTTGTGGGAGATAAACTGGATACAATTTTGTCCAGTACAGATGCAAATGATTTCCTTCCTTCCTTTCCCTTTCCCTCCCTTCCTTCCTCCCTCCCTCACCCTTCTCGCTCTCTTTTCTCTTTTTCTTTCTTTCTTTCTTTCTTTCTTTCTTTCTTTCTTTCTTTCTTTCTTTCTTTCTTTCTTTC
>NW_012116888.1:1216268-1232884 GCF_000951035.1 Colobus angolensis palliatus
TTCCTTCCTTCCTTCCTTCCTTCCTTCCTTCCTTCCTTCCTTCCTTCCTTCCTTCTCTCTTTCTCTTTCTTTCCTTTCTTCTTTCTTTTCTGGGTCTCACTTTGTCACCCAGGCTGGAGTGCAGTGGTTTGATCTCAGCTCACTGCAACCTCTGCCTTCTGGATTCAAGTGATTCTCCTGCCTCAGCCTCCCAAGTGGCTGGGACCACTGATGTGCACCACCACACCTAGCTAAGTTTTGTGTTTTTAGTAGAGGTGGGGTTCTGTTATGTTGCCCAGGTTGGTCTTGAACTCCTGAGCTCAAGCAATCCACCCACCTCAGCCTCCCAAAGTGCTGGGATTATAGACATGAGCCACCACATCCAGCCAGCTCTTTATGTTTAAATCGGCCAAGTGTGGTCGATTTCCTTCAGGTTCAAAAGATTACCCAAACATTACAGAGTATTGTGCCATAGAACATTAACCAGTTTCGAATGTAACTTAGCAAACTTTTTCCGGCATTCTTTCTGACATACGATACATCTGTGTTCCTCAAATGCTTTGAGAATCAGCTTTTCCATCCTGTGGGTTCCCTCAGTAATGAGTTAAAGAATTGTGCTTGCTACATGTATGAGGGTATGAGACCCAAGTTCCTAATATTTTGAAAATGATGTTTTGACAGAGGAGATAAAAAGTCTCCTATGTTAGCTATATAAACCCAAACCTACAAAATGATGTCAGGTACCACAGAATGTATACAAAAGACATAACCTACTCCCCCCACCCATTTCTATTTTATTAGCATGCATTTCTCAGGAAAGACTGTTCATTCTACCATTCTACCATTCTGCCAATTCAAGTTAGACCAGCCATTTCTCTCTGCTTATTCACTTCCTGTTTTCTCTTAATAAATTTATTTGAAGACAATTTATTAGAGAAAAAGTTGTCTTACAAATGCAAATTGTAAGTTGTCTTACTGATGTGATCCAGCAATACGTCCTGGCCGGCACCCTGCCAGGTCTGTAATTAAGACTGGGGTTTGCTCTGCAGGGACATGTTCTCCACCTTTGTCTGGGGAGCTCTGTACTCAATCTTGCGGTTTGTCTTGGGGCTGAGGTGCTGATTGGGAATCAGGAGACATCAGTTCCGGTTTCAGCAAAGCTGCTGCGAGGTGCGAGGCAGAGGCCTGGTTTACCTGATATACCACATGCCCTTGACTTCCCTGTGGTAGGTGCCCCTAATTCTGCTCCAGCCCTTGCTTTGCGTGCAATTTACACTGAGGTTGCAAACAACTGCTTATTCCTGTAAGACTTAGTTTTTTCCTTAGGGCCAATCTGAAAAACTTACCTCCTTAGTTATGTCCTACAGATTTGCAGACAAACAGGGGAAATAAATGGAAGAAATAAGGGAAAATGTTATCCAAAGTTGGAAATAAGAATAGAAGATGACTCTGTGTGCTTTCGATGTCATACTAGAAGGAGCTGCTTTATGTAGCACCATTATTCTGGATGGAGAAATCTGGTGGCTTTGGTCATGGAGACTACATCACAACTAGGGTTGTCCTTTTATTTTTGAGATGGGTGTGATGGGGGAGGATGAGGGTATATCATTCTAGAAATGGCCTCATTTTGCATTTCCTCAGATCCAAAGTTGAAATAATTTTCTGTTCTAAGAACCTTTAAAAGTGGTTCATGGGCCGGGCGCGGTGGCTCACGCCTGTAATCCCAGTACTTTGAGAGGCCGAGGTGGGCGAATCACCTGAGGTCCAGAGATCGAGACCATGCTGGCCAATATGATGAAACCCCGTCTCTGCAAAATATACAAAAAGATCATCTGGGCATGGTGGTGTGTGCCTGTAATCCCAGCTACTTGGGAGGCTGAGGCAGGAGAATCACTTCAACCCGGGAGGCAGAGGTTGCAGTGAGCCAAGATTGCACCACTACACTCCAGCCTGGTGACAGAGAGAGATTCCATTTCAAAAAAAAAAAAAAAAAATGATTCATTTCTTTCTAAAATCATTAATTGAACATTAAAAAACATCGATAGGAAAAATTGAACCAAGAAGGTTTTGGGTTATACTCTAGGTCAGTGAGCTTTATGTTTCTGTGGCTCTGAAGCTACATGGGTGGACGATAGCAGAAGTCAGTGCTCTGAGTGAAGCTTGAAGAGGAGCTGACGGGTTTTTCTGGTGGGGAAGGACTGTGGCTGCACTCAGAGAGAGCTGGGCCAGGCGGGGTGAGGCACACTCACCCTGAGTTCACAGACCCACTCAGATCCTTGAATGAGTCTGTCCTGAAATAATGCGGAATCCTGGAACATGCTGCTTTGTGTAGACTCCTTTTTCCTTTTTAACTCGTAAAGGTATTTGTCTCCTGGGTTTCATTTGAAATGCCTTTTTTTTTTCCCGCAGATGCTTTCACTAGGAGCAATATCCAAAAAGTTATGTTTCTAACCTACCTTGTTGTTTGCCTCCTGGGCAAATAACAGGGTTTGTTTACATTATTGACTCAGTTCAGTGGAAAATATTACCCTGACTGGGATGGAGATGGGGCTGCCGTTCTGAAACAACTACGCAAGTTTACCTGTTCAGGTGGGAGACGGCTTCTTGTGTTAGTCACAGATGAATTTTGAACATTTATACATAGTGCAATAAATGCTGGTTTCTTTCCCCTTCCTCACTCCTTCGTGGGGCCTATATGTGTGTATCTCTTAACACACATACACACACAAGCAGGCACACACACACAAGAGGATACATTGCATATACAACTCAATGCTACAAAGAAGCCCTTTTAGCAGAAGAGCACACAGGAACTCTGCTGAAGTTTGACAGTGTGATTGTCTTGTGGCTACTCTA
This sequence comes from Colobus angolensis palliatus, assembly GCF_000951035.1. Lineage (NCBI taxonomy): Eukaryota > Metazoa > Chordata > Mammalia > Primates > Cercopithecidae > Colobus > Colobus angolensis. The sequence continues at coordinate 1,219,104 of NW_012116888.1, forward strand.
CTCTGAGGCCACTGTTTGAGCACAGTGAGGGCCTCCCTCCTGCCCCCAGCCACACCAGAGAGTAGGCAGGGGGTCACAGGGAGCAAAAGAGGAGCTTTTTGCCATCACCATGAGAGGGTGACCACAGAAACATGGCTCGAAGGTGAGGGTGAGGTGGTGACTCGTGCCTGTGGATTCCGGAGGGGTTGGCATACACAGCCTGTTGAGAAGTAGAGCATGGTCCCTGTGGACTCCGAGTGCGCACCATGGTTTGGAAGGTCTACTGAAGGCAGAGTGCTCAGCGACATTGCCAGCCAGCTGGATACATGTAAACAGCATTGTGAATGGAGAACATTCTTTCAACTTACTCTAGCACATTCTTCTCTCCTACTTAGCTTCTTATCCTTCCTATCTACTCATCTATCTAGCAATCCCTAAAATTAAATCATTTATAAATGAGTCCGATGAGGGTCTTTTCTTGAAAACTGGATTTAAGGAGTAAGGCAGACCCCTGTGTTTGGATAGGGCTTTGCTTCTTGTTATTCGGAAGGAATAACTTGTTTCCAGGTTGGTGGATGACTCCAGCTGAGGAGGAACGAGTGACAGATGAGTCCCAGGGAAGACCCCTAGGGGGAACGACTGGAGGTAGCTGTACCAGGGATGAAAAGAGGGAGGTGGTGATGAGGGGAACGCAGCCCCTCATGCAAAGAAGTGGGTGTTTGAAATCAGTGGGTGACTTTTTTTTTTTTTTTGGGCAATGTTGACTCCTTAGGTCATACACAGTGGCCTTAGAAAGCCAGCCCTGCCTCTCTTCCCTCAACTGATTGTGGATTTGTGTAATGAGAACACAATCTTCTTGAAAAGCATTTCCAGGGTAGCTCATTACAAAGCTTCGTGCGGTCTTCAGAGCAGGGCGAGCTGCAAGGCCCCGGGCTTTCCATTCTGAAAGAGCTGTGGGTGTCGGAGTGGCTGCCAGTTGTGAGAGCTCTGTGGGTGGGGACTCTGTCCCTCAAAGCCATGCACTCAGGCTTGCCCATTTTAGTGTCTCTGTGGGAGACACAAAGCTGAGGTCTCTCCAGGAATGGGGAGCTCCAGCTGGAAGGACATGGAATTTGAATGCAGCATCTGTGTGGTGAGAAAGAGGCCACTGAGTGATCTGACGTCCCCTCATCTGGCCTGGATCATTTTTTAAGTGAAACTCAGCCCAGCCCTCAGGTTCATCCCCCACCATCCCAGTCACCTGCGAACTGTGATTCCCTCTCAGGGCTTCAGGTAAGTGATTCAGTGGAGGCAGCCAGCAATTAAAAGAAGCAATTAAAGATCTTTTATTAAAATATCTTTATTACAGGTTGTGCAAGGTGGCTCACGCCTGTAATCCCAGAGCTTTGGGAGGCTGAGGAGGGAGGATCACTTGGGCTCAGGAATTTGAGACCAGTATGAGCAACATAGTGAGCCCCTGTCTCTACAAAAAATGAAAAAAAATTAGCCAGGTATGGCTAAAAAAAATCTTTATGACAAATTGTTAAGTAAAGAATGTAAGTGATGGGATCATGTATGTAGCAGATTTTTATCTGTGTGTATGCAAATATATAAAGTTCTGTAAGTTTGCACACTAAACCATTGACACAGATGGAGAGTAAAGAACTTTAATGTTTTACTCTATAGGCTTTCCCCCCACAACATTTCAGATATTCTTTTTCTATTTTTTGAGACAGGGCCTCGCTCTGTTGCCCAAGCTGGATTGCAGTGGTACCGTCGTAACTCACTGCAGGCTTCACCTCCCAGGCTCAAGCAATCCTCCCACCTCAGCCTCCCAACTAGCTGGGTCTATAGGTGGGCAGTCACCAGGTCTGGCCAATACTTTATTTTTTGTGGAGACAGGGTCTCACTATATTGTCCAGGCTGGTCTCAAACTCCTGGCCTCAAGCAATCCTCCCGTCTCGGTCTCCCAAAGTGCTGGGATTACAGGCGTGTGCCACTATGCCCAGCCAGCAGATACCCTTGAAAATGTGGTTTATCATATAATACAAGCAATGTGTGCTCTCCTTGCTATTTGAAATGCCTCTGAAAATGAAAACCTAATTCTACACTAAAAAATTCTGTTGCGGCCGGGCGTGGTGGCTCACGCCTGTAATCCCAGCACTTTGGGAGGCTGAGGTGGGCAGATCACGAGGTCAGGAAATCGAGACCACCCTGGCTAACACGGTGAAACTCCATCTCTACTAAAAATACAAAAAGTTAGCCGGGTGTGGTGGTGGGCACCTGTAGTCCCAGCTACTCGGGAGGCTGAGGCAGAAGAATCACTTGAACCCAGGAGTCGGAGGTTGCAGTGAGCCGAGATCACGCCATTGCACTCCAGCCCAGGAGACAGTGCAAGACTCTGTTTAAAAAAAAAACACAAAAAACCCCCCAAAAAAAACAATAACAAAAATAACAGCAAACAACAATAACAAAAATAACAAAAAAACCCAATAAACACTAAAAAACTCAAACAACAATAACAAACAACAATAACCATAACAACAAAAAATCCGCAAAAAACAACAAAGACAAAAACAAAAATTTCTGTTGCATCTGACATGAAAAGGGCACATAGTCTTCAAATGTGAAGTTTTGTCCGTAGCCTCCCAGTCCTCCTTGGGCTGTAACTCCTTATTCCAACCATCTCTCTTTGCTAATTCCTTCAGTCATCATGGGCTTCATTATTGTCAATTCTTAAGCTTCAGTTTTACAAAGCCAGCCATTACATTTTGGTGAAGCAATGTTGGGAAATTTCCCACAATTCAGGAGAAAGCATCTGGAACAATTCAAACTCGAAGAACAAAGAACACCAGAGGAGTCTCATAATGTTTTTGATTTTTTCTTATTCCTTTTCTTTGTCATGATAAGCTTTTTTTTTGTTTTGTTTTCAACTGTGCATTGCCTTATTCTCATATACTTGGATTACAAAAATATCAAGTTACTAGATTTGTATAAGACTGTCCTGACTGCAGAGATTCTCTTGAAGTAGTTTCACTACTTAACCATTCTCTGTTGATAAACTCATCACAACCAAGTTCTTCTATCAGAGGACTAGTAGCTTCAGATGCAGTCAGAGCTGTAGTCAGTGTTAAAATATCAGAATCCATCCTCCGAGGATTTCTGTGTTGTTTGGCATCAAACGCCGCTTCCCTTGCTCTGCAGGCCTCCGCTAATCGCCTGCGGCCTTCTGCAAGTTCCTGCATTGTGCTCGGGGCAATTGGGTAATTAATTCCTAAGACGATGACAAGTGGGTGTTGGAGGCAGAGATTCGGCAACATGGCCAGGCCTGGTCAGTTCAGGGGCCCAGACTTGGGTGTGGCCTCTGCACCCTCCTCCTTGGCTGCTCTGAAAACAGTCGGATGGCCCTGTCATTGTCATCGGGCCTTCCCTGGCCTCCTCACGCTGTACCACCTGGGCTCCCACCTTCCTCGGCCTCACTCTACTTGCCTGCCCATTGTTAGACCACGGGGTCAGCTGAGCCTCTCCTAGGAAAACTGGAATAACAACAGCACAGCTGAGTGCGCACATGCCCTCACATATCCTGCAGACTGTTGTCCCTATGTAGACATGTTCCCATGAGTAAGGTCTTATCTATTATTTGAATACTTAATAAATTTATAAAAAGAAAACAATAGTGCAAGAAGAAAGAGAGAGTGTGTAGCAGGCCCCAGATGCCTGAGTTCCCTTGGGCAGAACCTCTTCCCGGCCTGGTCTCTGGCATCTGTGAAGGCCACTCTGCCTTAACTCCTGCTGGAGACACTTGGCTCACAGCTGCTGACAATCTGATGCTCAGTTTTCACTGTGATTGTGGCGGATGTCCTGGATCTCACTGAGGAGTCAGAGGAGGGTTGTTCCCTAAGGCATCGCTCCTTCTCTTCCCAACTCATCCACCAAAGCAGGGGTGGCCACTCTGAGAACGCAATGAAAGCACTGGATCTGCTACCAATGCCCACGCAGATACTGCACACCTTGCATGACATCCTAGGGCCGGGGGTCTGGATTGGGAGCTTGTGCCATAGGGAGGTGCTTGCTCTTTTAGCAATGAGTTCTATTCCCTGCCCTCCTTCATCTGAGGACATGCAACCATGAGCTGCCAGCAGCCAGCGAATGCAGGACTAATGTTCAGGGGGAAGGCAAGATGGTCCTGGGGCTTGAAGGTGTCGGTGGCTGCTGCTATGGTAGGATTCTAGGAGACCGCTCAGTCATGGGGGAGCCAAGAGCATAGCTAGGGGCTCTGCGTGTCCAGGCATTTGCTAAATACACTAGTCACTGTTGCAAAATCTCCCACACCTGAACGGGCAACCAGTCGGCTTACACTGGGCAAATCACAGCTAGGAGCAGACTAGAGATAATGTCTGCCCTGTCCTCACCACCCTTTCCCCTCTCTTTCTCCATTTTCTCTCTCTCCTGCCTAACTGCGGTTGCATCGCAGGAGTTATAGCTACTGTTTGTTTTGCACTTAACAAAGTCTGTGAGGGTCTCTGTTGACATTTTGGCAAGAGGGGCCTGGAATGCACCTTGCGCGGTCCACCTCCATCCTCAGCCACGTCACTGACATTTTGGAGTGAAGAAGCCCTTTGGTGAGATGCCAGTCCAACTTGGATTTTGCACAGTGTTGAGCCTGGGCACCGGGCCCATTCCTGTATTCACTGCACATTAGGATGTGGCTGTTGGCTGAGACGTTTTAGGAGAGTGGGGGTGATCCTGAATGGAGTTGGCTTGCCTGGGCTCAAATTCCAGCCCTGCCATTGACCTGCTGGGTGACCATGGGCAGGTTTCTTTTCTTTTTTTCTTTTCTTTTTTTTTTTTTTTGAGATGGAGTCTCGCTCTCTTCCCCAGGCTGCAGTGCAGTGGCTCGATCTTGGCTCACTGCAACCTCCACCTCCTGGGTTCACGCCATTCTCCTGCCTCAGCCGCCCAAGTAGCTGAGACTACAGGTGCCCGCCACCACGCCTGGCTAATTTTTGTATTTTTAGTAGAGACGGGGTTTCACTGTGTTCGCCAGGATGGTCTCAATCTCCTGACATCGTGATCCGCCCGCCTCGGCCTCACAAAGTGCTGGGATTACAGGCATGAGCCACCGCGCCCAGCCTAACCGTGGGCAGGTTTCTTAACCTTTTTGGCACACAGGTTCCTCGGCCATCAGTGGGGATAACAGTGGGAACCATGTTATGAAGTCACTGAGAATGAAATGAGATCTTTCTTACAGAGTTTTGTTTGCAGTATTATGCCAGGCACATGAGAAGTACTTGGGAGTCATGACTTTCAATCGTGTTTGGCACCAGAGAGGGATTGTGGTTCTGAACCACTTCTCTGAGTAAAATAATCTCTCAGTGTCTCTCCTTCTTCCACATCACTGTGCACATAGTTTTTCTTTAAAGCTTTGAATATAAAATTAGCCAGGCATGGTGGCGTACACCTGTAGTCCTAGCTACGCAGGAGGCTGAGGCAGGAGAATCGCTTGAACTTGGGAGGTGGAGGTTGAGTGAGCTGAGATCCGAGATCGCACCACTGTACTCCAGCCTGGGTGACAGAGCAAGACCCTGTCTCAAAAAAAAAAAAAAAAAAAAAAAAAAACCCAAAAAACTTCGAGATGTGTTTTTTGCTATTAGGGACTTGAGTCCAATGGATCAGTAGATGTCTTTGTGACACACAGTGATGGAGAGGAACCACGGTGGTTCACTCATTCATCCATGCATTCATTCAGCAATGACTTCTCTGACTGCACATTGCTGGCTGGACCTTCACTTCTGCACAGAGTGTGCAGGGGAGCAGATATTTCAGAGTCCTGAGTGAAACAGGCCTGAGACTTGTGCTCCTTCTGGGGAGAAGTTTGCCTGCCCTTTTCAGCCCTGGCTTGGGGTGTGGTGAGTGGTTGCTGCCAGAGGGCCATGTTAGGACTCATTTAGGACTCATGTGGCCTGGATGGCTGCCCACTCACCTGGGGTATGAGCTTTTCCTTTTCCTGGAAAGTTCTTTTCAAGTGTGAGGAGTGGGATGAAGACTTTGTCCACATGTTTTCTCCCTGCCCTGACTCACTTGTGGTTTTCGTTCCCAGAATCTCCTCTGCCGTGTTTTGGTTTTGAGGGAGTTGTGTGTGCGCCTTGCTTCTCTCCACTGGCCTCGCCCCCTTCACCGCACCAGACCTTCCAAGGAAACATTCTGGATGTGCAGTTTTCTAGCAGTTGAGAGAAGAAATGGTGAGGGACATGCTATTTTGCACCATTTTGTTCTTGAACATTTTTTGTTCAAGAAAAACAATAATGCCACACCCAAACTAGCGTTCCACTGCACTCACCTTTTAGAAACACGAGAGAACCTCTTGAGCTTAGCTGTTGTGGTCCCACCTGCAGCCTCTGCCCATGCAAGCTCTGCTCTCACCTGGCCCTCAGCCGGTCTTAACCTGCACTGTTGCGTCCTCCCCAAGCCGCCAGGCTATAGGGCTTTTTTTTTCCTGTGTGGTGCTGGTCAGGGTGGGCTTTTCACCTTTTCCTTTTCATTAGCTTCTGGCACATCACCCCAACTTGATGGTGAACCCCTGAGGACAGGGATTAAGCCCTGACTTTTACAAAAGGTTTCTGTAAAATCATAATCACTATAAATTAAAATAATGCAAACAAAACAAAAAGTGCAAGGAAGAAAGTCAGTGTCAGTTACAATCCAGCCCCCCAGAGACATCTGCTGCCCATGCCGACTGCAGCGTCCCTCTGGCTAGCTCTCTCTACACCTATGTCAGGTGCTGCTTACGGAGGTTCTAATAAGAGTGGGATGGTAATAGGCGTTGCTGCTGTGGGACTGACCAGCACTACACTGCTTTGTTATTTATTTATTTATGTATTTATTTATTTATTTATGAGATGGAGTCTTGCTCTGTTGCCCAGGCTGGAGTGCAGTGGTGCGATCTCAGTTCACTGCAACCTCCGCCTCCCGGGTTCAAGCGATTCTCCTGCCTCAGCCTCCCGAGTAGCTGGGATTACAGGCACACGCCACCACGCCCAGCTAATTTTTTGTATTTTTAGTAGAGACAGGGTTTCACCATGTTGGCTAGGCTGGTCTTGAACTCCTGACCTTGTGATTCGCCTGCCTTGGCCTCACAAAATGCTGGGATTACAGGCGTGAGTCACTGCACCCGGCCTGCTTTGTCATTTTTTGCCCTTGCTTTGTCATCTCTTTCCCTTCCTAACCCGGGGGACCCATTTTTAGCATAATATTATGTAAGAAATGGGTCTAGCAAGTCTCGATTGATGGCCTTGACAGATTATTCAACACACATTTCTTAAGAGATGGAATGACACATGGTCAAGAACACAGCCCAGTAGCCAAACTGCCAGGTTTTGAGGCCTGCCTATATCTGGCTACCCTGGACAAGTGACATAAATTCTCCATGCCTCAGTTTCCATATCTCTAAAATGGGGATTAGAATAGGATCTACCTCATACGTTTATACTAGTACTTGATTGTGTTCTAAACAGCACCTGCCCTGTGGCAAGTGTTTGGTGAGAGTTCTATTGACCATCTATTAATGTGCAAAGTCCTGGGAATATGGGGAGTGAAGGCTATAGCAGCTCTCACGAGTCATGCCATGCATGCAGTGAATGACACCATAAGGGCCGCTGGAGGGCAGTCAGCTTGGGATCTCTATCCACGGCAGCATTGAGGAAGGGTGCTTAAGCCATCCTGGGAGGGGCAGGAGAGCATCCTCCTGCAAGGGTGCCCTGGCCTTCCTCACCTCCCTGCCCATGCAGAGAGTAACATTTGCATCACTCACACTAGGAGGTGCTGGTGGGACAAGGCTGCTCATGGCTAAAGGGGACCTGCAGGGCTCTGCATGCTCTGAGCATCCTGGTCTCCCCTGCACAGCCTCCGTGGCAGGGGTGAAGGACTCTGATGGTGTTTGTCACACCTGAGCAGTTTGGGTGGTGAGACAGGGTTTCTTGGCCTTGTCTCTTCTCTTCTGTTGCTGTGCCCTTGATTTCAGTCCAGCAATCCTATGGGCCCTGTGTCCCCTCCTCCTGTGTTCTTCACCTCGGTGGCTGGTGATCTCCAGCTTGAGGACCACTGCAGAAGCAACAAGGAGCTTGGAAGTTTATTTCTATCCAACAAGAAAAGATCATGACTCTCTTTGTTTTCTGGTCTGGATGATAGAAATGAGAGATCAGGGAGAGGAGAGGCTACATAGACTTTAATTATTCTCAGGCAAATTTCTAAAAAACATTTACACTAACCAGCTGTCTTCTGAGGGTGCTAAACAAACCCCTCTCATCTGAGGCTTGCCCTTGGCCCTGGGCTGCAGCAGAAGGGAGTTCACTCACATCTCCAGCTGTGGGGCTGCCTGAGTCTTGCTGTGAGCCAGGGGTGTGATTGATCTAGGGTTTTGTGAGATGGGAGCGAGAAGAGATTCTGCAGGGATTTCCCAAGTCCACTGTTTTGGTTAGATTCTCTTGTTCTTTCAGTTCCCCAACAGACTGCACCATCACATAAATCAATGCTGAAGTGAGTTGTGGCATGAGTAGTTCCAAGCAATCCATGATCAATATGTACCTTTAGCACTGGGGCAACTGACTCAGTTTCCATTACAAAATTGACCTTCAATCATGTTCAGTTTGGGGTGATATGGAAAGGCAGTCTAACTGAAGAGAGTGTAGTTGGGGTGTTGGTGTAACTGCCTAGTGGGCTCTCCTTGCCCCCTGCCCAGATACAGCCAATTTATCAAGACAGAGGAATTGCAATAGAGAAAGAGTTGAGTTCACACAGAGCCAGCTGAGCAGGAGACTGGAGTTTTATTACTCAAGTCAGTCTCCCTGAAAATTTGGAGGCTAGAGTTTTTCAAGGATAGTTTGGTGGGCAGGGGCTAGGGGAATGGGTGCTGCTGATTGGTTGGGGATGCACTCATAGAGATGTAGAAAATGGTTCTCATGCTGTGAATTCACTTCTGGGTGGGGGCTTCAGGAGCACTTGAGCCAAAAGTCATGGGTCTGGGTGGGCCCACTTGGTCATCAGAAATGCAAAAGCCTGAAAGGACATCCCAAAAGGCCGATCCTAGGCTCCCAAGAGTTATGTTATCTGTGGGACTTGGTAATCATTTATGCCTACATCTTAGCAGAATTCAGCCTCCTCTCATCCCCTAACTTTGTGGTCTCTCATCAGTTTTACAAAGGTGGTTTAGTTTTGGGGAAGGGCTATCATCATTGAAACTGTAAACTAAATTTCTCCCAAAGTTAGCTTGCCCCAGGTCCAGGAATGACCAAGGAGAGTCTGGAGGTTAAAAGCAAGATGTGGGTGGTTAAATCAGATCACTTTCACTGTCATAGTTTTCTCACTGTTATAATTTTTGCAAAGGCAGTTTCATTGGGAGGTTACCTGGAGGTGGCAGGACACCTGTGCACAGGTGAGTCTGCAGGGGAGTAGGCGTTGGTCTGGAACTGCTTCTGACCTTGCGTATACTGGTCACGTGACCTCAGGCAAATCCCTTGACCTCTTAACTTTTCTTTTTTCTTTTAAACTAAGAGCAGTAAATTGTGTTCCAGATGCTGGTGGGTGTCTCACCGAGAAGGTTCCATAGGCAAGTATGTCTGGAAAAAGCTGGTCTTCCACGTCCTCTCAATTACAACTTCATTAGCATATTAAAGGCTCTGCCAATACCTGCAGGAAGAAAACTGTTTGGTGTTCAGCAAACCCTTTCCCCTTGTTTTCTGACCACAAAACCTCCTCTCTGTGGTGATGGTGGTGATGGGGGGATACATTTTGGGAAATATTGGTCTAGGGGTTCTTTCTGCTCTCGAACCTTGTGATGTAAAAATTTTTGCCTGCAAAGTGCATGTTGTTGACCTTGACCTTAGCAGCCTCCGCTGAGGCCTGCTTTAGGAGGGATAGCCTTGGGCAGCAGAGTGATAGAGCTCAGCCCTACCACCAGCTTCCAAAGCATGGCATCCACAAGAGCTTCAGTTCAAAACCAAACCTCACTGTAAACTTGCAACTGAAATTGTTTCAAGTTCCCTGTGGGTGAGGAACACAGGGCAGTGTGTCTGCATTCTCCCCTGTCATGGAACCTGCCATGTCCCAGCAGCCACCAGGGTCCTGGCCCTCCCCTCCCCTTTCCCCTGGGCCACTGTCATTAGCCCAGCTGACTCCCAGCCCCCTCCCTTCCTCTGTGCCTCGTGCCCTGGTTCTGCTTTTAGAGGAGCCAGGCTTGGCTGAGCAGGTGGCCAGCATTGGGAGGGAGCAGAATGGCTCCTGTTATTCCCTCCCTTCCTCAGCTTGAAGCAGGAAGAATCCACCTCTTGCCTGTAAGAGTCACCAGTGACTGTATCTAGAGACATTACTTTCTGTGGCTTGAAAAAAGCTTTTTAAAACATGAAAATCACTTGCATTTACATAGCTTTTTCACTCTTTGAAGGCTTCACTCATTATCTGGTTTAGTTGTCTTCGAGCCCCATGTCTGGAAAGGCAGGGGGCAGAGACATATTTTATAGACCCCGCAGCCCACAGAGCAGAAGAGGCTGAGAGAGTCCTTCACGTTATCCTGGCAGTGGCAGGAGTTCTAAGCAGTCTCCCTCAGGACTCCCTGAGCTGTGATGGCCTGGCTCACTCTGTAGATGGAAGCTTCCAGGCCGGCTGGAATGCTGCCCCTTCCGGTGGATTTGGGTTGATTCCTGGGCTGACCGCAGAAAGAAACGTCCCTTACTACCAGAAGCTCAGGAGTGAGGGGTGCAGAACACCCTTCCTGGGGGCTTCTGTAGCAGCAACACGGGCTTTCTGGCACTGTTTTGTCAGGATATTTGGGGCATGCATGAGTCTAAGGCCAAATTCCTTGGCCTGCATTGGAGAAGCGATTTCCTTATCTAAACTTGTGAAGGGCAAGTGGAAGAAGCCAGGTGGGAGAGCTCTAGGGGCATGCACATGATTATGCAGAGTCAAAAGCACCCATGTAAGGGACATGTTGGCAGTGCTGCTTGGCTTCTTACTAGGGAGCACACTCTTTTTTTTTTTTTTAAGTTTTAAATTTAATTTATTTATTTTTATTATACTTTAAATTCTAGGGTACATGTGCACAACATGCAGGTTTGCTACATATGTATACATGTATCCCCTGTTGGTGGGGAGCACACTCTTTGCTGCCTCCATCAGGGACATGCTGACCAGTCCCTGGCCTCCTCTCTGCTGCAGCCATGGGGCTTCAGAAGCCTCAACTAATGCCCCAGGGTGGCCAGAGATGTCCTGTGAGACAGCAGCTGTTGCTTTCCTCAAGCTCCACACTGGGTGGATGAACCGTCAGTAACTTTATGTATCCTGTGGCTTATACCTGACACTTTTTGTTTTCAATCTCTCAGTGTAAACAGAGTAATTATATAACCCTTTCCTGCAACCCATTACAGTGGTTAAAAAAAAAAACTCAAAAGACGCTGTCCCAAGTCAGGTGTACTGAGACATTTTGTTTTGAGTTTCCAGAATTATTGCAATCCGTTGCTGTTCACCCTTGGCCCCTGCCCTATTTTGCTCTTGGGAACAGGAACCAGAGGCTGGCACTGGGCACCAGGCTCAACTCTGCAAGAGCAAAACCAGACCAGGACAAGAGCTGTTGATTTTTACAGCCATGTTTAACTGAAATTCCACATAGAACATTTTCTAAAAATCCAAACTTTGAACCATTGACCATGGAACATTTTTTTCTTATAATTTTTGGTAGAAATTTCTTTTCAGTAGCTTTTTAAAATTATAAAGTCAATATGTAGAAAATAATAAAGGGGCAAAAATAAGATAAAAATGAACCATAATCTCACCATCCAGAGATACCCACTTTTGATATTTTGTTGTATTTCTTCCCAGTTCTCTGTATATATGTGTACATATATGTGTAATTTTATTGTTGTTTTGGAATTCGCTGTGTTTAAATTTTGTACTATAGCTTTCTAGTTTGCATCATATAACTATGTTTCTGCATCATTAAATAGTCTTGAAAAACACCATCTTGAAGTTGCTACAATAGATTCCATCTTATAGCAGTGCCATAATTATTTAACTGTTCCCATATTGTGGGACAGATACACCGTTGCCATTTTTTTACAACTATATATAAAGCTTCAATGAACATCTTTGCAAAGAAGTCCAAGTTTCTGATTCCTTCCTTTCCATGGTTTGCCAGAAGGGTTATTGCCAGGTGGGGGGATATAAACTCCTTTATTATAAAGGCCTCAAATCCAGATTGCCAAATTGTTTTCCAGAATAGTTCTTCCAAAGACAGATGCCCAAGGCTGCCAGCAACTGCCAGCAACCTCAGCTGGGAGCCGTGGAGGTGAGAGGAGGCCATTTATTCATTGCACATTCTTTCTGTGATTTCTGAGATGAAGAGAGAGGTTGAGATTTGACTCGTTGCTTACAGAGCCGTAGGCCAAAACGGAGGAAGGGAATGAATGAGTGCTGAGAATGCACCTGTGTCAGATCCGGTGGGAGCCATAATGACCCAATGCCTGTCACCCAAGCTGTGGTGAGCCGTAGCGTCCAGCAGGTGTGTGGACTCCTGAATTCCCGACGTTTCTTCTGACTTTTCTCTGTAACTAGTTAACAGCCGGCACGTTCCGGGCACACTTGGGTCAGACTGGACTCTCTCTCTGAAGAACATCAAAATTGTCACTTTGCACATAATTCTAAGTACACAGATTCTGGGAAGGCAGTCCTTAAGGTGTCCCAAGAGGAAGTGTTGGCTTTCTGCAGTAATGTTTCTCTTTTGTTCGGGTTCAGAGGCTACTTTTCTTGCTAACTGCTGAGTTCAGAGCCTCCTGAGTGAAGTAGATTCTGAGTGCCAGAGAAGCAGAACATAATGATCCTCAAATTTAGAGTTTTTTTTTTTTTTTTAATAACCAAAAAAATGATTTGTAGAAAGGTCTTAGCTAAAAACACGATGCCTGGAGCCAGTCATACACTCAGCCAATGTTTGTGATCCTTAAATGAAATGAAATGAAGTGACGAATGTCACCCCAGGAGGTGTCCAAAGAGCACCCTCCAGGGGTCAAAACCTCCGCCAGGCATCCACTGTCACCTCTTCCCAAGACAGCTGAGGGGCCTGGGACCACCAGGACCAGGGCAGAAGGTCAAGCATTAGACCTTCCAGGCGCCTTCTCCCCCAGGCTGGCATCTGCCCGGTGCCAGGTGCCAGTAGGAATGTGAGAAACAGTGTCCTGCTGCAGGTGTGTGATGACACCACAGAGCCATGGGCTGCCATGGCTGATGTCCATGGGGTTGAATCTGGGCTCCAGTGGCTCTGCAGACATTGCTTAATCTCATTCATCATCACATCCTTCATCTATAGAATGGGCTAACAGGCTGTCCGCCTTTTGAATGGTTGGGATCACTGATGGAAAAGTCGATATTGGAAATGTACTGAAAAACTTAGAAGGGCTGGGCATGGTGGGTCACACCTGTAATACCAGCACTTTAGGAGGCTGAGGTGGGCGGATCACTTGAGGCCAGGAGTTCAAGACCAGCCTGGCCAATATGGCGAAACTCCATCTCTACTAAAAATACAAAAATTAGCTATGCATTGTGGCACACACCTGTAATCCCAGCTACTCAGGAGGCTGAGGCAGGAGAATCGCTTGAACCCAGGAGGTCGAGGTTGTAGTGAGCCGAGACTGAGCCACTGCATTCCAACCTGGATGACAGAGCAAGACTCGATCTCGAAAAAAAAAAGCTTGGGAGGTGCTAAATGAATGTTACCTTCCATGTGCCTCTTCCCACAGACTCAGCAATCCAGGAGCAGAGGCAGCGACCCAGAATCACTAGGG
>NW_012116888.1:1233324-1321528 GCF_000951035.1 Colobus angolensis palliatus
GGCATGAGCCACCGCGCCCGGCCTAGGGGTGATTCTCATAAGAGATTTTCAGTATACAGGGCGGATCCTGGGGGAGATACTTTCCCTGGAACCGAGGGAGGTCTTCTTGTGTCTTCAGGTGGTGTTAGTCCCAGGGGCAGGATGCACAGTGGCTCCTACACGTGCGGTTTGGCAACCCTGTCCCTCCTCACCCTAGTGCCCTGGCAGTCCCTTCATGTTTCTGTCCTTTGCATCTTCTCTGAATTCCTAGCTGCTGCCTTGGCAGCATGGCCTGAACACTGTGCCCATTGGCAGGCATTTAGGGGGCAGAGGTGTTCCCTGGACTCATAGGGAGCCCAGTCAGGCTCAAGGCACAGCACTTGCCGGTGGATGGAGGCTCAGGAGGCACAAAGGTATTGCGGGCGGGTGCGGTGGGGCTGCCCCTCTCCTGCCCTTGCTGAGAAGGAGACTGTGGTGGGGCGGAGGGGCCTAGTCCCCGGCAGGGCAGCCTAGTGGGTACCGTTTGGGAACAGGCAGCTCACAGCCTACTGCTGCCTGTGCGTGGTTCAGCCTATAGAAGGCAGCCTTGGCTGGCAGCCTAGTCCCAGTTCCTTCCAGGTGTGACCACAAGACCTGAGTTATGTGACACAGAGTGTGACAACTTTCACGCGGGCCACCTCTTCCAGAATGGCTATGGGGCCTGGCAGGTCCCTGTGCCCCTTGGACAGCTAGACTTGTGACAGTAAGGGACAGGGACAGGGCCTGGTGTGTGGCCATCCCTCTGCCCATAGGAGGTTACCAGGTCTAGGCTGAGCTGGAGCCCCATGGCACTGGTTTCTAGAATAGTGCAGATGCTGGGCCTATCCTGGAGACTATACTTAAAATAAAAAAGGAACAAAAAATCTTTCTTAGGGTGTAACTCTTCACAGTTATTCCTAGTTCATAGGAGTTCATAGGGGAGCAACCGTTTGCGATGCTTTCTGGAGGCTTCTTAAAGGAAACCTCTCACCCTCTCTCGGGTGTGGCACTTGGCTGCTGGGAACAGACAGTTTATCTTGCAGAGAAAACTGTTTTGCAAGAGGTTTCCCACCATTATGGTCTTAGGGAGGGTCCCTGCCAGCTTTTCTTAGTCACTTGGGCTTAGAGGGAAGGTGGTTTTCGTTTTTTTTTCTCTGTTCTTTTTTTTTTTCTTTTTTCTGAAGGCAAGAGCCATCGGGGGCAGGGCACACACGGGTAATTACCCTGACTTAGGGAGACAAAAGCACTGCTGATCAGCAGTTCTCAGGGCCGCTGCAGGTGGCTGATGCTTTTGGTGGAATGTCACAAAGTACCCAAGCCGGGGGTGAGTCAGAAATCCTTAGGTCACTTGTGGTTTTCTTTCATGGTTTTGCTGTGACTATTAACTTGTTTTTACTTAACAAGAAAAACAGGTGTTTGGGTGTCTGTTTGAAACAGTGCTGCCCTGCTGTTAGCAACTCACTATAGTCATGAGGCTGTCCTGGCTTGGCGACGCTGAATACCTACCTGGAATACGGAGTGAACCCTGGAGGAAGCCGGAAGCCAGTCCCCTGAGAGGGATGGAGCATCCCTGAGCGCAAATACACAACCTGGTTGTTGTGAATTTAAATCGAACGTGGAGTCAATCGACCAATTCATTAATCTGAATTGCTTACTTACTGCGCCAGCCCCCAGCACCCTCCCGGACACCTTTGGAGATGAACTTCCACCTTGGAAGGAGCATGTGTGCTTGGACCTTGGCTTTGCTTTTATACGTGTAGCCAGGTGAGCCGGCAGCTCTCACCTGAGTTCTGTTGCTTTCTGGAGGGAAATAGAGGCAGTGCCTTTGTCCACATGCTGCTGTGGATTTTCTTTCCACCTAGCCAGGCAACCAGATGCTGCAGCTTTTTAAGTCTCACTAACGTCAATGTGTGCACTGCCCGTTACCAGCACCAAGACACTGACAAGAATGCCTGCCTCCCCAGCTGCAGGTGCTGAAGGCTTCCCTCAAGTCCTCAGGCCTTAAAGGATGAGTTTCAGGCTTTTTGCAAAGAATATCAGAAATGAGAATCTGGCTCAAAGCAAGTCTGTGCAATTCTGCACAGGGATCAAAGGAAATGGAGACGTTGGTTTGAGTCCTGGGCCTTGGGCCTGGACATGGCTGGGATCCGCCAGAAAAACAGACCAGGAGCTCTTTTTTTTTTCTTTTTTGTTTTGAGACAGTTTCTTGCTCTGTCACCCAGGCTGGAGTGCAGCAGTACGAACGCACCAGCTCACCGCAGCCTTGACTTCCTGGGCTCGAGTGATTCTCCCACCCCAGCCTCCCAAGTAGCTGAGACTACAGGCATGTGCCGGCTAATTTTTCAATTTTTTTGTAGAGATGGGATCACACTATGTTGCCCAGGCTGATCTCTGACTCCTTGGCTCAAGTGATCCTCCTGCCTCGGCCTCCCAAAGTGCTGGGATTACAGGCATGAGCCACCACGCCCAGCCTGCTGGTTTTTTTTTTCTTTTAAAAAATTTTTAAAAAGAAAATTGGGTGGAGAAAAACAAAGTGTTTAAAAAAAACCCCAGGAGTTAAAAGTGACCCAAATGTCCTCCTTTTACCCCGTGCTTATTGTACTTGCAACACGACTTATGTCTGTGACCTGTAGACACAGGGCTCTGCAGGATTGGGGCTGTATTCTGCAGCTTGGAGCATAGGTGACTGGAATGCTGACTAGCGATTGCTCAGGGCATAGCCTTCCCCATCCCCTGCCACCAAACCAGACCCCAAGGTTGTGGGAATTCCTGGAAACCATGAGGTGCTTGAGCTCTGTCCTGTATGGCCGGGAGCTCCAAAGATTTGCTGCCTTGCTGTGCCACTGTAGCTGGCAGGGAAGCACCAGAGCAGCCGGTGAGTCAGACACTCCAGGTTATTGTCGCTGAAGTCATTTCTGAGGGAGATGGCCAGCACCTCGCTGCAACCAATTGCTCTCCAGGAGGCACCAGTCACAAAGGTGGGAGAACGCAGTCGTTGCAGGTAGACTTTGCTCTGTATCTTGCTGTGTCCGCTGTACCCTGGACATGCCCAGATCCCAGCAGACAGTTCATCTGTTGGATTAATCTGTTTTATTCTTTTTGAAGAAGAGGCAGTCCAGGGTGGGAAGCCTGTCAGTGCATCTCTCATCACTTCAGGAAACATTTTCACCTCCTATTCCTTATGGATGTGTGATAGGGTGTTCGTGGGCCCTTGCCTGGGCCTCCCTGAGGTGTGGATTGCCTGTATGAAGGGAAGTTGAAACTGATGGCTTGTAGGTCCCCTCACAGTGGCTGACCCCTGAGCCATCTGGGCAAAGCCAGCTGTCATAAATGACCAAGCAAGTTGGCTTGTGGCTAAAGTGATGTCTTCACCAGCATGTCCTTGCCAGAAGGGTGAAACATCATCAGGGCAGGCCGCACGCCAGTCGCAAGCTGCCCTTGAGGCAAATGAGAGACTCCTTCCATCTCTGCAATTCCCACCCGTGGGGAGTGCCTGTGCTTTGCAGAGGCCCGTGGTGAAGAGACGAGGGTGGCGTATTGCCTGGCTGGGGAAGCCCAGGGCTCAGGGCTCCTGGCACAGGGAAGGTGCTGGGAGCCCACAGGCTTCCAAGGGCCTGAGTGAGGATGGCTGGTGGATGTCTGCCCTGCTGGCCACGCTCATCACTCACCGAGGCAGAGTTGGCTCTGCTCAGCCTCTGAATGCCTAGGAGGCATTTGTTGTCTGTGCAGGGACAATGAGAATCCAGGATTAGAGGGGGACAAGGGTCCTAAAATCCACACAGGCCACTCCTAAGGTTTCTTGATTTGATTAGCATGAATTGAGTGCCTACTGTACACAGGGATCTGTGCCAGGTCCACAGGGATGTATCTGTGGCTGGTAGTGGATGAAATGAGGCATCGTGACAGGAGCTACTGTCAAGCTTCCTGGAGCCTGAAGGTTCTTAGGGAAGTGGAGATGGGGATGACAGGGGCATTCAGGAACTACCAACAGAAGAGAAGCATTTGCTCTTTTCTCTCTCTTTCTTTCTTTCTTCCTTTTTCTTTCTTTCTCTCTCTTTCTCTCTCTCTCTCTCCCTGTCTGTCTTTCTTTCTTTCTTTTCTTTCTTTCGAGACAGGGTCTCACTCTGTGGCCCAGGCTACAGTGCAGTGGTGTGATCATAGCTCACTGCAGCCTCGGTCTCCCAGGTTCAAGCAATCCTCCCACCTCAGCCTCCTGAGTACCTGGGACTACAGATGCGCACCACCACACCCGGTGAGTTTTTGTATTTTTTGTAGAGACAGGGTCTTGCCATGTTGCCCAGGCTGGTCTCGAATTCCTGGGCTCAAGCGATTCGCTCACCTCAGCCTCCCAAAGTGTTGGGATTACAGGTGTGAGCACTGCTCCCTGCCAGCTTTTATATGTTTAAAATCCAGTCCTTGGTTTTTGTTTATCCATCTGGCTGTGGCTCCAGGAAGACAATCGCCCCAGCATGTCTGCCACTGACTTGCCCAGTCCGATCTTCCCATTTATCAGACTTGGGCCCAAAGTGTGGCAGGTTGGTGCTCAGAAGAGAGACCAGGAGGAGGGGAGAACTCACAGAGCAGTCTGGTGCCCCTCCAGCTCTGTTTACCGGCTTCCTTGGAAACCAGGACCATGCTTTACTGCCTGTGCTCCATTGTTCTCTCACTTCCTGGAGATGGACACTGAGTCCCTTTTTCTCTCTCCCGACATCGAATGACCCTGACCTTTCCTTCCTTCACAGTCCGCACTTCACCAGAACATGATCTCGCTCTGTGCGAGGATGCCTGTGGTCCGGGGAGGGGGAGCCCGGCCCGGCCTGTCCTCCAAGTCTGCCTTCGGGAGAGAGCGAGAAGTCCGTGGGCTCAAGCTGAGTGCCTCTCCCCGCAGCCACTGGGAGTCCCCCAGCCGTGGACACGTGGGAAGGGTTCTTCATTCTTGGCGCCTCCCTTCCTTTGTGCTCACTCTCTGAGGAGAGAGGGAGCTGTGAAAACTGCTCTAACACAAGTGCCTGGGAGAGAAGGTGGACCAACCGCACCTTTAGCCTAGTGTGGGTGGGGAATTGTCTTTCCTTGCCCTCAGTTCATGTGGAGGGCATTTCCTCTCCCCTACCACGTAGGGGCAGTGTTGGGCTGAACAGTTTGTTTTTCTCCACCCGGTTTTCTGACTTGCCCCCAGGGAGGAGCTGTGTCTTGTCTGACCAGGGAGACTGCTGAGGCTGATGCATGTTGGCTCAACTCATGAGCATCCGTGGCCACCATGTTGCTGTCATGAAGTTTTTCCCCCTCTCTCTCCTCCTCTCTGTCTCTCTCACCGACCACGCATCTCACCACCAGGAAGAAGTGCCAGGGCCCTTCTCTGTTTTCTTTCTGAGAGAAAAGGACATCTGTGGCAGAACCAGTCTCTTTTGACAGCCTATTTCTTGCCTGCTGTCTGCTGGACCTTTGGGCCTGGGCATAACATTCCAAACGGGACTTGGCAGACCCAATTCTCCCCCTTGGCAGTTCCAAGTCCAAGACTTCAGGGTGATGTTATGAGCCTCCAGTTCGCCCTCTGGAACCAACCACGTTCTCGAATCCAGCTTTTCCACAGAGTGGTGAGCTTTGCAAGTCTGGGGCTATCTAGTCCTCATGTTCACCAAGTGTTTCTCTCACATGAGTTGTAAGATTTCAGGGAAATGTAAGTTTTCTTGAACACTGGCTAATCACAAATACTCTTACAAGTGTCTCCACTCATTCATAAGTATCATCCGTGTCCTTATTGCAGACACATTTTACCAGCTACCCTGATCTCATTGGCCAGTCTCTGCTCCATGGTGTCCAGGACCTCAGCTGGTGAGGCGCAAAGTGTCAGGTGAGGTGCAAAGGCTGAGGCCTGGAGTCCTCCAAGGCTGCCTTGCACTTGTGGCCCTTCATGTCAGTTATCAGCTGGGCCTTTGGTTGGAGCAGTCTGCCAGCACACCCGCATGTGGCCTGAGTTTTCTCTCAGCACTGTAGCCCCAAGGTGGGAGTGGGTGTCAGATTTCTTTCTTTCTTTTTCTTTTTTTTTTTTTTTTGAGATGGAGTCTTGCTCTGTCACCCAGGCTGGAGTGCGGTGGCGGAATCTTGGCTCACTGTAAACTCCACCTCACGCCATTCTCCTGCCTCAGCCTCCTGAGCAGGCCTGGCTAATTTTGTTTTTGTATTTTTTAGTAGAGACGGGGTTTCACCATGTTAGCCAGGATGGTCTCAATCTCCTGACCTCATGATCTGCCTGCTTCGGCCTCCCAAAGTGCTGGGATGACAGGCATGAACCACCGCGCCTGGCCGGGTGACGGATTTCTTACTTGGGGCCCAAGATTGCAACTACCAAGGAGGAGACTGCATTTCATTTTATGACCCAACTGTGGAAGACATGCGAGACACTGGCTACATTCTTTTGGTTGCAAGCAAGTCCCAAACCTTTCCAGATTCAAGACATAGGGAATTAGATTGTAGCTCTTGGTGGAGGAACATGAGTTTCTAGAACAGCATGTGGGATGGGAGGTATTCTGAGGTTACCTTTGGAAACACAATCTGCCATAGACAGACAGGGAGAAGGCAACTATAATGCTTCCTCTTTCATCTACCCAGTCTTATTGGTAGACACATGGTTGAGAAGGGCAAAGCCTAGGCCAGGTGCGGTGGCTCATACCTGTAATCCCAGTACTTTAGGAGGCCGAGGTGTGCAGATCACTTGAGGTCAGGAGTTCGAGACCAGCCTGGCCAACATGGTGAAACCCTGTCTCTACTGAAAAGACAAAAATTAGCCAGGCATCATGGCGGGCACCTGTAATCCCAGCTACTTGGGAGGCTGAGGTGAGAGAATGGCTTGAACCCCGGAGGCAGAGGTTGCAGTGAACCAAGATCACACCACTGCACTCCAGCCTGGGCAACAGAGCAAGACTCCATCTCTAAATAAATAAATAAATGAAGCAAAACCTGGCAGGAAAGCTCCCAGGAACAACCAGTAATGGAAACGGTTGCAGATTTCTCATGCATTTGACCAGGAAACACCCACATGGAGGACAGGGCACCTCCACGTGGTTGGCCAGCTCCACGGGCTCTTCTGTACTTTTGAATCTGAGCCCTTGCATTTTGCAGTGAAGCAGCTATTTCCTTGTCATTTTGGGCCAAAAATACTACCACAAAGCGGGGATGATAGCTTTCTGTAAAAGTGCTTTATGCAGTGCCTGGGACCTAGTACATGCTCAACAAACAAGAATATTATTATTCTTGTCTGGCTTTCTCATAATCATTAATGCATGCTCCGGGAGGAATAGTGTTTCCTTTCTCTCCTCCTCCTCCTCCTTATCCTTCTTCCTTCTTTCTTCTTCTTTTTTTTTTTTTGAGATGGAGTCTCGCTCTGTTGTCCAGGCTGGAGTACAGTGGCATGATCTCTGCTCAGTGCAACCTCTGCCTCCCCGGTTCAAGTGATTCTCCTGTCTCAGCCTCCCGAACAGCTGGGATTATAGGCACCAACCACCACACCCAGCTAACTTTTTTGTATTTTTAGTAGAGACGGGGTTTCACCATTTGGTCAGGCTGGTCTCAAGCTCCTGACCTCAGGTGCTCCACTCACCTTGGCCTCCCAAAGTGCTGGGATTACAGGCATGAGCCACTGCACCCAGCCTCTCTTCTTTAGTCCAGAATATGGACTGTGTGAAGAAGGTCTCCATCTAGCCACTGCCCTGAGGGTTTATAAAAGTCTACCTCACCCTTACCGGCTCAAGTTCCCAAGAGGTAAGGAACTCTGTGGTAATAATTTTAACATTACAGTATCTATTCAAATAGGTAGAAAACTGCCTTATTCTATTTATTTTTTATTTTTTTTTAGATGGAGTCTTGCTCTGTCACCCAGGCTGGAGTGCAGTGGCACTATCTCAGCTCACTGCAACGTCTGCCTCCAGAGTTAAAGCCTCCCAAGTAGCTGGGACTACAGGCACCATATTAGCCAGGATGGTCTCGATTTCCTGACCTCGTGATCCGCCCGTCTCAGCTTCCCAAAGTGCTGGGATTACAGGCTTGAGCCACCGCGCCCGGCTCAATAATTCTTTAATATTATCCTCTTGAACTTGCATGGTGGCTGGCTATCACTGTTCAGGCGGAAAAGAAAGTAAATTTCTTCTTTAAATAAGAAAGGATCACAGTAACGTTTGTTGTAGGGGTGTGTGTGTGTGTGTGTGTGTGTGTGTGTGTGTGTGTGTTTGTGTATCATGTTTTGATATTTAGATGCCTAGACTCAGAGCAGTAGCTCTGCTGGGGACGTAGTGAGTGACGGAATACCAGCAAATGGCCACACGTGGGTGTGCGTTTTCCACGTATGGATCAGAGACCTGGAGCACACGGAGGTTCTTCCAGTTCACACACCAGCATCCGGCAAACAGATGGTCCTGGCAATATTCACAGCCATTGAAGATCATGTTTTCCAAGAATATTTAATGACAGAGAGAAATATGATCTAACGTGAAGTGAATTGCATCAAGACTCTGAACGTGTACCCAGGATGGCCTGATGACTCAGCTATAATAACCACAGGCAGGAAGTGGAGCCAACCAAACCCTGCTGACTCGTTACCATGGAGGGGGAGAAGGGAGGGAAGCTCCTATAGAAGGTGCTGAGCCCTGGGAAGGTCAGTTAACGCCTGACTGACAGGGTCAGAGGAGGAGGAGGAGCCAGCCAGGCAAGAAAAGGGGCGAGGCTGCTGGGAACAGGACAGGGCAGCACCCATGCAAAGGTCATCATGTGGACCATTTTCCCAGGAGCCAACTCCAAACTGTCCTACCCTTTTCACTAAAGAGTGTTGGCTGCCGAGTTCTTGTTTGGCAGTTCCTTGAGGGTCGATACCTTAAAGTCACCTCTACATGGTCTTTAAATTTTAATTTTACAGTACCATTTGAAAGGCAACTTGAATGTGGTCTAGTCCTGTAACTAGAGGTCCGCTGAAATGAATCTATGTGGCTTCAAAAATAAATTGCAAATGCATCTTTCAGTTGTCAACCCTAATAGTTATCAATAACTTGCTTTGGGAAAGATCTTTCATCTCTGTGTACTTAATATGGTTAGAGTCTATTAATACGGATCTATGTGGCCTTTGCAAAGAGTGGTGTTTATTTGTTTGTAACTACTGGCTCAGATAGAACTGAAAAGGAGGGAAAGTGGTTTGTCTTAAGAACGTGAGGAGATGGAAAAGGACACCTTCTGGTTGTGAAGTGACCGCTTTCCATGTGCCATTTTCCCAGCCCTGCTGCCCCGTGACCTCTCCCAGGATCATCTAAGGAAAGAAAGAGGAGCTCAGACTTCCCTTCAGGGGCCTGACACTCTGGGGGCTTGGCTGCCACAGGAGTTTTTGGCATTCAGGCTGGGGACAACCTAATTCTTGCACCTCAGAGGCCCTGTCTCACTTCCTCCAACAGTTACTGATAGGCATCATGGGGTTAAATTGGTGTGTGTCTAAGTTCCTTCCAAGGGAAAAGTTATGTACATCCTTGTTAAGAGAAAAAGGAAAAAAAAGGCTTGTTTCTTTTCAGGAGGTATACATGTTTATTGTTGAAAATGTGTACATTGACTCTCTCCTGTATATCTTCCTGTTTTTTTAAATTTTTATTTTGAAATAATTATAGACTCACATGAAGTTGTAAACATAGTACAGACAGGTCCTGGGTACCCTCCACTCAGGTTCCTTCATTGGTTATATCTTACGTAATTATAGTACAGTACCCAAACCAGGAAGTTGGCATTGGTATATTGTGTGTGTATAGTTTTATGACATTTTATTACATGTGGAGAGCCCCGAAACCACTACTGCAATCAGGACACAGCACTGTTTCATCGCCACAAAGGGACCCTGCGCTTCCGCTCCGCAGTCACACCCCCTCCGCCCCCACTGTCCCCCACCCCCACCCCCGGTAACCACTAATCCCTTCTCCATGTCTATATGTTATATAAATGGAATCACACAATATATGACCTTTTGAGGCTGGATTTTATTTTATTTATTTATTTATTTGAGACAGAGTCTGGCTCTGTTGCCCAGGTTGGAGTGCAGTGGCGTGATCTTGGCTCACTGCAGCCTCTGCCTCCTGGGTTAAAGCAATTCTCTTCCTCAGCCTCCCAAGTAGCTGGGATTACAGGCATGTGCCACCACTCCTGGCTAATTTGTGTATAGTTTTTTCAGGAGAGATGGGGTTTCACCACGTTGGCCAGGCTGATCTCAAACTCCTGGCCTCAAGTGATCTGCCTGCCTCGGCCTCCCAAAGTGCTTGAATTACAGGTGTGAGCCACCATGCCCAGCTGGAGACTGGCTGTTTTCTTTTTTTTTTTTTTTTCCACTCAGCAGGATTCCCTAGAGGCCTATCCAAGTTGTGGTGTATATTAATAGTCCATTCTTTTTTTGTTGCTGAGTAGTAGTACTCCATGGTAGTCATTAATTTTATGTGCCAACTTGGCTGGGTCATGGTACCCAGTTATTTGGTCATGCGTTATTCTGGATGTTTCTGTGAAAACATTTTTTTTTTTTTTGAGACAGTCTTACTCTGTGGCCCAGGCTGGAGTGTAGTGGCACAATCTTGGCTCACTGCAAACTCCGCCTCCTGGGTTCACGCCATTCTCCTGCCTCAGCCTCCCAAGGTAGCTGGGACTACAGGCTCCAACCACCACGTCTGGCTAATTTTTTGTGTTTTTAATAGAGATGGGGTTTCACCCTGTGAGCCAGGATGGTCTTGATCTCCTGACCTTGTGATCTGCCCGCCCTGGCTTCCCAAAGTGCTGGGATTACAGGTGTGAGCCACTGTGCCCGTCCTTTGTGAAAGTATTTTTAAGATGAGATTAACATTTACATCGGTAGATTCTGAGTAAAGCAGATTGTTCTCTATAATGTGGGTGGGCCTCATCCAAACATTTGAAGGCCTTAATCGAACAAAGACTGATGTTACCCAAGGAAGAGGGAATTCTGCCAACTGACTGCTTTGAGACTCAAGCTGCAACCTCAACTCATTCCCGCCTGGCAGCCTACCCTGCAGATTTTGGGTTTGCCAGCCTCCATAATCATGTGAGCCAATTCTTAAAATAAATCTCTCTCTCTCTCTTTACACACACACACACGCATGCACATGCACGCACATGCACACCCTATTGGTTCTGTTTCTCTGGAGAACCCTGACTAATACATCTATGGCATGGATGTACTACAGTTTGCTCAACTATTCACTCATTGAAGGATATTTTGGTTGTCTCCAGGTTTTGGCTGTTATAAACAAAGTAACAATGAATGTTTGTATAAACGTTTTTGTGCAGATGTAAGTTTTTATTTCTCTGGGATAAATACCCAGAATTGCAATTACTGGGTTATAAGGTAAGGGTATGTTTAGCTTTTTCAGAAACTGCCAAACTATTCCCCAGAGTGGCTGTAGATTTTTACATTCCTACCAGCAATGTGGGAGACACTCAGTTTCTCCACATCTTTATCAGCATTTGCCATTGTTGCTACTTTTATTTTAGAGGTTCTAATAGGTGTGTCGTGATATGACATCATCATTGGTTTTAATGTGAATTTCCCTGATGGCTTGTGTGTTAGTTAGTTTGCATTGCTATAAAGGACTACCTGGGGCTGGGTAATTTGTAAAGAAAAGAGGTTTATTTTGGCTCATGGTTCTGCAGGCTGTACAGGAAGTATGGTGTGGCATTTTCTTCTGGTGAGGCTTTAGGAAGCTTAAGTGAAAAGGGAGTTAGTGGGTCACATGGCAAGAGAGGAAGCAAGAGAGATGCCAGGCTCTTTTAAACAACCAGCTCTTGTGTGAACTCACAAAACAAGAACTCACCCATCACCCAGCCATTTATGAGGGATCCGCCCCCATGACCCAAACACCTCCCACTAGGCCCTACCTCCATGAGGAATTGCCTTTCAACATGAGATTTCAAGGAAACAAATATCTAAACCCTATCAGCAGGTAATGTGGAACATGTTTTCGCGTGCTTATTCGGAATTTGTAAATTGTCCTGCAGTAAAATTTCTCTTCAACTCTTTGCCTGTTTTCTAATTGAATTTTTATCCTGTTTTTCAAGAGTTAAAAAATGTATTTTAGATATACGGTCTTTGTCACAAATATGGTTTGCAAATTATTTCTCCAAGTCTGTGATAGGAGGAGTTTTTAAATGTTCCCCAAGATTCTTATCCCCTATTCAATCAAACACGAATCTACTGCTGTGAGGGATTTTCAGATGCGATTAAGGTTACTAAGCAGCTGACTTCAAAATAGGAAGATTTTCCTGAATTACCTGAATGAGGAAAACAGGAGAGATGAGGCAGAAGAGGAGGTCAGAGTGATTCCAAGTGTGAGAAAGGACTCAACCCACCAATGATGACTTCAAGATGGAGGAAGTGAGGCAGGAGCCAAGGAATGCAGGAAGAGCCTAGAAGCTCAGAATAAACCTGGGCTGCCAGCCAGTAGGAAAATGGGAATCTCAATCCTATAACTGCATGGAACTGAACTCTGCCAACAACCACAATGAGCCTGAAAGCGTATTAATCACCAGAGCCTCCAGAAAGGCACACAACCTTCCTGCTATGGGAGATTAGGAACAAAGAAACCAGTTGAGCCTGCCAGATTTCTGACCTACAGAAATGTGAGATAATAAATGGGTGTTTCAAGCTGCCAAACTTGTGGTAATTTGTTATGGAAGCAACAGAGCACTAATACATAGACTGTGGTTTGTCTTTTCATCTTTTTACCAAGGTCTTTCACAGAGCAGTAGCTTTAACTTTGATAAAGTCTAATTTGTCATTTATTTTCCTTTATGGGTTATGCTTTGGTGTCAAGTTTAAGGACTGTTTACCAAGCCCTGTGTTCTGAAGATCTCCCCTTAGGTATTCTTCTAGAGGTTTCGTAATTTACATTTTATTTATTTATTTTATTATTTACGTATCTATTTTTTTGAGATGGAGTCTCGCTGTGTTACCCAGGTTGGAGTGCAGTGGCATGATCTCGGCTCACTGCAACCTCTGGCTCTCGGGTTCAAGAATTCTCCTGCTTCAGCCTCCTGAATAGAGTAGCTGGGACTACAGGTGCACACTATCACACCTGGCTAATTTTTGTATTTTTAGTAGAGATGGAGTGTTGCCATGTTGGCCAGGCTGGTCTTGAACTCCTGACTTCAGGGGATCCACCTGCCTCAGCCTCCCAAAGTGCTGGGATTATAGGCATGAGCCACCATGCCTGGCCCATAGTTTTCATTTTATATTCAAATATATGATATCTTTTTGAGTTAATTTTTGTGTAAGAAGTGAGGTGTAAGTCAAAAATTTTCCTTCCTTCCTTCCTTCCTTCCTTCCTTCCTTCCTTCCTTCCTTCCTTCCTTCCTTCTTCCTTCCTTCCTTTTGTCATTGAACGTCCACTTACTCCAGCATCATTTGTTGAAAAGGCTATTCTTCTTCCATAGAATTGCTTTTGAACCATTGTCAAAAATCAGTTGGCTTTCTCTTCTGTTTCATTGGTCTGTGCATTTGTTTTCCTGCCAATGCCACACAGTCTTCATTACTGAACTATATAATAACTCTTAAAATTGGACCAAGGGACTCCTCCCATTTTATTTTTTGAAATTGTTTTAGCTATTCTGGTTTATTTGATTTTTCCATATAAGTCTTAGAATAACCTTATTTATATTTAAAAATATCTTTCTAGGATTTCAATAGAAATTATTTAAACCTATACATCTATCTGGGAGAACTGGCAACTTTACTATGTTGTTCATTACAATTCATGAACATAGTATATCTATTTGTTTAGTTCTTTGATTTCTTTCATCACCATTTTTTGGATCTAGGAGTTTTAATTTTTTGGTAGATTTCATAGAGTTTTCCATGGACATCATCATGTCATCTGCAAAGAGCAACAGTTTACTTTTTTCCTTTCTGATCTGTATGCCTTTTCCCTTTATTTACTTTTTTTTGCCTTATGGTGCTACTAAAACTTCCAGTACTAAGTTGATAATAGCATGACAGCAGACATCCTTACCTTGTTCTTGATCTTAGGTGGAAAATGTTCACTTTCATCAAATTTGGTGTTAGCCATAGTTTTTGTAGATGTTGTTTATCAAGTTGAGGATATTCTCATCTATTCCTAGTTTACTGAGAGATTTTGTCGTGAATGGGTATTGAATTCTGTCAAATGTTTTCTCCACATCAGTTGATATGATCACGTGATTTGTGTTCTTTCTCCTGTTGATGGTGGACTACATTGATTGACTTTCAAGTACTGTACCAACCTTGCGTCCCCGAAATAAACCCCACTTGGTCATGTGGTATAATTCTTTTTATATATTACTAAATTTTATTTATTAATATTTTGTTAAAAATCTTAGCATCTGTATTTATGAAAGATATTGGTTTCTAAGTTTTTCTTTGTACTGTCTTTGGTTTTCTATCAGGTGATACTAGATTCATAAAATAAATTGAGAAGTATTCCGTTCTTTTATTTTCTGGAAGAAATTGCATAAAATTGGTGTTTTAAACGTATTTGTTCGTATTTCCTTCTGTGAAACCATCTAGGCCTGGAGATTTTTTTTAGAGAGTTTAAAAATTCTTAGTTATTTATGAGTTTCAGGGCTATTGATAGTCTCTGTTTCATCTTGCTGAGTTGTGGTAGTTTCTACTTCTCAAGGAATTGGGTTATTTCACTGAAGTTGTCAAATTTATGCATGTGGTGTTGTTTGCAGTATTTCCTTATTATCTATGCAGTGTTTACAACAGCTGTGGCTTTATCTCTGATTTCATTTGTGATGCTGGTAATTTGTGTTCTCCCTTTCTTTTTCCCTGCCAGGCTTGCTAGAGATTTATCAATTTCATTGATCTTTTCAAAGAAGCAGCTTTTGGTTTCACTGATTTTCTGTATTAATTTTTCTGTTTTCAGTTTTATTGATTTTTGCTTTGTTCTGATTTCTGGTGTTCTTCCTCCACCCTCCAGCAGGAGAAGCTTGACCTGGGCTTAGGAGAAGTGAGTGGGGTGAGGAAGCTATCTCCACTTTAGGGGGTTGCTGATGGGAGTGGATGAAGGTGGTGGCCAACAGCCTAAGTAGCTGAGAGGGGGTGCTAGAATAGGTGTTGTTGATTCACTCTCTTTCTGACTCCAGGTTGCACTGCAGAATGGGCCGAAGGCGGTGAGGAGGCAGCCCCCACCAGCACTTCCTGACCTCTCTTTAAGGGGACTCTGGCTCTGGCAGGGCTTTGGGTGCTTGAAGGGTACTCTCTAGTTTAAACCTCACAAGCCCTGTAAGGAAGAAATGGATGAGGAAGCTGAGACTCCCTAAGCCTCTGTGTGGGGAGTGTGTCCCTCCTTCCCTGCAGATCCTGAGAATTCTGAACTCTTCACTTGCCCTTAAGGAAAGTGAATCCTTAAGCGCTTAAGGAAAGAATCCTCAGGAGGATTCTTTCTGAAAACGTTTGCACTGGGCATCCTAGTCTCCTCCCTGGGTCCAAGAGGACTTTCTTGGGTGTGGAGGTGAGGTGGACTGGGTGGTGCCCAGTCTGCCCTCCTGCCCTGAAATGGCCTGAGTTGTGTCTGTGCTTTAGTTACCCCAGGTTGTCATGGGGCAGCCAGGGGCAAGAGTGAGTGGGGCCTGGTGGCACAGCAGGGCCTCCATTTAACAGGAGAACCCAGGCTGCTCTCCACATGTAAATATAGGAGGGGAAAGTTTCCCAGGGCTTTTGGAGTTTAGACAGCTCTTATAAAATGGCATTTTGATGAGCTGAGCATAAATGAATTGGAAACATTCAGATAACATTTCCCTGGGGTATATAAACCGAGGACAAAAGTGCTTGGCAAAGAGTTTGAGGAACTGGGCCAAGAGTTTGAAAAATGATTTGAGATGTTGTGATGAACCCAAACTACCACCAGCTTGTCCTGGCTCAGCTACTTCAGAGAGCCTGGGAGAGGGGGCCTCAGGCAGGAGAGGAGAGATGCTTTCTTTCCCTGAGAACAGAGAGAGCCGCTTTGAAACCATGCTCACCTACATGTAGCTTCCTACCTGGGCTGTGTTTGCTGCTAGCGACCATCCATCCATCTATCCATTCATCTGTCCATCTGTCCATCCATCCAACCAACCATCCATCCATCCAGCCAGCCAGCCAGCCAGCCATCCATTCGTCCATCCATCTATCCAACTATTCACTGTTTGTCCATCCATCTACCATTTATCCGTCCCTTCATCTGTCTGTCCATTCAACCATCCATTCATCCAACCAACACTTGTTAAACACCTACTGTGTGGATGACTCTGGGAAGACAGAAGGTAACAAGACTTAGCCCTTTCTCTTGCAGAGCTCAGGGTCATGGTGGGAGAATCTTATAAATGAAGATTTGAGGACAGGCAAGTGCTGCAGAATCCCAGGGAGGAGTCACATACCTGTGAAGCTATGAGGGTGACAAGCTTGCCAAATCTTCCAGTGTTACCCCGGCAGGGTGTTAGAATGCCTCTAAGTTGGACCAGGGACCCTCAGGATGAGATGTTATTTGGGATAGAAGGTAAAGGAAGGGGTTCAGCTTGCCCCTGAGCTCAGAGCTGCACCCAACTGACTGTAAGACAGTGGAATTTAGACATCACAGCAATGGGATGGTCATCATTGGTAAGGGAGAGATCTCTTTCTCTTAACATTGACCCCGGGACCACTGCTTTACCCCATGCAGCTCCTAACCCAATCCTATGGGGAAGATACTGCTGTTCTCTCAGGAAGTGAAAGCTAAGGCTGAGGACTCAGTTTGGGACCACCTGGCTGGCAAGTGGAGAACGGAGACTTGAATCTGGGCCCATTGACTCCTGTACTGGGCAATGGGGCTTCTCCCCAGCAGGCGAGAGAAGAACTAGGGGTATACTGGTTGCTGCCAAATCCAGCCTCTGTCACTGGGCTATGGGTGTAGTGTTTGACCTTAGCCAGGTAGGGAAGTTGCTGAGAATGGCAAGGCTGTAAGCTGCAAAGATATGCAGGCCCAGGGAGGTCTTTTGTTGAGCCTAGGTCCTTCTTGGTGCAGGAGACAGAATCTTGGAATAGAATTGGAGGCCATATGACCTGATTGCTGATTACACAAATCATTCTGTCCCAAAAGGGGACTTTTATATCACGGGCTTTTTTTTGCTCTTAGATGCAATTATGCTCTGTGTCAGTGGTATACATTTAAGTGTTGGAGAACCTAGGATGAATATTTCAGTCTTCTTTTCCTCACTTAGATCTCTAAGTCACTACCCCAAGAAGCCCCTTGACAATGTGCCCTGCTGGTGAGAGGATTCTCTGAACGATGTCTGCACACTGACTTGCTCCTAAATGTAGAATCACTGTCACTGACAAATGCAGGCTGGAGCTGGGGTGTGGTGCTGGCCACTGAAATACCTGGAAAGCAATGTTGTTTGTAATCAGATTGTCCAGTCTGGAAAACGGCTCTTAGAAAAGTTCCAAACAAATCGAAATACAGACTTCTCTTGATGGGTATGATGGTTGCATTCCTGGGAAATTCAGTGCATTTTAAGCCATGTAAAAAACACCCCATACAATGTTTATATATAAAATGGAATTAGGTTCCAGGCTCAGGTAATTAATAGATTTTTACCCAAGTGGATGTCAACAAGGATGTTTGAAAATCATTTGGGATGTGGGATGATTCTTTGTTGTGAGGGATTGTTCTGGAGTTCTTACTGCATCTGCCAAATTCTGTCAGTGTCCCTTCCCTGGCATGGTGATGACAGAAAAGGCCCTACTGATTTTCCAGGTTTCCCCAAGGGGGCCTCTCCGACCCCTGCCTCGAGAAAGCCCACTTGCATGAATGAAACATTTTATAGAGTGTCAGAAAGCAGACTGTACCTGCCATGGTCTCTGTTTGCTAAAGAGGTGCTTCTCTCTTTCCCACTGAGAACACCTGACCATTGTAGAAGTCCAGAAACTTCTGAGGGTCATCCAAAATTAGCCCTTTGAAACACAACATGTTACACTGGTTTTTCTGGACAGGTGATTTTTTCCCCTGTATGGCTTGAAATGACCAAAACAACCACCATTAAAAATATTCTCTAAAAAATTAATGGGTTCTTTAGAAGGCCCTCTGGTCTTACCCATAGCAACGGCACCGGGAGCATCATTTGCATACACATTGCCAATTACTAAATATGGGGGTGTGAAGTATCACATGCTTCACAAGGAGCCCCAATTACCATGGGGACTAGAGGCAAAATTCTGTCTTCTGCACACTTTGTCCACTGTCTCTGGTCATCAAGCTTCTGGGCACAGCTTCTGGTGGGACATGCACCCACTGGATTGCCAGGGGCTTGAGCCACGGCATGGGAAATCACTCAGGCTCCTTTGCTGGGTGGCAGAACTTGGAGGCTCTTGGATCCATAGCTGGGACCTGAGTGTGATGTGGTCAGGAGGGTCTGTCCTCAGCCAGGCGGGGATGTCCCGCTGTTGCTGGTGTCCCCAGCCAGGGCTTGGAGTGAAGCTGGGAGGCATACAGCACTTACTGTCCCAAACTCGGTTCCATCCATGATAGGAGCCCCAGTGAAGAATCCAAACCGGCCCATGTCAGGAAGTTTGTTTGTAAAATAAAAGTTCAGAGCTGCCCCTCATGCACACAGCACAGTGATAAGAACCCTGGAGAATAAGAAAGAACTTGAAAGCTAGTTCCTCACGTGGGGGGCGGGGGGCAGACAAAACAAAACAAAAAACAAACAAATGAACCAAAAACAAACCTTAAAGTAACCAACAGTTTCTTGTTGTGACTCCATCAGCGGCGACCCTGCTTTGGAAGTTCGCTCACTAGTTAGTAGCAGCTGCGTACGCTCGGGGCCAGGCAGGGTTCAGAGCACTTCACAGACACAGGCAGCACACAATGCAAGCCTGCTCCGTTTCCTATGCAGAACAGGGCGTGCGAGTTTGGACAGGGAGGAATACTGGCTCCCCCCGAAAAACTGCATCCCGATCTATCACTCCCCGAGATGTGACAGCCAGAGTTCTTATGATGAGAGTTTCCGTGGCAAAGGTGGTGCATTGAGTCCCCCAACTGTTCAGTTTTCTAATTCTTTCAATCCTTTGATGCTGTGACCCTCCCCACTGCCCTGTGAGGGAGATGCTGTTAAGGCCCTTTCATGAAACTGAGGACCAATAAGTGACCCTTTCGGTCACTTTAAGGTCGTGTGACTTGCTCACAGTCACTCTGCTGGGAAGTAAAAGGGACTAGAATGCAGGCTGCCCAGCCTCAAAGCCTGCAGCAGAGCTGGTGTTCTGACAGATGACAAACTGAGCAGCCAGGCTGTGGGACTTCTTGGCCCAGGGAGGCCCCTCACCAGCATGACAGGTCTGGGTTCTGTTAGGGAATCCCCATCTCCTTGCAGGGTGAGAGAACAGGAAACCCGAGGGCCGACGCAGGCCCCGCAGTGCCACGGGTGCGGGGGCGAGCCTGGAGACTTGGAGATCGGTCTGTACTCACCCCGAGAACTGAGTCCACACACACCCCTGCCCCCTGATTATTGGTCAGAAAATCTGCTGTTAGAGAGAGGGCTCCAGGGTGCCTCAGATCGTGTCCTGCCGTCTCAGAATGCTTTGAGAACATGGGAGGCCAAAAGGGGGGTTTTGGAGGCCTTGAGGCCACCCTCACATTCTCCATCAATGATGGGCAGTGCTCCCTGGACAGTCTGCAACTCCTAGAGTGGCAGCTGGCACCTCCCACTCCTCGTGGCTGGCTGGAGAGTGTGACCAGTCCTGGCCAATTCACTGTGAGCTGAAGTGACACCGTTGAGTGCTGATCTGAGACCCCTGAGAGTGTTCCTCTATCAGTCAGTGTCCCTGAGTGACCCCAGTGAGCACCGGAAGTTGGGGCTGCAGTTGAAAACCAAGGCCCTCCTAGCCGTGGGCAGTAGTGGCCACCTGGCAGAGAAAGCCAAACCAAGAAAATTAGGCGCCCAAGGAAAATATCCGTCAGAGAGCTTCGCACTATGCCAAAACTGTCACATGGCTGGAAAGTGGGGAGGCAGGATTTGAACCCAGGACTGCTTCCAGAGTGCAGGCATCCTGCCTCCCAATAATGGACCTGTGGTTCCTGATGCAGACAGCTGTGGAGTAATGATGACAGGCCCAAGGTGTCAGTGACAGAGGCTGCTTCCCAGAGCACCCGGTTCTCTGGACACATGGTGGGTCCTAGAATTCACTGGGGGCAGAAGATGTGCTGGAAAGAGGAGCTGAATACCAGCCTCAGATGACTTGGAAAGCTGGCAAGGTGGTCTTGCCATACTCTCCTTTCTCTCTCTGCCCTGCACTGGGCACTGATTCCATGCCAGCTGCTTCACCTATGACCCTGTGAGGGCAGTGCTTATTATGCTGGGTCACAGAGAAGGTCCCTAAACAGCCCACTGGCCACTGGGTCAGCTCTGTACTCGCCTTACCTCAGTCACCAGCTTCAGGCTTGCAACACAGGACAGGGGAACGATTTTAGGGAACTATCGCCTAAGTTAAGGGAGTCCTCTAGCTTGGCTAGATGTCTTAGTTTAGGCCACAGAAATACCACAGACTGGGTAAGTTATAGGTAATAGAAGTTTATTTCTCACAGTCCTGGAGACTGGGAAGTCCAAGATCAAGGTGTCAGCAGGTTCAGTGTCTAGTGAAAGCCTCTTCCTCAGAGATGGCGGCATCTTGGTGTCCTTACAGGGTAGAGGGGCAGAAGAGGGCGACAGCTCTCTGAGGCCTCTTTTAGAAGGGCATAATCCCATTCATTAGAGTGGAGCCCTCCTGGCCTAATCATCTCCCAAGGACCCCACTTCTTAATACCATCACCTTGGGGATCAGGTTCCAACATATGAATTTTGAAGGGACACATGCATTGAAACCATAACACTAGATATAGGATGGACCTAATCCATTACCGAGGCTTGGCCTGGGCAGAGGTGAATGTGAGTTGTGTGGAGGAGGGGGTGACATGCTGTTTAATCTTCACCGC
Organism: Colobus angolensis palliatus; assembly: GCF_000951035.1. NCBI lineage: Eukaryota > Metazoa > Chordata > Mammalia > Primates > Cercopithecidae > Colobus > Colobus angolensis. Next base: position 1,254,300 of record NW_012116888.1, read on the forward strand.
ATCTTCAGTGCATTTTCCAGAGCAAAATGACTTATTTCTGGTCCTTGGGCGTGTGGTTGACACCAATGCTCCTCAAACCTGGAAGTGCACAGGTATGCATGTTTATAGCGGCACAATTCGCGGTTGCAAAACCGTGGAACCAACCCAAGTGCCCATCAATCAATGAGTGGATAGAGAAACTGTGGTATATATATATATATACAGTGGAATACTACTCAGCTGTAAAATGAATGAATTAATGGCATTTGCAACAACCTGGGTGACATTGGAGACTATTATTCCAAGCAAAGTAATTCAGGAATGGAAAATCAAACATCATATGTTCTCACTCATAAGTGGGAGCTAAACTATGAGGACGCAAAGGCATAAGAATGACACAATGGACTTCAGGGACTCAGGGGAAAGGTTGGGAAGGGAGTGAGGGATAAAAGACTACAAATTGGGTGCAGTGTACATTGCTTGGGTGATGGGTGCACTAAAATCTCACAAGTCACCGCTAATGAACTTACTCATGCAACCAAACACCACCTGTTCCCCAATAATCAATGGAAATAAAAAATTAAGAAAAAACCCCCCAAAACCCTTGAACGTGCATATGAATGATCAGGAATCTTGTTGACAGGCAGATTCTGGAACAGCAGGTCTGGAATGGGGCCTGAATTCTCTGGAGGTGCCCTGCTATTCTGATGATAGCAATAACTGATAAGATACTTTAATATCAGGCCCTGTGCAAACAGGTTTCCGAGTAGGCTAGATCTTATTTGGTCTCTGAAATTTTGCCAGTTTGGCCACAGAATAGATTGTCAGCTCCAAAATAAGTTTCATTTTCTAGCATATTGAAATAATTAGAAGAAAGGGAACCTTTCCTGCTCTTTTGGAATAAAGAAGGCAATGAGACCTGTGAACTAAGGCTAAACCACTGTGGTAGGTGGAATTCTAAGATGGTGCCCAAGATGCCTGCCACCCTGGCTTAGACACAGCTTCTCCCAGCTGTTCAGTCAAACATGAATTGAGATGCTGCCTTGAAGGGATTTTGCAGATGTAGTTAAGGTCCCAAATAAGTTGACCGTAAGTAAAAGAGACTATCCTGGGTGAGCCTGACCTAATTGGGTGAGCCCTTAGAAAGGCCTGGGCTCTTGTTGGTGCAAGAGATTTGGACCATAAGAGGAGTGGATGTGAGGGAGATTCTCAATTGCTGGGGTGGAAGAAATGGCAGGGAATATGGATGGCTACCAACAAGGAGCGTTCAGTTTCCTTGTGGTCCTGTAGGGACTTCCGTCCTACAATTCATTCATCCAACAACTTAAATGAGTTTGGAAGAATCTTCCCTTGAGCCTGTAGAAAAAACAACACTGCTCATCTGATGCTTTGAATTCAGTCTCATGAGACCCTGACGGGAGAATTCAGGCACACCACACCCAGACTTCTGACCTAATAAACTGTACGTAACAAACGGGTGATGTGTGAAGTTAAGTTTGTGATAATTTGATAGGCACCAACATAAAATGAATACAGTCACAAGAGGGGAACTTTGCAGCCTTAGCAGCACTTGTGGAGGTGCAGCCATGTGCACGTGGGTTAGCAGGATTCATCTTTTATATTGACATGGTGGGTCAGAATTGTCACAGATAGGGTACTTGGAACCTGAAAGACATAGGTTTTGTATCTAAAATTCGGTTTCTTCCATTTTTCTTGTAGAAAAAAAGACTGTGTGTTAAGGGAAGAACTATTATTTCCTTAAAACAATTGTGCCTGGTAAAGACAGTGGTAGTGCTTTAAGTGTGATATTTATGTTTTTCTGGCCAGCTCAGTAGGAAAATTATGGTTTGAAAATATTTGGCTAAACACTTAAGCTCACCAGGGGAGGTGAGGGTGGGGAGTGGGGTAGGAGCTCGGAAGCGGGGTCTGAATGGTGTCATATATTGCATATTGGGAGTGGGGTAGGAGCTCGGAAGCGGGGTCTGAATGGTGTCATATGTTGCATATTGGGAGTGGGGTAGGAGCTCTGAAGCGGGGTCTGAATGGTGTCATATGTTGCATGTTTACTTTCCTTTTGGTTACATGTTATTTCTGTTGCTAAAGATCTCAGTTGCTTAGCTAAGAGGTGTATGATATTCAGCTTTATTGCCTAGACAGTTTGGAGGTAGCCCTTCTTAGAAGAGCTCTGAAGAAAGACTCCTCAGGGGCACATTGCATTCCTCTGTGCTCCCCAACTCTAGCCACTAGGGGACTCCCACCTGGATGAGATCGGCCTTTATTTTATTTATTTATTTAGGTTTTGAGACGGAGTCTCACTCTGCTGCCCAGGCAGGAGTGCAATGGCATGATCTCGGCTCCCTGCAACGTCTGTCTCCCAGGTTCAAGTAATTCTCATGCCTCAGCCTCCCAAATAGCTCAGACTACAGACGCGCACCACCACACCCAGCTAATCTTTGTATTTTTAGTAGAGACAGGGTTTCTCCTTGTTGGCCAGGCTGGTCTCGAACTCATGACCTCAAGTGATCTGCCCACCTCGGCCTCCCAAAGTGCTGGGATTACAGGCATGAGCCACCGCACCCAGCTGAGAATGGACTTTAAAGACTCTGAAGAGATCTCAGTGATGGTACTTTTCCATGAATGATCTTGTAAACCTGCAAAGCTTAACCTCATTTTCAAATAACCCAACATCATTCATTATTATTATTATGCCATAATTATTATGATGAACTTAGTATTTTAACAGGGGAACAGATCTCTGACTTCTGGGAGAATTCATGTCTTATTCTCCAATCTTGAGTTGAAGCTTTTCAACAGAACTAGCTAAATTTGGAGGCACAGTTCACCTCAAGTTGTTTGTAACTTCATCTTTCCTCGCTCTTGCCTATTAGATGGGTTAATGCCTGGACCTAACTTTAGAGTGGATTTAATGGGGCAATTTAAGTGACCTAAGTCACATTCTTGACTTGTATGTCCTTGAGGGGTCTAGACCTTAACACATTGGTAGGTTAGAGGGTAGTTGGGGAAGGGGTGAGCAGTCATGTCTAAGCTGGAGCATATATTCCCATTGGAGGTGTAGCACACACGGTCTGTGGGGGCGTGCAAGAAGCATTGCCAAGTGAGAGACCAGACAGCAGGGACTGTGTGGAGGTGATTGCTAAGGCCCATATTAGAGAAGGGAACCTGGAGGTAGAGGTGAGGACTGGGTGATGGGTTGTGATGTGGGAGGTGTGAGGGAAAGAGGAGGTGAGCTTGACTGTAAGGCTTCCAGTCTGGACATGTGAGCAGATGGAGAAACAGGAAGGAGGGCTCACAGAGACGGTGGTTGGAGGAGGCATGAGAAGGGTTCTAAACTTGATGTATTTGACATGCTTGAAGACAATTGGTTGGGGAGACTTACAGTCTGTTGGAAAAATGTCTAGTGCTAAGGAGAGATGCGGGGATAGACTGGGAAGAGCCACTGATAGCTATGCTTTCTTCCATACCCATTTTTATTAACTTTGCCTTCTGAACCTCCCCTACTGTATGAGGATTTGTAACCAAGCAGCCCTAGGAAGCAAACTGGGTGGCTTATACCAACAGGCATTTATTCTTACACAGTTCTGGAGGCCAGAAATCTGAAATCAAGGTCTTGGCAGAGCTATGCTCCCTCTGACGGCTGTAAGGGAGGATCCTTCCTTCCCTCTTTTAGCTGCTGCTGGCAATTCTTGGTGTTCCTTGGCTTGTAGCTGCATCACTCCGATCTCTCTGCCTTGGTCTTCACAAAGTCTTCTTCCCTGTGTGTCGCTCCACTTCTTATAACACCAGTCATATTGCATTTTAGGGCTCACGCTATTCCAGTATGACCTCATCTGAATGAATTGTATCTGTAAAGACCCTATTTCCAAATGAGGACACATTCTAAGGTTCCAGATAGACCTGAATTTTTGGAGGAACACCTGTGAACTCAGTACACCTTTCTTACAATGTACATTTCAAACTCCAGATGTGCAAAATGTGGATACTAATTTCAGGACCACAATTGCAAGATACATGATAGTATTGAAATTTGTGTGCATAGCATCAGGCTGTCTTGAAGTTGGAGTTGTCCATTCATGTAATGTAAGTTTGATGCAGGCTAGCTCCAGTATTTGTAGTTTTCTTCATGTAAGAGCTAACACAGAACTCAGTGCCTTTCTAGCTATCCCCCATAAAACATCACTGAGAGTTTTCTAGGGAGGATGTAAAGGAGGTTGCCCTCATGTCATCACAGCCACCGGCTGACACATCCTCGCTGGACTCTGGAGGGCTCTCTTTCTGATGCCTTCCCGGCCCAACCTAGCCTCAGTGGCTCCTCTCATCCTCCAGGGCTTCCTTCACCCCCACCAGAGGAGGCTCTTGCTCCTCTCCTGTTGTATGGAGTTGTGATGGTTGCAGCTGCCTCGGCAAGGGTCATGTCCCCAGTCTCCCTTCCCTCTAGATGGGGCCCCTTGACCAGTTCCCCCCAGTGAGATGGGCGTGGACGTGATGTAGGTCGCCTCACCTAAGTGGTTGCCTACTGGCCAGAGGCCACCACGAGTTGGAAGGATCCTGGATTCCTGAACCACCGTGTGGAAGGCTGCCTGCTGAACACTCACCTTGGACTGTCTGTGAGCAAGAAAGAACTTTCATCGGGAGAAGTCTCTGAGCGTGGAGGTTTATCAGTCACAGCACTCATGTCCCTGCCCAGACTACCCTCAGCACAACTGGGAAGTCTCCATCCTTGACTACCAGATGCCGTTCAGCCCTGCCCCTGCTCCTATTCCCACCTCACATCCCAGGCCTGTCGTGGGGCTCAGTGGAACCCATTGCTGCCCAGGGTGCAGGGCCCTATTCATAGGGGGTAGTAAGGATGATAAACAACTCAGAATTGTTCAGGTGGGGTGAGGTATGGGGCTCACACCTATAATCCCAACACTTTGGGAGGTCAAGGCAGGAGATTCGCTTGAAAACAGGAGTTCAAGACCAGCCTGGGAAACATAATGAGACCCCATCTCTACAAAAATAAAAATAAAAAAAATAGCTAGACACGGTAGCAGGTGCCTTTGGTCCCAGCTACTTGGGAGGCTGAGGTGGGAGGATTGTTTGAGCCCAGGAGTCTGAGGCTGCAGTGAGCTATGATCGTGCCATGCACTACAGTCTGGGTCACAGAGTGAGACCCTGTCTCTAAAAAATGAAAAAAGAATCCTCTGGTGCAGGTTAAACTTAAGCAAATACAGTGCTTGCTGCGGTATCTTTTTGGGGGGAGAATTTAATTTTTTTCATCTGCTCACCTGAAAAATTCAGTTCTCGGTGCAAGACTAGAACAGCATTGGTGTGACCGATGCATTCTACACCACTGCCATCTCATCTGATACAGGATATATGTCCCGGTGGTTACTGTCACCAAGAAGCCTCTCGTCAGCGTTGAATTGTCACAAATGCACATGGCAGCACTCATTTCAACAGATACCTGTGATGTTTAAAATGATGATCCAAGTCTGTAGCTTTTGAGCTTTGTGTCCTTTTCATTTAATGTCTTCTTGAGTGTGACTGCTTTCCTTTTGAGGCCTGGGGACCCAGGAGTATATGAAACAGACAAAGCTCACTACTCTCATGAACTGATAGTTAACTTTAAGCCCAAAATTTGGTTTTTGTTCTGCAATCAGTTTTATGCTATTTTTTTTCTTAATGTTAACATCCTGCAGCTGCATATAGAGCTGTGACAAGGGGATTGCTTTGGAGCCTGGCAGACGCGGGGTGGAATGGTCCCTCTGCCCCCACCCTGGGTTTTCCTGGGGGTGTCGTGGGGCTGCTGCTGCCTGCTGGCTGAGCTACTGCAAAGAATCAAGGTGTCCTTGTAAGCTTGGTGCCTGATCCTGGGGAACCAGTTGGTGGATTACTCATTTTGCATGAATAATGCATGGCTTTTGCATTTTACAAATCATCAAATGTAGTGCACATGGATCACGTTGTTTTTGGTTTATCAAATACCTAGAAAATCACTCCATTTCCCAAGGCAACCTTGCCCTGGTCCTTCCACCCCTGATGTTGCTTTCTCCTTCTATTCCTCATCTGCTTACTCCCCTGACTCAGCATCATTAGATCAAAGGAAAACACAAGCTTCCTCAGGGCACTTGAAAATGAGCCGTGACTGCTTAGGAGAAGAGAAGCAAAGGACTAGATTCAGGGAGGAGGTGGGGCAGGCAGGGCAGTTCTGGCAGTTAAGCCCCCACCCAGGAGAATCTTCTATTTGTCTCCATTTCAGCACAGAACTACAATCATGATTTTTCTTGAGGCCCATCCTGACTGTTACCAAGCTGTGGCGTGGACAGGCTGGCGTTTCACGTTTGCATCTGCTGATTTAAAACAGGAAAAGGTGTATCTTTTTAAAGCAATCAGACTGTGACTAGTCTAGCTGTGATTGCTATGCACAGCTGAAAACACTTCTTCCCACGTGGTTCAGGTTCTGTCACGGGGTGCCCCGGTCTGTGGAACGCTTTCTGTAACCTTGAACTGGCTTGGTTTAATTTGCTGCACATAATGATATCCCCCAAGTGCAGTTTTGGAGGCACCTGGTTCTCTACGGTTAATGAGGGTTCCAATCCCTATTCTGTGTCAAACTGTTGTGAATGAAAAACAGGTGAAATCTGATCACGACCATTCACTTTGAATGGATAGGCGTTTTAAACCTATATTTTCTAAAGATAAAGGTGATAGAAGCTCACATTTGAAAAAAAAATGAAAATCAGCAAAGTACCAAGAAGGAGGTGTGTGTATATATATATATATATATATATATGTAAAATCCTACCCAGGATATACATTCTTGCTGGTTTTATTTTGAGTTTCCTTCATTTGCTTGTCATTTTCTACCTTCTCCCTCTATCACTGTAAATCAATGATTCTCCGTGGTCTTCTTTCTTTGAAATTTTCTTAAATACATCTGTGATCTCTCTTACGATGTTTTTGTTGTTGAAACTCAGATGAAAGTGAGCCCTGGATTTTCCCTTAGAGGTGAGCTTGGGGCCGAGGCTGCTACGTGGAAATGACTCCAAACCCCCAGGGAAGGCAGACCTTGTTAAAAAGGGGCATTCAGGGTAGCTCCCAAGGACAGGACAAGGACAAGGACAAGGACAGAGTCCGTGGGCACAGGCCCATAGTAGTAGTTGGGGGCTTCTGTGAGGCAAGCATTGGTCTAAGGGCTTGAAGATAATTAGCTGCTCTCCCTCCTCAGGTGCTCTGATCACTCCATTTGCAGATAACAGGGGGAGGGGTGGGGATGGGTGGCCACCCAGGTGGGGCTCCTATTGCAGGCTTTGGCTGGCTAGGATGATGCCCAGCCGTGTAGCTTGGTATCCACCACTCTTGTATGGGACCTGAATGCCTGGTAAGGAGCAGACACTTACTAAATAGTTATTGAATGGCTAAATGTATGGAGCTTTTAAATAACAACCAATAATCAATGACATTGAAGGAAATGAGCCTATTCCTAAAGAAGAAAGTCCCCATACCAGCCCAGCTTTAGACACTTGACTACGAAACCCATTGCTCAGGTCTGTGGAGGTTGGCCAGCAGTCCAGGTTTCTCTCCATTTGTCAAACGTAGCCATATATATTCGTATGTGCTTTGGTGTCCCCAGAGTGCTCCCACGGCCATGGTACTCCAGCAGTTAGTGTGGCCAAAGCCCCAGTCGCCTGTGTGACCAAATGCTGAGTTTCTGGGCCTTCCTGGCGAGCAGCTCCGTGAGCCAAGCGGTTCCCACATCCTCGGCTCCAGGGGCTCTATCTTCCTGTGGGTTGCATAAGCTCTTGTTTCATCTTCCTGGTGCCTTCTGTTTTGAAGTTATTTTATTGTGAAAAACTAAAGTAATACACAGAAGCACAGAGAACACACCAGTCCCTGTGCTCATACCACCGGGATTCGGTCATCAGTACCGTCTCGTCATTCTTGCCTTGGGTCTTTGTTTTCATGCTATATTAAGGCATTGGGTAGATAGAGGTGGGTGTCTCATCAGCTCTCCCCACTCCCCGGGCTCCTGCCCCAGAGGCAGCCTACTCACTACAGGTGTGTGCCCCTCCAGCCCATTTCTTACCCTTGTCCATACGGTTCACACACACGGCCAAAGCAGAGAAGTTTATGTCTACCACTCAGCATCTGTGGTTCTTGGGATGTTACCACATTTGCTTGCTTTCCTCCTATCCTCTTTGCTGAAGTGTTTTATCACAGATCCTAGTCATCTTGTCATTTCATCCTAACAGCTGTGTGCAATGCTACAATGTTTACTTTTTTTTTTTTTTACATAGCCACAAAGCTACTATCAAATGTAACAAAAACAGTGAGAATTTCTTACCATCTGTAGTCAGATGTCCCTGTCTTAAAAATATCTTTTTTGGTTGGTCTGTGTGAATTGGAGTCCAAATGCTGTGTGTGGAGCATCCTTCCCTCCCCTGTTTTTTTTTATTCCGTGAAAGCAAAGGAACCAATCACCTGCCTGGAAAACAGCCCCCATTCAGGGGTCTCCTTTTGCTCTCGGAGTGCTGTAGAGCCCCGATCCTGCATTTCTTTAACTCCAAGAAATGGATATTTATCTAAAGCCTGGACTAGAAGCTGGTTCAACTTTTGGAACAGGACTTCTTTGCAGGTGCAGAAGTTTTTCTTATTCGTGTATTTTAGCTCATCACTGTCATCTTCCTGGAGTTTGAACTAGCTTGTTCCCTTTAACTGCTGACCAAGGCGTATTCTACTTCTCCATTCTGCCTGTCTCAATCCATTTGGGTTTCTGTAACTGAATGCCATCTGGGGTGGCTTATAAACAACAGAAATTTATTCTTCACAGTTCTGGAGGTTGGGAAGTCCAAGATCAAGGTGCCGGCAGATTTGGCGACTGGCGAGGGCCTGCTTCCTGGTTCACAGTTGACGCCTTCTTGCTGTGTGCTCACGTGGTGGAAGGAGTGAGCGAGCTCTCTGGGGCCTCTTTTATAAAGGCACTAATCCCTTGTATGAGGATCTTAGTCTCGCGACCTGATCCCCTCCAAAAGGCCCCACCTCCTAAATACCATCACACTGGGGATTGAGTTTCAGCACATGAATTCTTGGGGGACACATGCATTCAGCCTATTGCACTGCTGTCAGTGGATATTCAGTTGTCTCCACCGTTCTGCCGTCCATGTGGAGCTGCAGGGCACACCCTGCCTTAGGGATCATGTGCAAGACGATCTCTAGGGGTTTGGTCCAGGTATGCAGTTACTATGCATAAACTTTTTTGGAGGGAAATAGAAATACCTCACTACTGATGGTAAATATCTGAGCCCACAGCACTGAGTCCAAACATTGATATTTATATAATTTATAGTTTAGGCTTGCATTTAAACTGGTTTCAGTTTATCTCTTGTTTTTCAGAAAATGGATTTTTTGTGTGTGTGTTTTTGCCTTTGGGTTTTTTTTTTAATTACTCGAAACAGTTTTATTTATGTATTCATTATTTATTTTAAGTTTAGCTCTCTGGTTCTGTATTTGGGCCTTCAGGATGTTCCCAGCGATTTTCGGCTCCTCAATAAGGAAAGCACACTTGGTACGGTCACAGACACATTCAGCACTCACGGTACCACGATAGGCCTTGCTGACATGTTTTTTTGTTTTTTTTTTCATTCTAGACAATCTCCTAGGAACTTTGGTTTCACAGCATGAATCCCTCCATTTGCCTGGGCACAGGTCACATGCAGATATGAGTGTCTTCCCAGCCCTCTTGGTATAAAGGTAAGCAGTTCTATCATCAGGAGTTTGGGAAAGTCTAGTTTTGTTAGAGGCTGTAGGAAAGCGTATGCCCAATGCAGGACCATTCTGAGGGCTTCCAGACACCATCCCTGGAAGAGCACAGTGGAGAAGTTTTAAGTTTCACTTTCAAATAATAAAATATACTAGTTACAAAAATAATGAGTCAATCACTTAACTTATAAAGTAAAAATCACCCTATAACCTACTCTTTCCATAAGCGTGGTTCAAAATTTGTTGACTGTCCTTCCAGATGTTTTTACATTTGTACACAAACATGCAAATATTCGAGCATTCTATTTAACACAACAGGGGCCCCCATGTGCATATTCTTCTGTGGCTAGTTTAACAAAAACTTTCCATGGACATCTTTTCATGTCAATGTGCTCAGATCTGAGCCTTTTTTTTTTTTTTTTTTTTTTTTTGACATGAAGTCTCACTCTGTCACTCAGGCTGGAGCACAGTGGCACGATCTTGGCTCATGGCAACCTTCACCTCCCAGGATCAAGTGATTCTCCTCCTTCAGCCTCCTGAGTAGCTGGGCCTACAGACATACACCACCACGCCTGGCTAATTTTTTGCATTTTTAGTAGAGACGGGGTTTCACCATGTTGGCCAGGCTGGTCTTGAACTCCCGCCCACCCTCGGCCTCCCAAAGTGTTGGGATTACAGGCGTGAGCCACCGTGCCTGGCACAAGTCATTTCATTTAGTGGCTGGGGAGCATTTGCTGGCCCAGGGATAGCAGGATTTATTTAAACATCCTTTTATTGAAGGGCATTTAAATTTTTTTTTTTCCAATTTTTTATTTCAAAAAACAAACCTGTGGATCATTCTGCGTGTCTATATCTTTGTACCCTTGAGGAAGTGTGTCTTTAGCATAGATTCCCAGGAGTGAGATGGCCGGATAGAAAGATATTTCAGATTTTGATAAATGCTGCCAAACTGTCCTTCCCCAAAAAGTGATGCCAACGTATGGCTCTGCCAGAAGTGTACCAGAGCCAAGCCTGACTTAGAAAAACAAAATTATCTGACCTCAACTAGAAATAGCACAGAGGTTTAGAATACAGGGTGCAAACGGGGAAAGAGAGGAGCTGCTGGACAAATCTGCCTCTAGATATATTCTATTTGGCCAGCAGTGTTTAAATGCTGGAAAAAGTTAGTTGTTAATATTTCAAAGCAGGAGATTTAAAATCTGGATCTCCTCCCCCTCTTGGAAATTTGCAAGTGGATGAGAGGTGAGTGGTGGCTGCCCCTGGCACATGAGGCAGGGGTCTCTGGGACTGCCAGGCCTCTGTATTTGTCCCTTGAACCACCAGCCCCTGCCTGCGTTTGGGTTTGTGACCTCCAGCAGAGCATACCTAGAATGTTTGCAGGGCTGGGGGTGGAATGGCATAATTTGCTTAGACATGGTAACAGTAGGTTTCTATTTTTATCTTGATCTTTTTTATCTTGCAGTTTTTAAACTGTTGCAGAATGAAATAGAACCACCAGATTTTTTATAATTTACAGATTCCTTTCATGTGTGTCTGAGTTGTTTTTATGTTTCTCACTTTTACAAAAGTTTTTTTCCCTTCTGGGAAGTTGGGGCTATCCCACTCCGCAAAGGCCTCCCACAAAGGTCCCCAACAGAGGAGAGGGTCGCCATCCAGGTTCTGATTCCTGTGACTCCTCACCTAGGACCATGCCGATTCCTCCAGGCAGAGGTGCCAGTTGGTCAGAGGAGGTGGGGAGGGCCTGATGCCAAAGAGTTTCCTGGGTAAACTGAGGCTCACTGCCATTTTTTTTTTTTTTTGGTGGGGGCAGGGACTTGCCTGCCGGGGCAGAAGCCTTCTAGTGGCCCTGAACTGAGAGTGGAGGCAGCTGGGTCTCTCCTTTCTTGCTCTTTCACCCCTCCCTCCAGCTTGTGTTGCAATCGTGTGAGGGACAGGTTGGCGAGGGGATGGTGAAGGTTTGATGTCACCAGCCCAGGGAGCATTTGACCGTTACCATGGGAAGGTCAGGCCAGGGCCAGCTCTTCTCGTATTGACTTTGGTTTCCTTCCTCTTGGGTGTCTTTCACTGATCATCCCACTCTTGTTATTCGGGGCTGTCCTCAAGTTTTAATTTACTTATGCTCAAATATCTCGGCTCTGTATTCTTATTTGAATAAGAGACACTCATGGGCCCCCACCCTTCCCTTCTCCATGGCATGTCTAGGTCTTGGAACATTTTGAAACATGACAGTTATTCCATGAATTAAAAAAAGAAGAAGGAATAGCTGCCACATATTAAACTGTGCTTCACAAATGAGTCCGTGGAGAAGAGAATGGTATCTTCAAGCCCAGGCAGAGTAATTCTCATCCTACAGCTGACACAAGGGCCAGCACTGAAGGTCAGCACTGAAGGCCACTCTGACTGGCAGGCAGGTGGCCCCTTCCCTCCGTCCATAGCAGGCCTGAGAGTCACACTGTGGAGGAGAGGGGTAACCTGCCTGCCCTCGCCATTGCCAGTATCACCACTGCTTCTCTCTTTAGCCAAGTTTCTCCCCGTGCCCTACCTTGTGGAGATCTTCCAATGCATCCTAAGTCTCTTCCCCAGGAAGACGATGTTGGTCGTTAGCTGCCAAGAGGTGAGGGCTGGGAGCTGGGGGCTGGGGTTAGGTTAGTGTCTGTGCATAAGGCCACAGCTGCATTGTGCAGGTGGCTGGGACCTCCAGTTTAAAGAGTTTATTTATAGATCACTGTGTCGAGTTCAGACTCATCTATAAATGTGAAACGCTCATTCCATGCCCAGGCCCACGCCTGGTTTAGAGCAATTGAAATGAAAAACAAATTTAAAAAATTAATTTAAAAATGTCACCTTTACTTAAAATTATTGACATGCACAATTTTTTAAAAATAGAGGTACTCTGGGCATGCTGTCCCAGTTAGCTGTTGGGTTAAGTTGTACTAATGCATAGGTGTTTACCTTTTGGGGTGTGAAAAGGTTGATTACAGAAGCTGCCCCCACAGGTCTGTTAGCCACCTTTGCTCCTGTTAAATTAGATCTCTTCGAAAAATGTTTAGTTCTCAGCACAGGGCCTGGCCTGCAATGTCAGCCCAGGGTACAGTGTCCGCATTATCATATACTATTATTAATGCCACACAGGCAGGCCCGCCTCTCTGAAGCTGTGTTGCTGAGGATGATATGTCAAAATTGAGGCTGCACTCAAGCCAGAGCATATTTCCTGGGTGCTCTGTATTCACAAATATCAGTGTCTGTCAAGTCACAGAGCACTTCCTGACGGTCACCTCAATGGCCTTCTGTGCTGGAGGTGGACATGACCTGAAGGCCCTGCTGCAGCCTCATATGGGCTGTCCCTCCCAGGGAGGACCCGCACCCCAAGACCCCTCCTCTGGCCACAGCCTTTGAGCTGAAGGAGAGTGGTGATGCCGCAGGAGGCATTTTTGTGGGGCTCATGGTAGTTTTTCAGTGGCTTGATCTGTTGACCAAAACTCTAGAGACATCTTAGATCCCTTTCTGTTACCACAAGAGGGTGTTTTAAAACTACCTTGCAAGTTCTCATAACTAAATACACTTAAATCTCCATTTGCTCTAAAACCAAGGCAGCATGTCACATGCAGAGCGGGCACAGTGCATTTGAAAGGCTGACCTGACAGAGGGTGACCAGCAGCTGCACAGGCAGGACATTTGCCCTCTGTGTGTTCTTGGCTCCCCGACTCAGCCCTCCCGTGGTTTATGGTGAGTGTTTAATGCCCACCTTCACCTCTAGACGTACGGGTGGGACTTCTCTCTCTTGTTCACCTCTGTGTCCCCAGCCGGAATGGAGTTTAAATAAAAAAATCAAAATTGATTTACAGAAGTTGAGCTTGATTATGAAAAAAAATGCAACCCTCCTCATACCCCTCATCAAGCCCACACACCCTCAAAAAGGGCAGGAATGCCAAGATGTTAACTGTGCTTGTTTACTGATGGTCAGATTAGGGATGACTTTTTTACATGTTTTTTGAAAATAATTTTTAATTTTTCCAAACTGTCATCAATATGTATGTGTTGCCTTTATTCCATGGCAAATAAATGCAAAGTAAACAGAAAAATCAAATATTTCACTTTTGCTTTTCTGAATCACAAAAATCCAGTAAGTCGGGTGGGAGAGCAAGGCCCTCAGTGGCGGGGAGTACCTGTCGTAGGTTACTTGTGTTGTGTGACTTAGTGAATAAATGTATTTTGTTGTGTTTGTTTTTGGTCATGCTCTGTAATCAAGTGTGCAGCTTGGAGCAGGCCAGTAAGAAACTCAGCAATGTCAAAAGCGGGCACAGGGATTTCACCAGTGCTGGCTGGCCATGCACTTGGTCTACTCTATTCATGCAAGTTTGGTTCTTTGTTGTCACGATGGTTAGTTTTACATGGTTGTGTGGGTCACGGGACACTCCTGGATGTGTCTGTGGGATGTTTCAGGATGAGGTTGGTATTTGACTCAGTGACTCAGGGAGACCTCCCTCCCCAGTGTGGGTGGTGTCATTCAATCCACTGAGGGTCTGAACAGAACACAAGGCAGAGGAAGGAGGAACTTGCCTCTTTTCCTACCTCACCACTTTAGCTGGGGCATCTCAACTCATTTTCTCCACCCCTTGGTCTGGGATGTATATCATTAGCTCTCTGGGTTCTTAGGCCTTGGGACTCAGTCTGAATTATACCACTGGCTTCTCTGGGTCTCCAGCTTGTTGATGGCAGATTATGGAGTTTCTCAGGTTCCATAATGTGTGCACCAATACCTCAGAATAAATCACACATACATGTACACACACATGCGTACACACACATGTACACATATTCACTGTTTCTTTGCGTAGCCTCAGATTTGCAATAGAACATAATGATACACTTGGTGTCTTAGCCACAATCCATTTGGAGTGAAAACCTAAGGCAGATGCAGGGCAGGCTAGGCTCCAAGTTGGGGCTTAGCCCAGGAGGGTTCTTGGTGTCACCCAGGAAGAAATTCATGTGTGAGCTGGAGGTGTTAGATAGCAACTTTTATTGAAGCGGTAGTACGCAGCAGCAGCAGAGGGACTGCTCCTTGCAGGGCACAGCTACCCATAGGCAGTGTGCCTAGAGTAGCAGCTCAGGGGCAGTTCAGCAGTCATATTTAGATCCACCTTTAATTATATGCAAATTAAGGGGAGGATTATGCAGAAATGTCTAGAAAAAGGGTGGCAACTTCCAGGTTATTGTCCTGGTTATTGCACTTCCGGGTGTTGCCATGGCAATGGTAAACTGACATGGGGCCGTGTCTTGTGGAGAGGTGTTTAGTCTCTTCCCTGTCTCAGCCAGTCTTTAATCTGGTCTGGAGTCCGAGCCCTGCCTTCAGAGTCAAGTCCCACTGCCTACCTCAAAACTAGATGATGAAGTTTCAAAAATCTAAAGAGAAACAACCCCTGTCAGGCATATTTCATGAATGCCATCAACAGGACCACATTGGATACTACAGCTAAAGTCTTATGGCTAAAGTCCTCGGAGCTTCATGCGCTTCCAAAAGGGCTCTTCAATGGAATTCCTTGGTTCCTCAGGCTGATGGTCTAGAGCTGGTAGTGGAGACAGCTGGGCAGGCTGGCACCCCGGGGGCCTGGGGCTGTGACGTCTGCAGCGCCTTGGCTTCTGCCTATGTGAGCCTTGCTTCTCCTCTGTGGAATGCAGGTCACAGAGCCTGCCCTGTAAGACTGTGACAGAGTCAGCAAGGGGTTCTGCACTCCATGTTTTTCTTACTTCCTTTTCCTTCCTGGTTAGGGCAGTATCCACCTCCCTGATTTTAAGAGGTTTCCTTGTCCCCTCTGCTCTCTTTTCCTTTCATTTTGAAGTATCTTTATACCTTTTCAGCAAGTTTTCTTATCACTTCCTAATTTTATCCTTTTGGGCTTAGGGTTATTTTAACAGAATTTCCTGGATCAACTGTTTCTTTTAAAACACAAAAAATGGCAAATTAAATTACATTTATTTAGTACCTACTGTGTGCCTTTGCCTGTAATATGTATACCAGTGAGAAATAGAAAATAATTAGAAGCTGATGCTGATATGGTTTGGCTCTCTGTCCCCACCCAGATCTTATCTTGCAGCTCCCATAATTCCCATGTGTTGTGGGAGGGACCCGGTGGTAGACAACTGAATCATGAGGGTGGGTCTTTCCTGTGCTGTTCTCGTGAGAGTGAACGGGTCTCACGAGATCTGTTGGTTTTAAAAACGGGAGTTTCCCTGCACAGTTTCTCCATTTGCCTGCTGCCATTCATGTAAGACGTGACTTGCTCCTCCTTGCCTTCCGCCATGATTGTGAGGCTTCCCCTGCCACGTGGAACCATAAGTCCAATTAAATCTCTTTCTTTTGTAAATTGCCCAGCTTGGGTATGTCTTTATCAGCAGTGTGAAAATGGACCAATACAGATGCTTTTCAAAAAAAGGGTTTACTTTTTTATTTTCTTTACCATAGTGCCTGAAATTAATAACATTTTAATAAACTTTTGTTTCAATAGAATCTTGTCTATACCTAATACTGTTACCATTATAACCACCACCACCACCAGCATCACCACCATCATCAGCTTCACCATCATCACCACTGGTATTGCTAAAGCTGCTGTCACCACCACCGCTGCCACTATCACCAGTACTGCCAGCACTACCACTAACACCACCGTCACTACCACCGTCACTACCACCATGACTACTAATATCACCATTACTGCTGTCACTACCAATGACACCACCATCACTGCTACCATGAATACTGACAACACCATCATGGCCACTGCTACCAGTACTACCACCATCACCATCACCACCATCATTACAATTATATCACCATCAATGGTCATCACCACTACTATTACCATCATCACCACCATCACCTATATCAACATTACCATCACCTCCATCACCACCACCAACACCATCAGCGTAACATTACTGCTACCACTACCAAGATCACTGCCATCACCATCACTACCACCACTAACACTATCACCACTATCACCACCACCACTACCACTAACACCACTGTCACCACTGTCACCTTTACCTCAGTCCCAACCTCACTGTCACCATCATCATCTCTGCTACAATCACTCACCACCACCACAATGATCATCACCACCTCTGTTGCCATCACAACCACTACCATCACCTCCATCATAATCTCCATCACCACCACCAGCAGCATCCTCACCACCCTCATCCCACATGTGGGCCACACTCAGAGCAGAGGTTTTCAGATTACACTTGTGAAACCCTCTTCAGTCTGGGGCACGCCTCATGATTTGTTTCTCATATTGCAGTTTCTTATAAAATTCCACCTGAAGAAAGAGTTCCAGACCTTAAAGACTACTTTAAAACCCTGCCCGCACAGTGCTTCATCACACTTTCTCACACTTGTACATGGGGAGCTTGTGAAGATGTAAATGTGCTGTCTGAGGAGGGTGCACAGTGAAGGGGCAAGTACCACGGATTTGTTTCATTAGAGAGCAGGGTCACCTTGGGTGCCATGGGGAGAGGCCGGGCTCCACACTCCTGGGCTGGCTTCACGGAAGGAAGCTGGAAGGAAGTAAAAGGGGGAGAGAAACTTGAAGGCAGGAGAGTCAAATATTGTTTTTATTTCCAAGGCACATTAAGGATGAGATGGGTTAGTTTAAGTTTAGGAAGAGCAGTAGAGGAGGCTGTGAGATTTTTGCAGGGCTCAGTGTGAGGACAGGCATTCTCCACCAGCCTGCAGCCTCCTGCCAGGTCACTCCACCTGATGCCAGAGCCAGGCGGGCTCTCCTGGGAGACTTCTCTTTCCACACTTATTTCTGGCCCATCTCATCTTTGCAGGCAGTGGCATGAGTTTTGTCTTTTTTGGATCAGAAGTGTCGGAGAGCATTATTGGATAATTCTGTCCCTTTAGATTTTACTCTCTGGGGAAGAAGACATATTAATACTTTCACTAGATACATATCATGCTTTGATAAATCCAGCACCGAAACAGGCCTGAGATGTACAAACAGGTCCAGTACTAATGACACTTCCTTCGTTTATTTACTCAACAATGATTTCTTTGCCCGACTATGTCACATGTGGAAACACTGTGAGGCCAGGTTGGCTTTTCCAATGTTCCAGAAGCTAGCTGAAGTTTGCTTCTCTTTTCTGCTCTGAGGGGCAACTAGATGGGAGTAGGGGTAGGAATGGGGAACCTGAGGCAGGAGAGGGGTGTATTATGAGAGAACCAGGCTCCAAGGTAGACTTCTGGGGTGCGAGCTGACATGCCTGCCGGTGGGCAGGCGGTGCTGGGCACAGAGGGCCAGCTGTGAGGCAGAGGGGAGTGGGGGCTGCAGGGAATGTGGAACACATGCCCATCTCAATGGAACAAAGCACTGAGGTCCAGCCAAGTTTTGCCATGAGAAAAGTTGGGCCTATTGTTGCCACATTTTCTGATCTTTTTATTTTCCAAGAGAAGCTAGAATCTAAACTTTATAAATGCAAAAATGCCTAATTTTTAAATGTTGATAACTCCTTGCATTAATAAAAATTATAATGCCATGAGGTCAAACAAACACATCTGGGAACAGTATCTGGTCTCCAGATAGCCAGTTTGCCTTCTCTGTTCTATACAGTAAAGGATTTCCAGTCTCCAAGTGAACATACAGAAAAAAATATTGGAGTATCTATTGCTAAAGAAGACTTATTTAGCAAAGAACCATTTTCCCTCCATTGGCATATTTTTGAGAATCTGTTGGGGAAGAGCCCTGGTTTGAGATGGTTCTGGTGGGATGGGATGTTCAAGGCCCCTTTCCTGGGGCCAGGAAGCGGTTTGTGGTCGGATCACTGGTGGTGGGGTGAGGGGACCTGGATTTTAAGCATGACCAATGCTAATCAATCATTCCTTCCCCAGCCACCCGTTTATTACCTGTGAAATGAGAGAAATGAATTGGGCTTGGAATTTAAAAATGAGTATGTTTGTGTGTGTTTTTAATATTCTTGCTCAAAACTACTCAAAGCTCAAAAAAAAAAAAAAAATGCAGCGAAAGAAGCAGATGAGAGAAGATCATCTGTAGTTTAGGGGAAGGGAGGGTCTGCAGCCTCATGCCTCCGCCTCCCCAGGCCCTGGAAGAGTGTGCCAACCCTTGGCCTGTCTTTTCCAGATCCTTTGTGCTGAATCTATTTTTCTTCATGCTCGTCTCAGAGCCAAACTTTTGGGGACATAAATTTGGTCAGATGCCTTTAAGGAGGATAACTTGGCCAGAGCAGATTCTCACTCTAAAAAACTATAGTGGAAAATCCAGACCTCAAGGTATTTTATGTGCCAAAACATAAAGCGTATTTTTCTGGTGAGTTGGAACTCCCACTTCTACTAAGAAAAGACATATAGCCTAAAGGAATCTTCAGAAATAGGAGATACTGTCTTGAAACAAGCATGGGTCCAGGTACTGCTTGGCTACCGTTAGTTAGTGAAAGGTCACAATTTCAGTCCTTAGGACGCTGATGGAAAAATCGAGATGGATTACGTCCTGCCCAGCGCATGGGACCCTAGGGAGTGATGGATGTCATCTGTCTAATTCCTCCTGCTGTGTGTTTGGCCTTCATAAGAGCCGCGACCACCAACAATGATGTGGAGTGCGGAGACTAAACTTTGGAAGGATGGAAAGAGCCAGCAGAGGGAGACGGCATTTGGAATGACTTCATGCCGTGTTCTCAGGCAGCATTCTCGCAAGGGTGCTGTCTGTCACTCAGTAAACATGCACGTTTGTGGAACTAAAATCCAAGCAAAGAACCTCTGAGCAGTTGTAATGGAGATGATAACAGCTATCTTGAGCTGCAGATATATTATCTCATTGAGTCTTCATAACGACCCTTTGAACAAATAATTTGACAGATGTCACAGATAAGACTCCAGGATCACAGAGCAGCAGAAGTGGCGGGGTTGGAGCCCTTCACCCCTGTCTGTTTTCCAGACCATGCTTAACCCCATTGATGTTCGAAAGAAGCCAATTCCTGCCTGTCCCACTGATGTAGGATTTGCGAAGGGCCCTGGGCATCCTTGTCCTTAGTGCTGCCTATAGAAGCCTTGCTTCCTTGGGGATGAATGTGGAGTCAAAGCATAGCTGAGCTGGCCTCCAAGGTGGCTGCCCTGCCCTTGCTGCTGGTTCTAGGAGAGTCTGTGGTTTGCTCCGTTCCTGGCTGAGATTCATAGAGGTTCCTGGTTTGGCCTCTCAGTTTCACCTTCTCTGGCGGGTTCTGGGTTGACTCAGAAGCTGAGTGTCAGGCTGTGAGCAATGGTCTAACTGCCCGGGTGCTGTTTTGCAGGAGAAAAATGCAAAAATGCAAAACAGAGTCCACCCTTTGCTTCCTAAGGGTCCTCTGGGACCTGGCACATCTTGGAGCTGCAGGAGGTAGCCATATGAGCGACATGGGCTCTCTAGGTGCTGGAGCCGGGAGGAAGGAGAGCTGGGCATTGGTGGGGAGAGGGCCTGGGTCCTACTGGGGGCTCTTGGCACCCACAGTCTGACTGGGATGTGAGGAAAGGAAGAAGCTCTGGACAGGGCAAGAAGGGGTTTCCTGGGGCAAGAGGAACCCAAGAAAGGAAGCCAGAGGGCAGGAGAGCCGGTGGCTTGGGACCTCAGCACAGCCTGGATCTGGGGGATGGGTGCACAGCACAAGTCCCATCCAGCAGCTTGTGTCTGCAATTCAAAGCCGGTCCTGGTTTAAGCCTCAGATGTTGCTTTCAGGCCAAAAATACATAATGATTTTCACAAATGAAATAAAGCGAGGCTTAGGCATTATTATCTTTGAAAAGAGATGTTTTTCTCTCCCTCTTCATCCCTTCTTCAGGCACCCTTCCCAAATTACAGTGAAAATCATCTCTGTCCAGGGCTTTGCGCAGAGGTTACATGCATTGCCAGGAAGTGCAGTGTGAATCACATCTACTGACAAAATCTGAGTCTCCGGCCCTGTGATTTTTTTTTTTTGGCAGAATGCATGCCACTAACAGAACTCTAGAGAGGAATGCAGGGTTTCTGAGTTGAGATAGGCCTTGGAGATCACCACCTCAATTCCCTTATTTTATAGAAGAGCCCTGGGAGACTGGCAGGGTGGGGACAATGGCTATGGCCGCTTAGTCAGCTACTGGTGCAGACCAGGCAAGGTCTGCGATTGGAGTCATGGCTGTGCTATTTACTAGTTATGTCATCTTGGGAAACCCACCTGACCTCTCTAAAACTCGTCTCTCTCAAGTGCAAAATGAGAACAAGAATGTCATCTCCTGTAGCATTTTGGTGAGAATTAAGTGAGTAGAAGCAAGTTCAATCTGTCTGACTCTTCTATCATTAGTGGTTTCCATGCCTTACTCATTTAAACCATTAGTTACTTCTATTTCTAGGTTTATGATTCAATTAAACGAATGTTTTTTTCACCCATACTATACATCCAGTAATTAGGCCAAACATATGACAAATGAAGGCCTTAGCTCCACCCGCTGGAAACCTCCATATGGAGGGAGTGGTTGAAGGGATGGCAGGGGTGTGGCACTGAGTGTTGAGGGTTGGAGAACGACTGCACCTCAGGGCACAGGGAAGGAGGCTGGGAAGGAATCATCCTCGCGGTGGGAGACCCAGGAGAAGGGAGCGGGCATGAAAGCAGGAGAGAGATTTGAGATGCAGGAGGTGCCAGGGGTCTGAGGAGTGAGTCGATGTGTGGGTTTTCTGTCCACTGACCTTGACTCCATCAACTTCATAAGTGAGAATATTAGTAGGAAGGGACTGGGGAAGGAAGAAGCTGAAGAGAGACAGGGCACATGTGCCCTCATGCCATTGGGTCAAGAGCTATTGGATTATCCCAGGGGAACAAGGCCTGGTGGGGCTAGCCTGGAAGCTTACACCCTAGACAGGCACCCGGTGGTAAGAAGACCCAGGCAGGGAGCCCACAGAGGTGGCCTTGTGTACTCAGGAGTAAGAAGCTGGCTCTGCCACTCACTCTCTATATGGCCCTAAGTAATCTCTTTGCCTTCTTTGAGTCCAGTTTCCTCCTCTGTAAACTGGGCCACTAATAGCACTGGTCTCATAGGGTGCTGAAAGGATCAATGGGGAAATATATGGAACTGACTTAGGCCCATGCAGAAGAAATGTTGAATACATGTTCGTCATTAGTTTTGAGGCTTTGGTCTTCTCATATTTAAAAAGGAAGATGGCAATAGCTTTTCTGCTCTGGAAAAAAAATGAGACAGGGTAATGTGTGTGAAAGTAATTTGGAAATGAAAACGTGTCATGTAGTATTATTGTTGGAGGAGCCTTCAGTTCACTTTCGTGGAGGAGGTCGAGGGAACATTAGGGACATGGGGAATTTTATGTGTTGAGTTAGGAGAACAAGCTAGAGAATCACATGCTGGGTTTCAAAAGGAAAAATGGTCTTAAATAAAACTGTGTGTTTTCCCAGTGAATTTGTGGAAAGAACATAAAATCCCCCATTACTGGTCTCTGTTTTAATGCAAGAAAGGGAAACTTTATTGAAAGGACCTGTCGACCATATCAACAATGTGTGGGTAACATCGGTGAGCGTAGGAGGGAATCATCTAGGGCAAACTTAACTTTCAAAATGGGCCTGGTGTGGTGGCTCCCGACTGTAATCCCAGTGCTTTGGGAGGCTGAGGTGGGAGGATCGCTTGAGCCCAAGAGTTTGAGGCTGCAGTGAGGCATGGTTGTGCCACTGCAGTCCAGCCTGGGTGACAGAGCAAGACTCTTGAGAAAAAACATAAATAAATGAAAAAAAGAGAGCAGGCCCTTTGAGTCCCAAATCAATTGCCTAAGTATGCTACCTTCCTTATAAGGTGGTCTATTAAACCGTTGTGAAACGATCATGCTAGCACTGTTGGTCCGGCACGCACTGCTCAGTGGGGATTCCCACGTGTTCTGCCCCACATGTTATTGATGATGGGCCTTTCGGAATTGTATTTCAAAATATTTCCATTTGAGCATGGTGCCTTATGCTGGCTGTGTGAACCCTTTATTTAGGGGAAGGAGAGAGAAGTGCATTTTGAGTTTCTCATCATGTATTTTCAACCCGCTGCAGGCTAGATTATCTGCCCCTCAGTATTAAAATTACGAGGTTTCAACCCGTCTTGATGATCTATTAACAATCCGATACCATGTGGAACACAATCAGGAAGCCTCTGAGCTGGAGAAAGTGTGTGGTTATTGTTACTGATTGCATCAAAAGACGGACATGTGATCAGGGAGAAGCTGGTGAGGAGGAAAGGCGAGGCTCCTTCCAGGGCCTGGGAGGGGTCAAGGGCATGTCTGTCCAGCACGGATTCTCTGGCACCAACTGGGTGTCCCACACCTCAGTTCAATTCTGCTGATAACTACCCAGAGTTGGCGCAGACCCCACAGGTGAAGGGGCTTGGCAAGACTGCCCTCACTTCAGGCACCAGTTGTTAAGTCCCGGGTCTCCAGGCTACTCACACTTCTGTCCGACTTGGCTACAAATTTGAGGGTTCCCATGACCTCCATTCTGGTTGGATGATTTGCTTGAATGACTCACAGAGCTCAGGAATGTGCTACAGGTTACAATTACAGTTTTAATATAATGGATACAAATGAGCAGCCAGGTGGAGAGATGCAGGGCAGCCAGATCTGGGGCAGGGGTGGGGGTGGGGACAGTGGCAGGTGCAGGAGCTTCTGCCCCGCTGGAGTCAGGGTGCTGCATCCTCCCAGAGCGTCAATTATGTTTGCCAGCCTGGAAGCCCCCAAGCCTCACTGTTGCAGTGTTTGTCTGGGGTTTCGCTAAGTAGGCATGCGTGATGAAATCTTTGGCATGTGATTGAATTCAATTTTCAGCTCCCTCTGCTCCCTGGAGATCAGGGCGTGGGGCTGAAATCTCCAACTCTCTAATCACATGCTTGGCCTTTCTGACATGGCCAGCCTCTCCCTTGAAACTATGCGAGGGCCACCTCCTTTGTGCAAACTCAGGTAGGAGTTATATAAGGGGCTGTTTCTGAATAACAAAGCACACTGGAATCACTCAGGAAATGCGAAGGGTTTGTGAAGCTCTGTGCCAGAAACCAGGGGCAAAGACAAACAGGTATTTTGATGAGATCACAGCACAGCTTTGCTCATCTCAGAGTCCTGGGTTCAGATCCTGGCTTCTCCTTGCTGCGAGAGGCTCTGCCCTCTCAGAACCTGATATGCCTCCTGAGTAAGGTGAGGGGACTGACAGGACCTGCCTCTCAGGGTTGTTGTCCAAATTCAGTGGATAAGACTGAGAAAGGCTTGGTGGGAGATCAAGAAATGGCAGGATTCAGGATGGCAGTGGTGCTGCGGTGAGGGGTACGCATAAACGCCACACTGTGGATACAGAGCCCAGGCAGTCCTTGAAGCTCTCAACATGTAAGGCTTGCTCTGTTGCCCAGGCTGGAGTGCAGTGGCACAGTCTCAGCTCACTGCAGCCTCCACCTCCTGGGCTCAAGAGATTCTCCTGCCTCAGCTTCCGGAGTAGCTGGGATTACAGGTGCATGCCACCATGCTCCGCTAATTTTTTTATTTTTAGTAGAGACAGAGTTTCACCATGTTGGCCAGGCTGGTCTTGAACTCCTGACCTCATGTGGTCCAACCGCCTCGGCCTCCCAAAATGCTGGGATTACAGGCATGAGCCACTGCGCCTGGCCTTGGAATTTACTGTTTTGAGAGAAGGTCTTGCTTGAAAATCCAAATAGTTTGAAAATTGATGAGAAGGATAGTTGCTGATGCTAAGACTGAGCCCTAATTAGCTATGGAGGAAACATAGGCATTTTAGGGACCACTCTCTTGAAGGTTAGTGGTCAGAACCACTAATCTTTCGGTTCTGAGAGGAAAGACCTCTCCAAACACCTCATGTCCAGGACTGTGAGTGATATATCCTAGTCTGAACAGCCCATGGGTTTGACCTAATGGCCTTTCCTTTTTTTTATTTTTTATTTTTTGAAACAGGGTCTTGCTCTGTTGCCCAGGCTGGAGTGCAGTGGTGCAATCATGGCTTGCTTCAGCTTTAACTTCCTGGGCTCAGATTACCCTCCCACCCCAACCTCCCGAGTAGCTGGGATTACAGGCATGCACCACCATGCCTGGCTAATTTTTGTATTTTTTTTGTAAAGATAGGGTTTCACCATGTCACCCAGGATGGTCTCGAACTCCTGAACCTGAACCATCTGCCCACCTCGGCCTCCCAAAGTTGATGGCTTTTCTTGAGCCATCAACTTGATTTTAATTGTCTTTATTATATTCATTGTTTCTCAGGAAAAGAAATGAGCTGTGAAAACACTTTACCATATTGCAATGTTAGAAGCTTGGTTGGTAATTGTGATCAGAAGTATCTCTTGGATATAAAGTACATGCCGAGTTGAACCAGGTTTCCTTCACTATCTGGAGTGTTCCAGAAGCAGGCTGACAGATGGGGGTTCCCGCGAGTATTCCTGGGCAGTCTCACTGCTGAGACCCTCGGTATGAGACATCCAGCTGTTGAAAGTGAAGCAGAGTGACAGGCCTTAGGCAGCCTCGTCACAGGGAGAGCGTGGGGCATGAGGAGGTACGACTTCCAATCCCAGCTGTGCCTGCGCATGTCTGAGCACCCTTGGGAAACTCATTTCCAATTCCTGGGCCTTGGTTTCCTCATTATAAAGTGAAAAAATTCAACCAGATTCCATGCATCTTTTTGCCTCCAGCTGTCACTGTGCATCGATGGTCCTAGCACACAGCCAGCACTTCTGGAGCTGTTACCGAGTATTGACTACGTGGCAGGCCCTGTGCTAACACTTTCCACACCCTGTCTCACTGCCCCATCCCAGGAAGTAGGACCTGTATCATCCTTATTTGTCGGGTGGGGAAATTGAGGCTCAGGGTTGAGTGACTTGTTTTAGGGTCTCAGCTGGTCACTTGGGAGCTGGGTTAGAATCCAGTTGTGCCTGAGTCCACCGAATGAAAGCATTATTGGGAAGTGGCTTTATTAACACTGAGCCCCAGGGGAAAGGTCAGAGTGGATATGGTGTAAGACACCTGGAAAGCTTAAGGAGCGAGAGCTAGAGAGACAGAGAAACTAGACACACACACACACACACACACACACACACACACACACACACACACACACAGAGAGAGAGAGAGAGAGAGAGGGAGAGAGAGAGAGAGAGAAATCTCCGATTTCCTGCGTAACAGTCCCATACCCTTCTCTGCCCTGGCTCAGGGCTAGCCATGGCTGTCGTGGCTGCTTTCTGGCCAGCAGAAATGGATAACCTTGTCACCCGGGAGCAGCAGTGGCTGACGGCACTCCATGAAGAAACCTTTGCCCTCTGGCTGGTAATAAAATAAGGAAAGCTTCAAGGAAGTCAACACAGAACAGAAGTAAGAATTGCGGCAAGGTTATCCTGAGAAAGGCAGAGCAGGTCCGTGTGTCAGCTGTGAGAGGACGGAGTCCTGGCGCTTGCTGACCTGCCTGGCTTGTCCACCTGGAGTTATCATGAAGGCAGGAGGGAGGATGTTGAGCGGGAGGGGAATTGAAACCATTTGGTCTTGGGGCTGAGATTGTGTTTTACGTATTTGGCAAAGACATTTTCAGTCATTACCTGGATTAACCCTTGCAGGGAGCACAAAGAACAAACCCACGCACGTGGTCCTTTGCTGTGGAAAGACGAGGCACTCAAGGAGCAGGCACACTCCCTTTGCACGCCGACCCCAGCAGAGGAGTGGAGAGCCTACTTGAGGCCCAGGGCCTCACAGAGCTCCGTTAAGGACACCCAGACATCGTCTTGCCTTTTCAATAGATGACAATACTGTGTCCCCGCAGCTGGAAGGTGGGCTGCAAGCATGATGGTTGCAGAAGAGGCTGCTCTCCTGTTTGCCTCTCTGACTGGCTTTCTGCCTTGTCTTGTGTTTCCCCAAAACAGAACCCCCTTTCTGCCCCCACACATATTCTACCTCCTCACCAACAATAAAAACAAACCCAACTGGGAGTGGTTGGACTTTGAGGCTCTGTATGAAGGTTTGGGTCAGAACTGCCTACTCCATGCAGAAGTCTGAGTGTCTTCATGGAGGTGGCAGGCCCAGAGTGTCCTAGCTGTGGCAGGGCTGAGAACATCAAGCCCATTGCGGGGGCACTAGCAATGCCAGCAGCACACACCATAGTAATTGACAGTGACTTAAAAAGCAAAAAATAGAAATAATACGTTCCCAGAGCAAGACTCTTGGGAGAGTGATTTATCCATAGCATGGTCAATAAGCATCAATAGATGAAAGGGAAACTTTTGGGTAGAGTTTTTTATTTTATTTTAATTTTAATTATTTTCTATTTTTAATTTTTTTAAAAAGAAATCTGATCTTTAATAAAATCTGTAAAACTCTTCAACTGAAGACCCTCTGGGACTGAGGGGCTTGCAAAACTCTATTAAGAGTCTCCCCAGTTACATTCTTGGATTTTCTTTTTTCTTTTCTCTCTTTTGGAACAAAGCCTTTAAAGTTTTTATGATTTGTAACGTATATTGATCAGATGTGGGTAAAAATCTCAAAACCATTCCCTCGGGTTGACTGTCTTGCTTATCTTTCCTTTCTGAAAAATGAAACGTGTGCATACCAAAAGGTTGGGGCAAAATAAATAAGAATGATATTTCAGAGAAAAACCCAATGACGAATGAAAAATCTAAGGCTGACAGCCAGTGTCTGCAGAGGAGGAAACAGAGCAGATACTGACCATAAAGTAGCATCTGTGGCCTGTGGGCTGCTCTAGAAATTGAGTAGAGTGGTCTGAGGCCGGTCACCAAGGGTGCTGCGGCTGGATTAGCAGAGAGCACATCTATGTGTGTTCTGGGCATTATTTTCTTTTAATTAAGCTGAGGAATTACCTGCATCTTTATTGACAGAGAAACACTGAAACATTATTGTCGAACAGAAATAAATACCAGAGCTCTGGTCTCTTTCTTTGGAGGTGGTGGGGTTGGTGGGTGAGAGGCAGCTGAGGGTGGGCTGCGCAGGCTTGTTAACAGGGAGAAGCATCACCCGGTAGGGGCCTTCTTCCCACGGCACAGCCATCTGATGCCATTTCTTGGCTACACACTAAAATGTATGACTGGTGCTCTGCGCTAGTCACTGAGCTAGGCTTGGTGTGCGAATTTATTTAAACCTCACAACAGCCCTGTAAATCAATCTAACTATCCTGGCGCTACAGGTGAGAAAAATGAAGTTCAGAAATGCTGAGCAGCCTCTTTGAGGCCTTGCAGCCTGTGATCAGTGAAGGTGGGATGAGGCTCAGGTGGGCTCTCTACTCCCCTGCTGGGATTGGCCTGCACAGAGCTCCCCTATCCACAACCTCTCTGTTTTTAAGGCAGGGTCTTCGAAGCCAAACTGAGTGCAGGCAGCCAAGCAGCTGTTCAGCCCTCAGGCTGTGATTCCGCGGTTGTCTCAAGAACTTGATGTGTGCCTGGGTCACCAATACCAGAACAGGGGATGTGGGCAGAAGGCCCAAGGGTGAGAATGCAACTTGCCTTCCTTTTCTTTTTTTAGGATTCAAGGGGGTGGGGGGCTAGAGTGTTTCCAGTGTGGGAGGAAGGTGTTGGGCTCTACACTAGATTACGAGCATGGAAGCTCTGTGGGAGTATGAACATCAGAATGAAATATGATTAATAGAACTATTAGAAACCGGAACAATTATTTTGTCCTTGGCTTGCATTTTTTGGACAACATTTTCCATTTACACAAAAGTTTGTATTGCAGTGGATGAGACCTGAAATTTTGTAGAAATGATCTGGAAAGAAGCATGCAGAGCCGTATTCCCTTCCCTGGAAGGCGATCCTTGAGGCAACAGCATCCTTTCACTTAGGCACAGCACCAACAGGCCCACACACTTAGCAACCACATTATCCATTTGTTATTTCTTTTTAGTCTCAGCGGTATTGGTATAGCGGTTTTTGAAGGAGTTGACTCCATTGGTTGTAAACAGAGAGGGGACTGTGAATGGCTTGAGAGGGGCATGAATAGCTTGTGTGCTAGAAAATAATGGGCTTGTTAACCGTGACCCAGCTGATCTATAACACATTCCAAATTGTGCATTCACTTCTTTGCCAAGATTGGAAGCTGATATTTAGAAATCCCCGTAAATGATAAAGATGTGGTTCAAAAGAAGCAGCCATGCTATACCTCAATGCAGACCTTCCCAGTGTGGACCGGTTCAGGGTCCAGTGCGTTAGGATGGGATCACTGGGCCAGTGTATATCCGTGCTCCCACATTTCAGCCCACATTCCAGCCCTTAGACGCAGCAAGGAATACTCACGGGAACCCCCATCTGTCAGTCTGCTTCTGGAGCACTCCAGATAGTGAGGAGGGAGGACAGAGGGAAGGATCTCAGCAGTGCCAGCTCAGGGTACAGCTCTCCTGAAGTGCTGATGTGCTGCTTCTGAAGGCGAGTGCCAAGTGACTTCCAGGGGCTGTGGCATCATTGGGAGGCCACCATCATGCAGGCACTGCCTGGAGTAATGGCTAGAAACCCAATACAGATGGTTTTCTTGTCTGACAAGTGTGCCCTTGAGACATTGTCACTAAAGGGAAAACCTTTTTGCTAGGGCCCATTGTCATTCAGTTTTATAGAATAAAGAGCAGGACTTGAGCCTGGGATTGAATCAGACTTTCCATAGCACGTGTGGACCTCTTGAAAAGAACATCATTTATAGTTGAAACTGTGTTTGTTGTCATTTCTGTAAAAATTTGAGGTTAGTCTTTTTATTAGCCATGTGATATCTCTGGGGTGGAAGCAAACAGCGTCCCAGCGTTTTCCTCTGGAAGGCACATTTTACCTTCTAGGTGCATGGATTTTGTGCATTGGATTTGAATTCCCTAAGAATATTTCTCCAGAAATGAGCCTAGTCTTGCAGAAGCTGCCTTTGGTAATATGCAGAGGCAATCTGGGTCTGTGTTAGTAGGAGGTGGTATCTTGCAGAGGTGGAGAGCACAGGCCAAATGCCAGCTCCGCTACTAACCAGCAGTGGGAGCTTGTCAAGGTGTCTAGTTTTGTACTTTAATATCCTCATCTGTCAAATGGAATGATGACACTAAACTACGCTTCATAGGCTTGTTGTGAGGATTAAACAAGTTAACACATATCAAGGGCGTAGAGCACATCCTGACACGTGGCATGCACTCAACTGTGCTTGTTAGCAGAGCTGCTGAAGGAGCTATGAGTTCTGACATACAGGAGAATTGTGTGCTGGACTTCCAGTACTGCACACTTGCCTTCTGAAATCTGCCTAATATTGTTCCCTGGTCACCTTCAGAGACACTTTTTTTTTCCCCAGTCAGCTCTGTGCAAGCACATTTCTTCCTTTTGTGCTATCAGGAAGGAATTGAAGATGGTTCAAAACTATGAGAGGAGGCAAGTGTGATAAAGTTTTCCATGAGGACCAAGTCAGCCTTTCTAAATGTCTCTCTCTCATACTCAGAATAGCAGCTGCTCCATTTCAGCAAGATGAAGCACTTGATTCCTGAAAAATGTGATAAGAGAGTAATCTGGTCTTGCTTTTTGACTTTGCTTGCAGATTCTGCTCAGACTCACTCTCACCTGGACTGCTTTTTATGTACACTTCTGGCAGTTTCTGGATGACCTCTCTTGCCTTGCCTTCCAAATGCCTTCTTTGGTAAAACTTTTGACACACACAATGAACAGTGCACACACCATGATGAATTATTACAGAATCAACATGCTTGTCTATATCCCATCTAAATACAGATATTGAACATTGCAAGCACTCAATACGCTTCCTCATGCCTCCTCATAAGCATTACTTCCTTCAACGTTAGCCAGTATCCTGACTTTTCTCGCAGTAGATTAATTTTGGGGGGTTTTAAAACTATGTATAAATGTAACTGCATGGTTTCATTCTTTTGAGCTTGGCTTCTTTTGCTTAATATTCTGCCTGTGAGATTCCTCCACATTGTTGACAGTGGTAGCGCTTTCTTTTCCATTGTTGTATAGGGCTCCATTGTGTAAATTTTATCCATACATTTGATTTATTCATCCACTCTTTTTTAATGGACATTCGGGTTGTTTTCAGTTTTTGACTACCATGAATAACGCTACTGTGAACATGCCTTTTGGTGACTACATGTAGGCATTTCTGTTGAGTCTGTGCCTAGGAGTGGAACTGATGAGTCATAAGGCATGCAACTGTTCAGCTTCAGTAAATGCTGTCTAATGGTTGTCAAAAGTGCTTGAACCAACTTATATTCTACCAGCAGTATATGAGTATTCCTTTGCTGAACATCCTCACCAACACTTGGTATTATTAGTTTATTTTCTGGAGTGTGTGTAGTAGTATCTCATTGTGGCTTCAATTGTATTTCTTTGATGATTAATAATGTCCTGTACGTTTTCATATTTTTTTTGCCATTTGGATATCTCCTTTTTTGAAGGGCCTGTTTACATTATTTGCTCAATTTTTAAATTGTGTTATCAGACCTTGTCTGATATATAGATGTTCTTTATATATCCTGATTAGGAGTCCCTTGTTGGATACCTATGCTACGGTTACTTTGTCCTACTAGATTATTTGCTTTTTTGCTTTCTGAATAGTGTCTTTTTTCCTCCCCCAGCCTCATCAATAACCTCTAATTTATCTTCTGTCTCTATAAATTTACCTATTGTTTATCCTTTTGTTCCTGTTTTTTTTTTTTTTTTTTCTGAGATAGAGTTTTGCTCTTGTTGCCCAGGCTGGAGTGCAATGGCATGATCTCAGCTCACCACAACCTCCACCTCCCAGGTTCAAGCAATTCTCCTGCCTCAGCCTCCCAAATAGCTGGGATTACAGAGATGCACCACCACGCCCGGCTAATTCTGTATTTTCAGTAGAGACGGGGTTTCTCCATGTTGGTCAGGCTGGTCTCGAATTCCAGACCTCAGGTGATCCGCCTGCCTCGGCCTCCCAAAGTGCTGGGTTTACAGATGTGAGCCACCACACCTGGCCTTGTTTCTGTTTTTTAAACTTAGTATCATGTCTTCAAGGTTCACCCATGTTGTAGCATGTATTAAAACTTCATTCCTTTTTTGTGGCTGAATAATATTCCATTGTATGTGTACTACTTATTTTATTCACTCATTTGTCTGTTGATGAGCAGTTAAGTTGTTTGTAACTTTTGGCTATTGTGAATAATGCTGCAATGAACATTTGCATAAAAATATCTATTCAAGTTTCTGTTTTTAATTCCTTTTGATTTATACCTAGGATTGAATTGCTGGATCATATGGTAATTTAATGTTTAGCTTTCTGAGAAACTGCCAAACTGCTTTTATAGTAGCTGGAGCTCTTTACATTCCCACCAGAAATGTATGAGAGTTCCAGCTCTCCACAGCTTCACCAATGATTATCTTCCTTAGCATTTTTTTTTAAAAATAAAAGCCATCTTAAAGGTTGTAAAGTGGTATCTCATTGTGGTTTTGATATGCATATCTCTGATGATGGTCAACATTTTTTCATGTGCTTATTGGCATTTGTATATCTTCCTTGGAAAAATTTTTATTCAAATCATCTTTTTCACTTTAAAATTGTGTGACTTGTCTTTTTAGCTATATAAGTGTTATTTATATATTCTAAATAATAGACTCTTATTAGATATGTAATTTTTTCCCACTGTGTGCATTGTTTTTCATTTTCTTGATAGTGTACTTTGACACACAAAATTTTTGATTTTAATAAATTCTGATTAATTTATTTTTTCTTCAGTTGCTTGTGTTTTCAGTGTCATAGTCAATAAGCCATTGCTTAATCCAATATTATGAAGACTTGTACCTATGTTTTTGTCTAGTTTTATCATTCATTTCTTATATTCAAGTTGATACATTTTGAATTAATTTTTTTATATTGAGTGAGGAAATGGTCCAATTTTATTCTTTTTCATGTGTATATCTTGCTATCTCAATACCATTTGATGAAGGGAGTATTCTTTTTTTTTTTTTATTGAGATGGAGTCTTGCTCTGTTGCCCAGGCTGGAGTGCAGTGGCATGATCTCAGCTCACTGTAACCTCTGCTTCCTGGGTCTAAGCAATTCTCCTACCTCAGTCCCTCCCAGGGATTACAGGCACTTGTCACCATGCCTGGCTAATGTTTGTATTTTTAGTAGAGATCGGGTTTCACCATGTTGGTGAGACTGGTCTCAAACTCCTGACCTCAGGTGATTCACCTGCTTTGGCCTCCCAAAGTGCTGGGATTATAGGCGTAAGCCACCGCGCCAGCTGAAGGGAGTATTCTTTAGTTATTGAATGCATGGGATGCTTTATAGACATAAGACTAGTTTGCTTATACCATTGTTAATGTCTTATATTTCTTTGAAGATCTTCTGTCTGGTTTTCTACACATTATTGAAACTGGATTTTTAAAAAAATTCGGGTTGAAATATATATAGATTCAGGTTGAAATATACATAATTCTACCTCATTGTAAGCTATTGTTGGATCTTGAATCTTACTGTGATTGGAAAAAAAAAGAAAGTGGAGTATTGAACTTTCTATTATTATTGATTTGTCTATTTCTCCCTTCAATCATTTCTTGCTTCATGTATTTCATGGGTATATTGTTAGATGCATATACGTATATAATTGTTATATCTTCTTGGTTGATTAACACTTTTATCTTTCTAAATGTTCTATCACTACAGTAACAACAATTTTTTCTTAAAGATTATTTTAAAAATATTAGTATAGCCACTCAGCTTTCTTTTGGTTACTGTTTGTATGGTGTATCTTTTTCCATTCTTTTATTTTCAACCTATTTATGTCTTTAACTCTAAAGAATGGATCTTGTATTCAACATATATTTGGTTCATTGAAAAAACAGTTCTGCCAATGTCAACCTAATAGGAGAGATTAACCCATTTGTATTTACTATAATTGCTAATAAGATAGTATTTAGGTTTCCCGTTTTTGCTATTTGTTTTCTATATGTCTTATGTATTTTTGCCCCTCAGTTTCTCCATTGCTGCATTCCTTTCTTGTTACATATTTTCTAGAGTACCAATTTAACATGCTTGTTATTTCTTTTAATATGTGTGTGTGTTTCTAGTGAACATATATACAGATGTATTTACAAATGCATAGTGGGAGTCCCACAAATATAAATAAATACATATTTATTTATATATAAAATGTTTGTGTATATATACACATATATAATTATATGTATAATATATAATATACAGGCTTATTTATAAATATATGTAATTTTATATATATGCACATATATATATCTATATAATTTTCTTAGTGGTTGTCCTGGGGATTAACATTAACATCTTAATTTATAACAGTCTAATTTATAAAAATTAGATTAATAACTGCTCAATTTCAATGGTATGCAAAACCTTTGCTCCTATATAGTTTCATTTGCTTCTTTGTGCTCTTATTGCCACAAATTACATCTTTATACATTGTATGTCCATCAACTTAGATTTATAATTATTGCATTATGCAGTTGTTTCTCAAATCAGATAGAAAAAAGGAATTATCTGCAAACATTCAATTATACTCTCTTTTACATTTATCTGTGTATTTACCTTTGCCAGTGCTCTTTATTTCTGCTTGTGGACTCAAGCTACTTTAATTTCATTTCCGCCTGTAGAACTCCCTTTAATATTTCTTATAGAGCAGGCGCGCTGGGCACAAGCCCTGTCAATTTTGGTTTATGTTGGATATCTTAATTTCTTCTTTTTTAAAGGATAGTTTTGCTAGGTATAGAATTCTTGGTTGCCAATTTTTTTCTTTCAGCTCTTTGAACATGTAATCTCACTGCCTTCTGGCCTCCACCATGGTTTCTGAAGAGAAATTAGCTATTATTCTTACTGGTAAATCTTTGTATATGATGAATCACTTCTGTCTTGCTGCTTTTAAGATTTCTCTCTGTCTTGAGCTTTCAAGCATGTCTTGGTTGGGGTATATTTGAGTTTACCTTTTTTATAGTTCTCTTAGCTTCTCATATGTGTAGATTAAAATTTTTCATAAAATTTGGGAGACCTTTGGCCTGTTTGTTTAAATATTGTTTATACATATTCTCTTTATCCTGTCCTTCTGGGGCACCCACTGTACATTTGATAGTATGCTTGATGGTGTCCCAGAAGTCACTGCACTCTGTTCATTTTTCTTTATTCTTTTCTCCTTCTGTTCCTCATATTGGATTATCTCAATTGACATATCTTCAAATTTGCAGATTCTTTTTTTCTGCCTGCTTGTTTTGCTCTTTATTTCTTGTAATCATTTTTCATTTCAGTTATTGTACTTTTCAACTCCAGTGTTTCTATTTAATTTCTTTTAATAATTAATAATAAAATAATCTCTTTATTGATATTATCTATTTGTTAAAGCATTGTTTTTACACTTTCCTTTAGTTATTTAACCATAGCTATTTTGATTTTTAAGAGAGGATAGCTGATTTAAAATAGCTGATTGTCTAGTAATTCCAATGCCTGGGTTTCCACATGGACAGTTTGTATTAATTTCTATTTTTTCTGCATACCAGTTATTCCTTTTTGTGTGTTTTTGAATGTCTCTCCCCCCTCCTTTTTTGTTTTGAAAATCGGACATTTCAAATGACACAGTGTGGCAACTCTGGAAATAATATTTTCTTTTGTTTTGTTATTGTTGCTTCTTGTCTTAGTAGTTGTTGTTTGTTTAGTGATTTTCATGAACGGATTAGTTAAAGTCTGTGCTTTGTAGTATGTGGCCACTGAAGTCTCTACTTGCTTCACATGGCGGCTGGCTAATAACTTGACAAAGATTTCTTTAAATGATTAACCAGTAAGTCTCCCAGTCTTTGTGTTTCTGCTGAGCATTTCTCTGTGGGTGCTGGGATGCTGCTTAACGGTCAGCCAGCTAGTTGACCACTATGCCTTAGCCTTCACTTCTTGCTTGGAGAGTCTTAAGGTCAGTTAGAGGTAAGAGACTGGAGCTTTCTCAGGTATTTTCCTGAGCACACTCACACTCCTTGTAGATTCCCAGGACTGTGCGGGAGCTCTTCAAAGCCCATGTAGATATCTCGCTTCTCAGCTTTTCCTTTTAAGTGTTTTGGTTAGCCTATTGTTTGACCCAACTATTATCTATTACCTCAGGTAGCTGTAATTAAAAAATACTCAACAAAGGCCTCTGAAGAGAAGAAAGTTAGAGTGACACCTTTCCAGTATCTGCCAGAGAAACACCAAATAGGCCAAATAATAACTTTTTGTTGGGATTAAGGCTTTTAAAAGTACTCTAGACCCATAATACTCTGTCAGGCACTGGGAATGTGGCTGTTAATCTTCCCAGCCACAGAGCTGGGAAGTCAAGGATGAGATTAGAGTATGTTCAGTTGCCACAGAGCTGGCTTTTGGCTTTTCTTTATGAGATTCAGCAATGTTTCTTGATTAAATTCTCCCTGGGTGGCTGGGAGGTTTTGATTAATTTTCAGACTTCTGGAAAAAGTTAATTTTGAGAATTTTTACCCATTTTTTATTGCTTTTATGGAGGGGAAGTTTTTGGAATTCATTACTCTTCTGTTTTTGCTGATGTCTTCTCAGTATTTTAATTGATTTATTTTATTTATCTCCTATATAATTATGTCTATTCTTTTATATATATATATATTTATTGTTTATTTTTATTTTTTTTGAGATGGGGTCTCTCACTCTGTCACCCAGGCTGGAGTGCAGTGGTGCGATCTTAGCTCACTGTAACTTCCGCCTCCCAGGTTCAAGTGATGCTCCTTCCTCAGCCTCCCAAGTAGCTGGGACTACAGGTGCATGCCACCATGCCTGGCTAATTTTTATATTTTTAGTAGAGATGGGGTTTTACCATGTTGGCCAGGCTGGTCTTGAACTCCTGATCTCAGGTGATCCACCCACCTTGGCTGCCCAAAGTGCTGGTATTATAGGCATGAGCCACCACCTAGAATAGATACATTCTATTATATTTTTATCTCTATAACAAAAGGACCTAGGATTCATATGGAAATGAGCTTCATTACTGCTATTTCAAATGTACAAGTCATCAAAAGTGTTGCAATGTTTTTATCACGTGGTATTTCCCTGCTTTGATCTCAATATAACTACCTACTGTCAAAAGGATCCAAGAGAATACGCTTGAAACACAGACACATGTCTTATTTTCCTATGCATATCATCTGTTTTACATTTCTTTTTCTCTCTCTTCCTGCCTCTTTTTGTATTAATAAAGTGTTTTTATCATTTGATTTCCACTTTGCATTAACTCATTAGTTTTTTAAACCTTGGCCAATTACATCCAAATACAAATGAATATTTTTACCATTTCTCAGTCAATGTTATAACCTTAGAACACTTTAACTCTATTTACCCCTCTCATGCCTCTGTGCTCTTACAGTAATCATAAATTTTAATTCTACATATATTTTAGTTTCTGTAAGCCATCATCATTATCATTTTGTACAACCAATATTTGTCTACATTTACCCAATATACAATGTTTTCCTATGTTGTGAGCTATTTTCTTTCAGCCTTAAAGAAAAACCATTCCATTGTTCCTACTGGAAAGTTAATCATAAGACTCACTGTTGCTCCTTTGAAGATAAATATCATTTCCTACCTCTAGGTACTTTTAATATTTTCTTTTGTCTTTAGTTTTCTCTGATTTTATTCTAGTACACTACAGAAGGTGCTGTCTGTGTTCCACATGCATTCCCTTGGATCCTTTTGACAATAGGTAGTTGTATTGAGATCAAAGCAGGGAAATACCAAGTGATAAAAAATTGCAACACTTCTGATGTTTTATAAATTTGAAATAGCAGTAATGAAGTTCATTACCATATGAACTTCAGGTCTTTTTGTTATACAGATAAAAATACAAAACAAGCCTAATTCTCAGCATATCATGTGTACTCTGTAAATGTTACAAATAAATATTTCAGTAATCTTTTCAATGAGGGAATAAATGAATAAATCAGCCCAAATTAATGACCAGGCCAAATTAAGGATATATGGGCCTCAGTTTTGATCTGGCGCTCATTTCATTTTGTTGAACACATCCCTGAAACTCTCTTGGGGCCACTTTCTTCAGTTATTTATTTACCTGTAACAGGAGGGTACTGGTGTGGAACATCTTTAGGTTATCTTTTAGCTCTACTAGTCTGTGCAATATCTGAAACAAAGTACCTCTATATGCTGCAGCCAACCCCCTTGGTGGCTTCACAGTCTGTCCCAGGGCTTCCAGACAAAATGGACTTGCCTAATTCATAAATTTTTCTCTGTGGGTGCCTCACTTCAGTGCAGGAATAAGAAGATGATGAGGGTTGCTCTGTTCTACCCCAGATCAGACATTTCCTGTACTCCCTCTAGCTCTGTGTCACCACCTTTGCTTTGCTTCGTGCCTGCACATCCATCTTTATGTCTGCTGCCTTCTTCCTGTCTATGTGTCTACCCAGTGCCTGGTGTAACATCTGACCCATGGCAGGCTCTCACTGAATCACGAAGGGGGTTCCTCTGCTTTTAATGGCACAGTCTTCTTCCTATCAAGTGGAAACATTTTTTTCCTCTTCCAGATGAAGTTTATATTTAATGGTGGGAAAGAGATTGTTTTAAAAAATGTGTGAACCAGAACTGCTCAGAAGCTTTTCCTTCAGTGCAAGTTACTCACCTGTGGAAAGAGCAAATTAGGAGAAGGAGGAAGGTGCTTGACTCAGCTTCCCTCTTCTGGCTGTGCTTCCCCTTTTCCCTGCTCACCCTTCATTGCCCACTAACAGAGGCACCTTGGGACAGAAACCTGTCTTGATCTCTGCTTCTTCTGCATATCAAGGACTTATGACATCTCTGTGAGAAATATCAAATGAGATGATGCTTGTAATAACCAGAGCAGAGTTTCTAACTCAATACATGTTCACGATTGTTTCTTCCACAGCCTCTGAGACATGGTAAATAGTCAAGATCAATTTCCTCCTTTCTTCTTGGCTCAGCGGTGTTTGAGCACCAAGTCAAGTCCTGACTTCTCTCTCTACTTCAGGAGTCACAGGAAGAATGTAAAGTGGGAATGTTGCCTCTTCTGATGCTTTATGGTTCCCAGCTGAGGTTGCAGATGTGGGCTTCCTGGAAAACTGTTGTACTCTTGAAGGAGCTCTTTCCCGGTTAGTTATTTGCTGAACTGAATGGTCCTTCATTCGTGGGCTTGCCTACATTCCACAAAATTGCAGATTTACTTCTTTTAAATAAAAAGAGGAGTTTCCTTTGGAGACGTCAGCAAAGTCCTGTGAGAAGGCATAAATCTGCCAGGGATGACACATGGGTGCCCACCCTGGGTCACGATTGCTCTGTCATAACTGCCCTTTGCAAATAGAGGCAATAGCATCAGATATGAAAAAAAGAAAAGTCATTGAGGGGTTAACATTGGGTGAAACCCCTCTAGTAATTCAATAAGTCACAGTCCACGAAACCACAGTTTATTGTGATGGTGGTTGTTCCATGTTAGAATTCTGAGAGTTAGCGACAAAGAAATGTCAGATATTGTGCCTCCTTAGTGTGAATTCACTATTTTTATAACATTCATCATCTTGACCTTCATCAGATAGTAAAAGAAACCACATCATCTGTTGAGGATTCGTTTTTTTCCTCCCTTTATTAACCAAAGTCTTTTATTCTAGATTTATATCTGGTTTCCTTGACTTTTAACAAAAGGATTCTTAAGATGATTAATTTTGTTGAAGCCTCTGGGTTTGATCTTCTATGGTAGGGAGTGGCAGGGGTGTGGACTTTGGTTCTCACCCTTTCTGAAGCAGCACACCAACCTTCCACATGATGTTTTTTCCTGTTGGAGTAGCTGCTGAACTTGGAAACTCTCTTTTCTAGTTTATGTCAAGTGTTACAAGAACCTAGACAACCAAAAAGTTCTGAGTGATTTTATAATTGAACAACACAAGCAGATATTCCTGTGAAAAGGCACCTGGATCAGCACGGCAATGGAGTAGGAAAGGTGGCCGGGATGTTACTACTGTGTGTGTGTGCATGCATGCCTGTGTGTGCTTCAGGGGACTAGGAGTTATTCAGGGGCTCTGTACTGGGACCTGGGACCTGGGGAGGCGTCATTGCATAGTGGCTAATGGACAACCTCTGGGGTCCAACCAATTTGGGATCCAATCCCTGCTTTCCATTTAGGGGCTGTGGCTGTATGACCTTGCAAAAAGGACACAGCTTCTCTATGACACTGTATCCCTGTTATGGGCTGAATTGTATCCTCCCAAATCTATATGTTGAAGTCCTAACCTCCAGTACCTCAGAATGTAGCTGTACTTGGAGACAAGGTCTGCAGTCATTTGCTGTGACAGCCCTAGCAAATGAATACACTCCCATTCCATATAATGGAGAAGATAACACTAATAGTTACCTAACTGGACTGTAGAGAAGATTGAACAAGACCAGGCATGTAAAGCTCTCAGCACAGGCCTGATGCAATGCATGCATTATGACCGTATGTATTACTTTCTATTGTTGCAGTAACAAATCATCACAAACTCTGTGACATAAAACAACACAGATCTACCATCTTACCATTCTGGAGGTCAGAAGTACAATGTGGATCTCACTATGTGAAAATCAAGGTGTTGACAGACCTATGTTTCTTTCTGGAGACTCTAGGGGAGAATCTCTTGCCTTGTTTATCTGGGTTATTTGCAGAACTCAGTTCCAAGTGGTTGTAGGAATGAATTCTCCATTTTCTTGCTGGCTGTAGACTAAGGGCCATTCCTAGCTTCTGGAGGCCATCACATTTCTTGGCTTGTGGCTTCCTTCCCCCATCTTCAAAGCCAACAATGGTGGGTTGAACCCTACTCATCACATCTCTGACCAACTCTTCTGCTGCTCTATCTTTTTTTAAGTTTTTATTTTTTTCGTAGAGATGGGATCTTGCTATGGGGTTGCCTAGACTGGCCTTGAATTCCTGGCCTCAAGGAATTCTTCTGCCTTGGCCTCCCTTGGCCCTGGGATTACAGGCAGGAGCCATCATGACTGACCCTTCTTTTGTTTTTAATAGCTCAGGTGATTCAGTTGGGCCCACTAGATAATCCAGGATAATCGCTTTAGCAGCTGTTGAACAACCTTAATTCCTTCTGCAACCTTAACTCCTTTTTGTCATATAACCAGTAACCTGTAATCCTGGAAACTGTAACATCTTTATACTCAGGTTCTTGGATTTGAGAGCCCCCTTTCTTGAGGAAAGCCTTGCCCCAAAGGTGAAGAGAAAGACAGGAGAGAGGCTGGCTGAAATTCTCCTCCTTCAGCACTAGCCACGAGGGAGTTTCTGGATGTTTAGGTGGTGAGATGTGGAGAGATGTGGGTCCTCGAGGTGGCTGAAATTATGCTAATCTGTGCCCTCAGACAGACTGGTTCTGACAGCATGGCCCTGCATCTCAGCTCTGAGTCAGCCTGTGGAAGAAAGAGAGAATGGATGCCTCAGCCAGCATCTCTGTGTGAAAGTGGCTCAGTGGCAACATACACATGTATCCATGTACACACACACACACACACACACAAACACACACACACACACCCCTGGGGGCTTGATTAGAAAACATGGCATATGAAAGAGTTCAAATAACTTAGATTAAGTACAGATGATTCACAACTTTTAAATCTATAAAACATGCTTCTTTCAGTGTGATACCAATATTGCACCCCTACTATGTGTCAGGCCCAGGGCCAGGTGCTGTCTGTGCATTAGCTCTCTTAGGATTACCCAAAGCTCTGCGAGGATTTCCCCTTTTACCAATGACAGAACTAAGGTGTAGAAAGGTGGAGGGCGAAGGCTGTTGCTCAAGGCCCTCAACTGGTAAGTGGTGGAGCCAGGCAGAGCCTTCAGTGAACACAAGGAATAGACCGCCTTACGACACAACACAGAGGACTTAGGTTAGACATGAGACTAACTTGGGGAAAACAAAGCTTACTGCAAGGCTTTGCAACGAATTACTAGGAGCCTGTGGAATCTTCTGAATGCCATGGGAAATAGGATGGTTTCTTAATAGCCAGAAGGTGGAAGCAACACAAGTGTCCATAGAAGGATAAATGGATAAACAATGTGGTATGTCCATAAAATGGAAAACAATTAAGCTTTAAAAAGAAAAGACTTTTTGATATATGCAACAACATGGATGAACCTTGAGGATATTATGCTGAGTGAGATAAGCCAGTCACAAAAAGACAAATACTGTATGCTTCCACTTATTTGAAGTATCTAGAGTTGTCAAATTCATAGAGACAGAAAGTAGAATGGTGGTTGCCAGGGGCAGGCAGGGAGAGGGGAGCAGGGAGCCAATGTTTAATGGGTATGGAGTTTCAAATGAGATGATGAAACTCATCATAGATGGCGGTGATGGTTACACAATAATGTGAATGTACTTCATGCCACTGAACAGTACACTTATGGTGAATTTTAGGTTACGTGTCTTTTACCACAATTAAAACAATAGGATGGTTAAATGTGGTAATTCATGAAGGTGAGTACTCGTCTCTAAGACAGGCTGTCATGGCCTCGGGTGCCATGTGACTTGCTGTGAATACCGATATAACTATCGTGTCATCCCCCATCCTGGTCCATGTTCCCTGATGTTCTCTTGATTGTTAGCTGGTAATTCTGCCCCTTATGCTTAGCTTTTAATGCATCACATGGTTGAGAGCTCTCCACCAGGGCTCTGGGGCTTGGGCCCCCAGGGGTGGTGTTTTTGTGGGTAAGCCTGGGTTTGTGGTTTCTGAGACACTGACTACGTTTTATGTTGCATGCCTGGGAAGAAGACCTGGGTGCTTTTTGCAAGAAAAAAGCCTTGTGCCTGATTCACAGGTGGGTGAGTTTTGAAGAGTATTAGGTATACTTAGGTATACCTAGGAATCTTAGGTAGATTGACTGCGGAATGTGTGATCCAAAAAGGAAAACAATGTGTGATCTTGTTTTTGGTGCAGATAGAAACATAAAAGAATTTGTACTTCTCTCAAAGTTCCAGAAATTTTGAGGCACAACTTTTGGTAAATCAAAGAGGACCTTTAAGGTTCACATTTTGGTGGTAGATATCTTTGGATAATGCCTCACTTTAGCCCACTGAAGTTCTTTTCCTTCCTCACTGTTTTGCAATTCTCCTAAAAGAGTTCAAGTCCAAAGCTTTGTGATTGCCTCTTCCTTCTTTCTTCCCCACAGCCAGTTGGAGGTGGTAGCCCTTAGTGCAGGGACTAGTAAGGTTGGGTATCCTTTTAGCTACTTTGTGCCTGTTTCTCTTTGTGTAAATTGCCTATCCACATCCTCCCGTTTTAAAAAGAGGATTATTACTGTTTTCTTATGAAATTGCTTATAAATTCTGGACTCTAATTCTTTATTGGCACAGTGTGTTGTCATTTTTTTTCCAATCTGTTGTTTTCAAACTGTATTTTTACATAATTGAGATATGTATATGGTCCTTTTCTTTATAGCTGTTGCATTTCATTTCTACCCTACTCTAGATTTACCAAAATGTGATCTTACAGTTTTTTTAATGCTTCTATAGTGTGTATTTTATGTTTGTTCTTTAATTCACTTGGAATTCATTTTTGTGTGTATAATGTGAGGTAGGAATCTAAACTTTATTTTGTCCCACATAGATACTGGATTGAATCCCCAAATTTTATTTTTATTTTTTAATTTTAGAGACGAGATGTTACTCTGTCACCAGACTGAGGTTTAGCGGCATGATCATAGCTCACTGTAGCCTCGAACTACTGGGCTCAAGCTATCCTCCTGCCTCAGCCTCCCAAGTAGTTAGGACTACAGGTGTGCATCACCGTGCCTGGTTACTTCTCATTTTTCTTATTTTTTTCCTTTTCCTTGGTAGAGATGGGGTCTTTCTGTGTTGTCCAGGCTGGTCTCAAACCCCTGTGCTCAAGCAATCCTACTGCCTCAGCCTCCCAAAGTGCTGGGACTACTGGCATGAGCCACTGTGTCCCGCCAAAATTTAATTTCCCAGTGACCTGAGATCCTATCACTTTCATATTCAGTGGCTTACATACCCATATCTACACCCACACACTCCCCTAAATTATACATTATTGACTTCTCTGTTGTGTTTAGAGTTATTTATCTAGTTTTCAAGAAAAGCATTTTTTATTTTATTGAGCAACTCTACTGCTTTATTACCTCAACTTTATTTATGCTTTTATATTTATCAATTCTACACTTCCTTGTTTTTTTTCTTTTTGAGTTGAATGT
The DNA here is from genome assembly GCF_000951035.1 of Colobus angolensis palliatus. Taxonomy (NCBI): domain Eukaryota; kingdom Metazoa; phylum Chordata; class Mammalia; order Primates; family Cercopithecidae; genus Colobus; species Colobus angolensis. The sequence continues at coordinate 1,298,246 of NW_012116888.1, forward strand.
TCTATGCATTTATTTTCATTTTCAGAATTATCTAATATTTGCATTAAAGACTACTTTTTTCAGAATATCTTTCTGACTGCAATTTATGAATTTTGATATTCAGTACCCTGTGTTTGTTTTAAAATACTTTATAATCCTCTTTGAGTTTTACTGTTTTTTAAAAGGTTGTTTTAAAGTTCTCAAATGAATTGGATTTTTGTTTCTTCTTTTGCTATTAATTTATATTTTATGAAATTGTGTTTGGTGAAGGTGCCCTGTGAGATTTCTGCTTTGAGAAACCTGCCGAGGTTTTCTTTGAAGCTGATAGTGATCAATTTTTGGACAGGTTTTTTTTGTATTTGCAATGAATGTGTATTTTCTGCTTGTTGGATACAAAGTTCTCTATTAAATAATTTCTGTTGGTAATATTTTTAAAATCCTCTAAATTATTACTTTTCTTGGGTCTATTCAATCTGTTGATTTTTGAAAGAAGTGGCTTAAAATATCCATTGTGAGATGGACTCATCCATTTCTTGTCTTTCTATCAGTTTTTAAATTAAATATTTTGGGATTAGTTGTTAGCTGCATAAAGATAGATGATTTTTATATAGGTTCTACCTTTTTTAAAATTAGAAATATTTTTATTTGTCTCCTTTGATGCTTTTATCTTTGAACTCTGTTGTCTGAAATTAACATTATTGATCTGGTATCTATTTGTTAGTGTTTGCCTGCGATGCCTTTTGTTGTGTTTTGCTTTAGCCTTCTTGCATTATTTTATTTCAGGAGTGTCCCTTATTCTCAGAATTTCTGCCTTTACAGAGAAATTCAACCTTGAATTTGTACTGGTCACTGATCTGTTAGAATTTATTTTTGCCATGTTACTTTATCTCTAAAATGCTACTGGTTCTTCTCCTTTTAGATTAAAAAAAACCAAACAACTTCTTACCTTCTGTTGGATATTCTTCTTTTTGTTGCTTTCATTTTTATTCTAATGGTTTGAAAGCAATATATCTCAATTATACATTTTTGTCTAGTGATTATTCCTAAAACTGCAATTTATACATTGACACTTATTTCCCCTATCAGTGTCAATTTAATTTCATCTGTATTCCTCATTGTTTACTGTATTATCTGAATAAAACAAGAATCTTAACTTTTATTTCCCCTGCCATCACCACTTCTCATTTAAGATTATATGGAATGATCATCAAGAGTATTGTCTTTTCTTGTGATTGATAGTTGTTTAGATGTAAGCATATATTGCTCTTTTCTTACCACCAAAAAAAAATTCCCTGACAGTCTCTTGGATCATACTGCATTTTGCTGTAGGATATCCTTTAGTAATTCTTTCAGAGAAGGTGCCTGAATATTAAACTTCCTATTTCCTTATTAATCAGGTGTTGCTGCATTAATGCCATCTAATAATTAATACATGAGTTTGTGACTTATTTTTTTTTTTGAGACGGAGTCTCGCTCTGTCGCCCAGACTGGAGTGCAGTGGCCAGACCTCAGCTCACTGCAAGCTCCGCCTCCCGGGTTTTACGCCATTCTCCTGCCTCAGCCTCCTGAGTGGCTGGGACTACAGGCGCCTGCCACCTCGCCCGGCTAGTTTTTTGTATTTTTTTAGTAGAGACGGGGTTTCACCGTGTTAGCCAGGATGGTCTCGATCTCCTGACCTCGTGATCCGCCCGTCTCGGCCTCCCAAAGTGCTGGGATTACAGGCTTGAGCCACCGTGCCCGGCCGAGTTTGTGACTTATAATGGCAAACATATATTTTCCTTGTTTGTGGATCTTTGGGTCAGCTGGAATTTGTCTGCTTCTGGTTGGGCTTGGCTGGGCTTAGCTCCAGCTGTAAGTTGAATTTGAGTCTGTTCCATGTGTCTGGTTTTGGGAGCAGTGGCTCCCTGGGGCATATTCTTCTCGTGGCAAATCACAGGAGCTCGAGAGGCCAGCAAAACCATGCAGACACATCCCGATTCTTGCTCACATATCATTGGCCAAAGCAAATCACCTGGTCAAGCCCAAAACCAATGGGGTGGGGTGATGGGGTCCCATATTCGAGGGAGAAAGTGAGTAACTGGAAGCAATAATCCAATTTGCCATGACATAACTGGAAACAGTTTTCTTTTTCCTCACACTTGAATGATAGTTTGGTTGAGTATAGGATTTTATGTTTCTTTAATTTCTTTTCTTTTTCTTATTCTTAAAAAATTAATCCTGTCCTCTCTTATGCCTTGAAGATTTTACTTGTTCTCTTTTTAGTAGTTTTTACTTTAAAAATTTAAAATTTCTATTTTTAAAAGAGTGTATACCTATGATTGGTATCAACTTAATTATGTTTATTTAAAGATTATCTTCTGTTTCTTCCTAATTCTTTTTCTGGATAATTTATTTTTCTATTTGTGTGTTTGAAGCTTTTTTTTTTTTTTTTGATGGATGATAGTCTTCTTTATATACTTATGCTTTTGTTGATGTCCTTTTCAGTTTTGTATTGAAGGTTATCTGGCTGCTATTTCCCCTTTATTACAGTCTAATGACAGGGATGGTATGGGGCAGGCAAGGCTGTGCAGTGAGTAGGCTGGTCTGTGTGTTACGGTTCGAATGTGTCCCCCAAAAGTGATGTGTTGGAAACATAATCCCCAATACAACAGTGTTGAGAGATGGAAACTTTAAGAAGTGCTTATGGCATGAGGGGTCTACCCTCATGAATGGATTAATGTTGTTATTTGGGGAATGGGTTTATTGTCTCAAGAGTGGGCCCTTATGAAGAGTGAGTTTGGCGCCTTCTCTCACACTCTCTCACTCATGTGATGACTTCCATCCAGTTATGACACAGCAAGAAGGCCCTCACCAGATGCAGCTCCTTGATCTTGGACTTCCCAGCCTCCAGATCATGAGTGAAACAAACTTCTAGTGTTTATAAGGCAGCCAGTCTGTGGTATTTTGTTGCAGCAGCACAGAATAGACAAAGACACTGTGGATGTGGGCTCAGTCACCGTCTGACCTCATCCCTCATGGTGTCTTATAAGTTTTGGATCCTTTAAGCCCCCTTTCTGGTTATCTGACCCAGGTCAGGATTGTTTTCTTTTTACTTTATTCTTGTCTCCGGAGATTTGGGATGAGAGGGAAGGAAGGTATGTGTGCTCTGGCTCGTGTCTGTTCTGATGCTTTTTTTGAGAACCCAAGAACTCAGGGGAGAGAGAATAGGAAAGGGAGTCTCTTCCTACAGCACAGGCCTTTCTCAGGCTCTGGGAAGCAGCACTGGGCAGGGGTGCAGATAGGGTTTACTCTTTCCTTCCTCCTCCTTTGGCCTCTCCCTGTGTCCGGTTCCCCTGTGCTTGGGCAGGCCAAAGGGAGAAGCTGGCTATGGCTCTGGCCCTTCTCCGCTGGTCTTTTCTGGCCCTAAGCACCCTCTGCCTGGTTGCCATCCACATGATGGGTCTCTTGGGAGGTACGTGTGTATTCTTTGGAGGACCCAGCAGGCTCCCACTGCACAGTTCCCTGATGTGGGAGATCTCCTTAGCCTCAAACTATTCTTTTTGATGTATCCTTTATTCAATTCAGATAAGGGCCTGGAATTCTCTGCCAGCTGCGAGATGTGTTCGTTCACTTGCCCAACATTTGTCAAGTGCTGTTATGGGCTAGGTACTTTGTAGGGGCCTTTTATCCAATAGAAACCTCTGTATAGGATGATAGTGCTTACAGAATAGATGATGTGGCGTTGTTTCTGTGTGCAGAGATGGGGAGATGGATGGACCGGTTGGAAAATGTTCTACAGAGGATATGAGTCCTAACTGAATCTTGAAAGGTGAGTGGGCAGCATAAAGGGAGAGGAGTGGGGAAAGTCAGGCTTCGAGGTAGACAGTGGGTCCACAGCCCAGTTCCAGGCAGTGAGGCAGTAAGTTCCCAAATGGTTCTGAACAGAGAGGGGAGATACGTCTCCCCTTGGTTTTGGGTTTCAGGAAGCCCACATGGTACGAGTGAGGAGGAGGGATTGGATGGGGCAGGTCGGATTGGATGGAGACACTGCTAAGAGGCTGTTGGGAGTTCTGAGAGCTAAAAAAAGTACCCATGAGGATGTTTATGTTTGGGAAACTGTGCATTTGTGTGCACACTTGCCACACACACACACACACACCCTCATGCACAACCAGATGCAGAAGTTGCTGCTCCCGAATCATTGCTCAAACTGGTGCCAGGCTGCACTTGCCGTGGAAGGATAGAGTCCAAAGAAACAATAGCTCCTGGGGGCCAGTTTTCTTAAAAAGCTGCTTTTCTCTGAGCCCTGGGGTGAAAGCTGAGCCTGAGAAAGGAAGTAGGGCCCCAGGGTGATGTCATTGCCCACATCATTCAGTGCAAGGTGGGAAAGGGAAGCTTCAGCACAGCTCTGCAGTCACCTGACAGCTCAGGGTATCTGAAGGGGGATGCCGAATCTCCAAATAACTCTTCTCACAGTACATCAGCGGGAGACAGAAGTGTGAAGAGAAAGAGTGGTTTGTCTGGTCCTTACATGTGCTGCTAAGGAAGTTTCAGCAACTTTGGCAAAGGTTGTTAGGAAATCAGCAAATGTGATTATTTTAGGAACCTGTCTTGCCTCTAAATGAGTGAGATTAGAAATCTGTGACCATCTATTATGTTTGTCTCCTGAAGTCACACAGGTCTGTGTACCAGCTGGGCCTGATTCCGGGACCTGTGCTGTGGACTTTCAGGGCTGATTCTCAATGATGGAAGGTCCCTGGCACTGAGACTCAGAATGAAAATCTGAGTCTAGGAGAGGAGGGTTCTACATTTTGGAAATGGCATTATCCAACACACATTTAATACTAATTATAATTGGATTTAATTTCCCACAAAGCTCAGCTGAAACCCCCCTTTGCCTCCATACTATTTTTCCTATAGAAAAGCTATAATTAAGTTATGCATGACATTGTCAGATTTCATTTTGGGATGAAATGTCTCATGCTTGATTTTTGGCACAGAAACACTTTCTTTTGGAAAGTGTTGTAAAATACTCTTTCAATTGCTTTCTTGTAATAAAAAGTAGAAAAAAACCTATCTTTACTCTTGTGTATTCTTCCCAAAAAGGACTTGAGTCTGTGTCTTGAGCTTAGAACTGTTCAGTGTTGTTTTTGGGGATGTAGTGGGGTTGTGGGGAACGGGTGTTCACAAAGTAGATGCAGAAATTCTCCAGCTATCTAGAGGCCACTTTTCTGGCAGCCTTGATTTTTTGTAACACAGCCAAGAGCACGTATGTAGTAAAAGCAGCTACTGAACTGCCAAAATATTATCAAAAATCCGAGAACCCAAGCTCTGGCTCACAATATATATGTCTCTTAGATGCGCCTTCCTAGTCAACTTACTCTTCATTTAGATTACAATAATATAATCCTGCTTATTTGATTTCCTTGACCCTCAGCAAGTCAGAAGTAAGGATTGAAATGAGAGCCTTCCAGAAGCAGGTACTCTGACGTCAGAGTGACAGTTGGCAGGCTGACAGCAAGGCTAGGGAGAGAAGAGGTATAAAAAAGGGAAGAAGAGAGACCCACTTATTGAGCTGGACCATGAGCAGGAGACAGAAACACAGCAAAGGATGGAGGGTACCCAGAGGAGTTTAGATTTTGACCCATTTAGTGACTGTGCAATACGTCGAGAAAACTTTTCATCCTGTGAAATTAAATAAAGCAACTTGGAAACTTTGGGTTAGAGGAACATGCATGTTTGTGAAACTTCACCTTTCTCAAAGGCTACCGCTGAGAAGCCAATAGCCTTACAGCAGAGGTGAGCAAAGTCCCTGTGGGTCTGCTGTTGGGTAGCCGTGGAAGCTGAGTGCAGTGCCTGGTACAAAGTGGCTTCAAAAATAAATGCCAGCTCTTCCAGTTCCAGAATCAGATGGCATAGACTCAGTTTCCCCTCTCCAAATATATCTAAATCCCCTGGAAATTATTCGACAGACAGTTATAAAAGGACCCTAAGAACTGAAAAGGAGGATTTGGTATGGGCTTCAGGACTTGAGGAATGATGATGAGGTGAGTTCTTGGGTTTTCTTTGCATCTCTCAGATTGGGTATGGGAGGGATCTGCAACCTGGGACCAACAACAGACATGGATTAAAAACAAACAGACAAAGAAGCCTGATCTCTCTGGCCAAAGGACTACAGAAAGGAAAGCCTACTAGAGACCTAGTGGGGACCTCCAGCCTCAGGTCTGTAACCAGGTTCCCTGGGGGTGGTCTGATCTGTTTGGAGGAGGAGAAATGAAGCCTTGATCAGTCCAGGCCCCACTCATAAGAAGCCCAGATCCGTAGGCGATCCCATCTGCCTATAGTGGCAGCAGCCGGGCGACCTATGTGGGTGTGAAACTAAAGAAAATATTAGAACTAATGGCTGAAAACTTCCCAAGTTTGGCAAAATACATAAATCTTCAGATTCATGAAGCTAATAAAATCCCAAATAGGATAAACCAAAGAAATCTACACCCAGACACATCATAGCCAAACTTATGAAAACTAAAGACAAAGAAAACATCTTCAAAATAGCCAGACAGAGGCTGGGCGTGGGGGCCCACGCCTGTAAGCCCAGCACTTTGGGAGGCTGAGGTGAGTGGATCACCTGAGGTCAGGAGTTTGAGACCAGCCTGGCCAACATGGTGAAACCCCATCCCTACTAAATAATAATTAAAAAATTAGCTGGGCATGGTGGCACGTGCCTGTAGTCCCAGCTACTTGGGAGGCTGAGACAGGAGAATCGCTAGAACCTAGGAGGCAGAGGTTGCAGTGAGCTGAGATTGCGCCACTGCACTCCAGCCTGGGTGACAGAGCAAGACTCCATCTTAAAAGAAAAAAAATAGTCAGAGAGAAATGATACATTATCTATATAAGAACACCAGTTTTACTGACAGTGGATTTCTCATTTGAAACCATGGCTATTTGAACAAAGTGGAACAATGGTTTTCAAGTGCTGAAAGAAAAGAACAGCCCCAATTCACATATCCAGTGAAACTATGCTTCAGGGTTGAAAGAGAAATAAACACCTTCACAGAGGAAGAAAAACTAAGATAATTTATTGCTAGCATAGCTACCCTTAAAGAATGTCTAAGGAAGCTCTCCATACAGAAAGAAAATGATAGAAGAAAAAGGCTAGAACCTTCTGAAAGGAAAAAACAAACAAACAACAACAACAAAACAATGGAATGCATAGAATTAGAAGTAAACAGACTGTCCTTCATCTCATGAATTTCTTTGATTATATTTTATGGTTTTATGGTTGAAGCAAAAGCTGTAACACCATTTGATGTAGTGCTCAATGTCTGCAGAGAGAATACTTTTAAGAGGATTACGTTTAATAAGCAGAGACAATAAAAGGATCTAAATGAAAGTAAGATTTCTACACTTCACTTGTGGTATTGATTTTCTGCATTGTCTTTGTTTTAATTTCATTGATTTCTGTTCTTCTATTTACTATTTCTTTTTTTTTTTTCTGTTTGTTTTGAGCATATTTATTTTATTTATTTTTTTGAGGTGAAGTCTTGCTCTTGTTACCCAGGCTGGAGTGCAGTGGTTTGATCTTGGCTCTCTGTAACCTCTGCCTCCCGGGTTCAAGCCATTCTTCTGTCTCAGCCTCCTGAGTAGCTGGGATTACAGGCATGCACCACCATACCTGGCTAATTTTTATATTTTTGGTAGAGATGGGGTTTCACCATGTTGGCCAGGCTGGTCTTGAACTCCTGACCTCATGTGATCTCCCCTCCTCGGCCTCCCAAAGTGCTGGGATTACAGGCATGAGCCACCATACCTGGACTGTTTTGAGTATATTTTGTTCTTTTTTTCCCTAGGTTCCTTAGGTAGAAGTTTAGGTTCACTTGAGACTTTCTTTCTTCCAATGTATGCATTTAATGCTATAAATATCCCCCTCAGTACAGCTTTAGCTGTGTCTCACAACTTTTGATATGTTGTATTTTCATTATCATTCAGTTGAATGTATTTTTAAAAAAACTCTTGAGACTTCTTCTTTGACCTATGGATAATTTAGAAATATGTTGTTTAGTTTTCAAGTGTTTTGAGATTTTTCTTATTGATGTCTAATTTTATTCCATTGTGGCTGGGGAACACATTGTATGATTTCAATTCTCTTGAATTTGTTGAAGTTTGTTTGGCTCAGGATAGTCTGTCTTGGTATAAGCTCTGTAGGCAACTCTAAAGAATGTATATTCTGCTGTTGTTGGGTGGATTGTTCTATAAATGTTGATTAGATCCTGTTGGTCGATGGGATTGTTCCATTCTTCTATACCCTTGCCAATGTTCTGTCTGGTTATTCTATCAGCTGTTGAGAGGGAGGTATTGAAGTCTCCAGCAGTAATTGTGGATTGATCTATTTCTCCTTTCAGTTCCATCGGTTTTTGTTTTGCCTATTTTGCAGCTCTGTTGTAGCATATACATTTATGATTGCTAAATCATTTGGTGGATTCTTTCATTGTTATACTATGTCCCTCTGTCCCTCCGGGTCTCTGATAATTTTTGCTCTGAAGTCTACTTTATCTGAGATATACAATATATATATAATCTCAATTTGTTTACCTTCAACCTGCTTATATTATTATGTTTCAAATTGATTTTTATAGATATTATACAGTTGGATCATGTTTTTTTAACCCACTCTGCCAATTTCTGTATTTTAATTGTCATATTGTAACTATTTACACTTAATGTAATTATTGATATGACTTAAATCTGACTTTTTTTCTCTCTTCTCTTTGTTTGCATTTTTCTCTTTTTTCCTTTCTTTCCTGTGGGTTATTTAAACATTTTTTAAGAATGCAGTGTTGGTTTACCTACGGCATTTTTGAATGTCCCTGTATTAGTCTGTTCTCATGCTCCTAATAAAGACATACCTAAGACTGGGTAATTTATAAAGGAAAGGGGATTAATTGACTCACAGTTCCACATGGCTGGGGAGGCCTCATAATCATGGCATGTGGTGAATGAGGAGCAAAGTCCTGTCTTATATGGCAGCAGGCAAGAGATAACTTGTGTAGGGGAACTCCTCTTTATAAAACCGTAAGATTCATGAGACTTATTCACTATCATTAGAACAGCACAGGAAAGACCTGCCCCCATGATTCAATTACCTCCCACAACACATGGGAATTATGGGAACTGCAATTCAAGATGAGATTTGGGTGGGCACACGGTCAAACCATATCAGTCCCTCTTTGCATGGCATTTTAGTTGCTGTAGGTATTACATTATATGTTCATAATTTATCACAGTCTACAGGTGTCATTATTTTACCAATTTTAGTGAAGCATAGAAATCTTATTTGCCTTTATGGCCCCTTACTATCCTCATTTATAATTGTTTTAAATATTTCTATTACATAATTAGAGCTATATCAGAGGGTGCCATAATTTTTACTTCAAATGTCAAACATAAATTTAGAAAACTTAAGAGTCTTAAGGAGAGTGATATGATTTGGCTATGTGTTCTCACCCAGACCTTATCTCAAATTGTAATCCCCATGTATTGAGGGAGGGACCTGGTGAGAGGTAATTGGATCATGGGGCAGTTTTCTCCAAGCTCTTCTCATGACAGTGAGTCCTCATGAGATCTGATGGTTTAAAACTCTGTGGCTTTTTTGCATTCTCTCTTTTGGTCCTGTTTTGCCGTGGTAAGACATGCTTGTTCCCCCTTTGCTTTCTGCCGTGACTGAAAGTGTCCTGAGGCCTCCCCAGCCATGTGGAACTGTGAGTCAATTAAACCTCTTTTAATTATAAATTATCCAGTCTCAGGTATGACTACAGCAGTGTGAAAACCGACTAATATATAAAGTGTATTGTACTTATTCACATTTGTGTTTGCTGTTTTCTTCCTTCCTTTCTGATTATCCAAGGTCTGATTTTCTTCTTTTGTCATTTCTTTTGTATTTATAGAACTTCTTTTAGACTTTCTTTTATTATAGGTCTATTTGCTACAAATTCTCTTAGTTTTCTTTCATTTGAGAATGTCTTAATTTCCCCTTAATTTCTGATATTTTTGTTAGATATAGGATTCTGAGTGGACAGTTATTTTCTTTCAATACTTGAAAAATATGCCATTCCTTCTGGAGTCCATGGTTTCTGATGAGAAATATGCTATTACCTGAATTGGTTTTTATCTGTAGGTAAGGTGTCCTTTCTCTCTTACTGTTTTAGGTTTTTTCCTTTGTTTTAATTTTCAGAAGTGTGATTATGATAGATTTTTGCATACATTTATTTGGTTTGACCCTGTTTTTGGTTTTCTCAGCTTGCTGAATCTTTAGGTATTGCCAAATTTGGAAGGTTTTAGTCATTATTTCCTTTACCAGTTTGTCAGCCCTGTGCCCTTTCTCCTCTCCTTCAAGAACTCTGATAATACAAAAGATGTATCTTTTGTTACAGTCTCACAAATCCCTATGACTCTGTTTATCATTCTTTTTCAGTCTGCTTTCTCTCTGTTGGTCAGACTGAGTAATTTCTACTGTTCTGTGTTCCAGCTCACTGATTCTTCCCTGTCCCCTCCATTCTGCTGCTAAGCCACCCACTGAGCCTGTTATTTTAATTAGTGTATTTTTCACTTCTAAAATTTCAATTTGGTTCTTTTCTTTGTATATCTTCTTTTTCTTTGCTGAGAGTTTCAGTTTATTTGCTGAGAGTTTCAATTTTTTTTATTGGTTTCTAGTGTGCTTGTAATTGTTCATTGAAGCATTTTTATGACAGCTATTTTAGAATCTTTGTCAGATAATCTAACATCTCTGTTCTTTCAGAGTTGGTATCTACTGATACCTCCCTGGCTGAAAAAGATGTGAGTGACTCATTTCTGCTCTCCATGCAGCCTCAACTGACACCACTGATACGGGGTGTGGGCCTTCTTACACTGGGCTGTGGTGAAATCCTGGTTCTCCATTCTCCTTTGAGACTGCACTAGCAGAGATGGGGAGGCCTTATAACCCTGAGTTAGGGGTGAAAATCCAGACTGACCAGGTGGTCTCTAAAGGCACCATGTTGTGATGGGAGATGCTTGTTACTGCTTGGTAGGGATAGAAGTCCTGGCTCCCTACTCAGCTTTCTCTGACACCACCTGACAGGTGATTGGGACACATTCCTGTTTAGGCTCCCACTTGACCTTGGCTGGTGTGAGTAGTGGCTGAGCCAGAGTTTTTCTTTGGTGTTTGGCTGGAGTAGGATGATTATTGTCTGAAAGTTTTCTGTCTTGCTAGGCTGACTTTTGTTGTCCCTTTGACTGTGCAGAGCAGGCTTTTGTCAGGGCTATGTTTGTCTGTGGCCACTGATGTTTCCAGTTTGCTGGCTTGTTCAGCTCCAACTCTGGCATATGTGAGACAAAACATTAACTTGGAACTCCTTATCATTTTGTGACTTGTGTATTGGGATTCTAGCCTTCTGTCTGCCTTCTCTCCACCTCTCAGAATCTTCTTACCTAGTTACTGATTTTACATATAATGTCCAGGGTTTTTAGTTGTACTTTCCAGGAGGAATAGGGAAAAGTACATCTTCATCTTCTCATAAGCTCAAATTCTGGCATCACATTTTAAATTATAAGAAACATGCTCATTTTTACTAACTTGTCATAGATTCTGGCCTGATGGATTATAATGTTGAAAACATGAATAAGATCCAAAGACAACAAAAGCCTCATCAAAGGGACTGTGTTCTATATACCATGCACCAAGTGTGCTGATTTTTACAACTGTGACTCGCTTCTGTGAGCAAGTCTTGTAATTGGAACCCTCACTGTAGCTTGCTTCTTAGAAATCCATGTTGAGAAATGCACTGATATGCTGGGCTTAAGTGAGATTAGCATCTGAACATGTTGCTTAACATAGCTAGTATTTCCACACAAACTCATAGCTACTATGTCCACACAAACTGTGATTTATATCAGGAAATGGGCTCTTGACAGTGCTTAAAAAAACACAACCAGTTAATTCGTGGCAAACACAGATTTGGCAGACTTGGGTTATTGGAGCAGGAAAAATAATTTCTTAAAAACAGTAGGTGCCCCCATTAAAAAGTAGTCAAAGGACATAAACAGACACTTCTCAAAAGAAGACATTCATGCACCCAACAAACATATGACGAAAAGCTCAACATCACTGATCATTAGAGAAATGCAAATCAAAACCACAGTGAGATACCATCTCATACCAGTCAGAATGGAGATTATTAAAAAGTCAAGAAACAACAGATGCTGGCAAGGCTGTGAAGAAAAAGGAATGCTTCCACACTGTTGATGAGAGTGTAAGTTAGTTCAACCATTATTTAAGACAGGGTGGCAATTCCTCAGAGATCTAGAAGCAGAAGTACCATTTGATCCAGCAACATCCAGCAATCCCATTATTGGGCATGTACCCAAAGGAATATACATCATTCTATTACAAAGATTCTTGCACGTGTATGTTAATTGCGACACTGTTCACAATAGCAAAGTTATGGAATCAACCCAAATGCCCATCAACAGTAGACTGGATAAAGAAAAGGTGGTACATGTATACCATGGAATACTATGGCAGCCATAAAAAGGAATGAGATCATGTCCTTTGCAGGGACATGGATGGAGCTGGGAGCCATTATCCTCAGCAAACTAAGGCAGGAACAGAAAACCAAACACTGCATGTTCTCACTTATAAGTGGGAGCTAAACAATGAGAACACATGGACACATGGTGGGGAAGCAACACACATTGGGGCCTATCGGAAGGTGCATGGGAGGGAAAGTATCAGGAAGAACAGCTAATGGGTAATGGGTTTAATACCTACCTGATGGTTTGATCTGTGCAGCAAACTACCATGGCACATCTATGTAACAAATCTGTAAATCCCGCACATGAACCCTGGAACTTAAAATAAAAGTTGATTAAAAAATACCCTAATCCTGCTGCAGTCCAGCCTGGGTAACACAGGGAGACCTGTTTCTAAACATAAATACATACATACATAAATAGTAGATGTAACAGGTGTGAGAAGGCTGGAAGGTGCTGGAAGATGAGACACAATGCTTGGTTTCTGATCCAAGCATTCAGTGTCTGGTAGGAGAGAGAAATACAAAGAAATGATCCCGGGGCGGTGGTATAGTAGGGAAGAGACTCCTTGAGACACCACAGAGGGGAAGCAAACTGCAGGGGAGGATAGTGAGGCACAGGTAGACTTGGTATGGCCTCATAGTGAAGTGAGAAGCAGCATCTGAGCTGAAATTGTGTGGGCGATGATGTGATGCAGGGAGCAGCATGCAGTCTTGGAGGAAGATCCATTACTGCTGAAGGAGAGAGTGGATGTGGGGCAGCATCAGAAGACAAGACTGGAAGAATAGGCAGAGACAGATTTCAAAAGATCTGGATGCCATGAACTGCAGAAAACTTTTTTTTTTTTTTTTTAAGAAAAAATTGGCTTTGAAGGGAAAAGGCTTTTTAGGCCTTGTTTTGGTACCTCTGCAATAGTTGAAAATGCAAAGGGAGACTAGAAAGATGGAGAAATGGGAAATCATGACATGTGGAAGAAACAAAAGTGCTACCCTCTGAAGGCATGGCTGGGCGTGGGAGATGGGAGGGCGGGGCAGGTGGAAGGTGTTTGCGCAGATGATGGGGAATGTTTCGTGGAATAGGTGTCTTTCTGATGTCATTGGGTAATCCCGAGGCATAGACCCAGACCCATTGGGGAGCCATGGCCAGGCTGATTTGTCTTTGCCACAGGAATGTTTCCACACAGCTATGCATGGATGCCATGGCTGCCTATGAAGGAGTGAGCTCCCTGTTCCTGAAACGTGTTATCCAGTGTGTTGGACGTGCTGGCCAGCCAACCACTGAGCTAGTGAAATTTGAGAGTTTGAGCTTCCAGTGGGCCACTGGATGAGACAATTTCCTGGGTCCCTTTTAGGTCTGAGGATCTGTGATTCATATTTACTAATAGACTGGGTGGAAATCATGTTGGGATCAAAGTGTGAAACACTCGATTCTAACACAATCCACTCAGAGGAATGGAAACTTTGCAATTTTCATTATTTATGTGTTCTGTGAGGATCTTTCTCAGTGCAAGGCACTTCTATAAGCCTTTGTCAGAATTTTCAGCCCTTCCACAATTGGTATGATTCTTTCAGAGCTGAACTGTGAACCTGCTATGGGCTTAGCTGGGAAAATGTGTCCTCCATGTGAATCTAGATTGGACGGTGTCCCCAGATGTGCCCCAGAATCAAACTTGCTCCAAGTTGGGGTCATTTGGCCCAGGACCATTCTAAGCCACTGCAGATTCAATATTTTCAGAGTTAGGAGGGAGCTCAGCCAGCCACGGGGAGAGAACAGAGCCGTACACACATGGGGCAGGAACGGTGTTCTTGCCTTCACTGGCTGTGTTCTCAAATATGTGTTCTTCTTCTCTTTCCCTTCTCCTATCCACCTGTGGAGCTGAGTAATAATAATAATAGCCAATATATTGGACATTTGTAGTATTAATATGTGACACATATTTAATCTTCTCAACAACCCTAGAAGTAGAAAGTTTTTTTTTTTTTTTCTTGGATGGAGTTTCACTCTTGTTGCCCAGGCTGGAGTGCAAATGTAATCTCGGCTTACCACAACCTCTGTCTCCTGGGTCAAGCAATTCTGCCTCAGCCTCCCAAATAACTGGGATTACAGGCATGCACTACCGTGCCCAGCTAATTTTGTGTTTTTAGTAGAGATGGGGTTTCTCCATGTTGGTCAGGCTGGTCTTGAACTCCCGACTTCAGGTGATCCACCCACCTCGGCCTCCCAAAGTGCTGGGATTACAGCCATGAGCCCCCATGCCTGGCCAGAAGTAGAAGGTTTTATCTCCACTTAGGAAGAAACTGAAGGCCAGAGTGATTAGAACTTGCCCAAGTTTGCGGAGCTGGATGGAGCCACTGACTCTGGCTCCTGATCCTGAAGTATTCAGGAGTCCCGTGTATGACCACATTTGATCTCTTTTAAAGGTTCAGTCAGTGATCTTTTTTCTCATGAAAGGGAATAGAGGGTCCTCATTTTCCTCTCCACTACCAGTATGCATAGAAATGTTATGAGACTGTGTCTATGAAAAACATTCCATCATAAATGTGAAGCACAAAGAAATATAAATCATTCTATTATAAAGATACATGCATGCGTATGTTCATTGTAGCACTATTTTCACACACTGACCATGCCCATAAAACCACCACCAATATCAAGACTCAGAGCACAACCAGCTCCCCAAATGCCCTGCCATACCCATGGCTTCCATCACCAGAGCTCAGCTTTGCTGTCCTTGACCTCCTCATATGGGCCATGCCTCGTGTCCTCTTTTGTATCTGACTGCTTTTGCTCAGCATTTGTAAAAGCCATCCAGTGGTGTTCTGGTCAATTGGTTCACAGAAGACAAAAAACAAAACCAACCAAAAAAATCAAAACACAAAACAAGCCCTCATTTTTAGCATTTACCAATGTCTACACCTCCACCATGGCTGATGGCAAGCTACCAGTGATTTAAATTCCAGAGTATTTCGTGATCAAGTCTTATGAGCTCATATGGGCCAGCCCCGTCATCTGCAGGACTCGTTCACCTGCTGACGTGTGGTTGCATGTCCTGCATTTTCAGTGGCCCAGGTGTGTAGATATGTGGGCTCTTTTTATTGTGGCCTTTGGGCAAGTCACTGGTTTCAAAAGCAGCCTCTTTGGGAAATTTCATTTCTGTAGCTCTGTGATACTGTTGCAGAGATGCGAACACTGGCGCCATAAACCTGCGGTCCTGGTCTTGTCTCTACCAGTAACCCTCTTGACTCCCATACTCAACTTCATCCATACAGATGGGAAGCCGCATACCTCCTCATAGGCTTGTGAGGTCACTTACCACTCATTGGGTGCTTAATAAAGGTTTCTTCCCTCCCTTTCTCTCTCTTTTTCATCTCAGAGAAGGTGACTGTACCTTGAGTGAAGTTGTATGGAGATGTAGGAATCCATGTGCCTCCACTGATCTTTGGAGCATTTTGCTCTGACACCCAGAGCCTCCGCAGGATCCTCTGAAGGGAAGGGAAGGAAAGAGGGAGAAAGGAGAGAAGGTTGAAAGGAGGAGTGGAAGGTGGGAAAGGAGAGAAGGAAGGAAGAGAAGGGAGAGAAGGAAGAGAAAGAAGAGAAGGAAGAGAAGGAAGGAAGGAAGAAAAGGAAGGAAGGAAGGAAGAGAAGGAAGTTGGGCCTATCAGTTCTGTCCCTGTGAGCCTGGAAGAAGAGTTCCATTGACAGATGGACCGTTTGAATTGGCTGCCTGTGATGGACCCAGAAGACCTACTCACACATGGAAATGATGTTCTTTTTGCACCAGAGTCTCCTTGTTCCTGAATACAGTCAGTCATGTGTCACTTAATAATGGGGATACATTCCGAGAAATGCATCGTTAGGTGATTTCATCCTTGTGTGAACGTCACAGGGTGTACTTACACAAGCTTAGATGGCATAGCCTACTACACACCTAGGTGTATGGTGTAGCCAATTGTTCTTAGGCTAAAACCTGTACAGCATGTTACTCTACTGAATACTGCAGGCAATTGTAACACGATGGCAAGAATTTGTGTATCTAAACCTTAAAAAGACACAGGAAAAACACAGTATGAAAGATTAAAAATGGTACATCTGTGTAGGGCACTTCCCATGAATGGAGCTTGCAGGATTGGAAGTTTCGCTGGGTGAGTCGGTGAGTGGGTGGTGAGAGAATGTGAAGGGTTAGGACATTGCTATACACTGCTGTAGACTTTGGAAGCACTGTACTCTCAGGCTAAATTTATTTCAATGTTTTTTTCTTTAATAATAAATTAACATTAGCTTAATGTAACATTTTTACTTTACAGATCTTTTCATTTTTAAAATTTTTTGCTCTTTTCTAATAACAGCTTAAAACACAAACACATTTTACAGCTATACAAAAATATTTTCTTTCTGTATGTTCTTATTGAACACGTGTTTTTCTGTTGTAATTTTTTTAAACATTTTACAAGTTTTTGTTCAAAACTAAGACACAAATACACACATTAGCCTGAGCCTCTGCAGGGTCAGGATCGTCACTATCACTGCCTTCTTGTCCACATCTTGTGCTGCTGGAGGGACATCAGGGGCAATAAGACGCATGGAGCTGTCATCTTCTAGGATAACAGTGCTTTCTTCTGGATACCTCCTGAGGGACCTGCCTGAAGCTATTTTACAGGTAACTATTTTTTCCTAAGTAGGAATACACTCTAAAATAACCATTAAAAATATAGTAGTAAATGCATAAGCCAGCAATCTAATTGTTTATTATTATTATCAAATATTATGTATTGTATGAAATTGTGCTATTCTTTTCAGGCCTGGCAGTGCAGGAGGTATATTGACATCAGCACCACCACAAACATGTGAGTAATGTGTTGTGCTATAATGTTATGTGCTATGGCTGGAAGAAGTCCCTGTGAGGCTGGAAGAAGAGTTCTGTTGACAGATGGACCACTTTGAATTGGCTGCCTGTGATGGGCCCAGAAGACCTACTTACACAAGGAAATGACATTCTTTTGGCACCAGAGCCTCCTTGTTCCTGAATACAGTCAAGTGGCACTGTATTTGTGACATGTGGAAGAAACAAAGGTGCTACCCTCCAAAGGCATGACTGAGCCTAGGAAATGGGAGGGTGGGGCGGGTGGAAGCTGTTTGCACCTTCTCCCAAACCCAATTACTTAACAACGGGGATGCGTTCTGAGAAACGCATCATTAGGTGATTTCGTCATTGTGTGAACATCATAGAATGTACTTACACAAGCTTAGATGGTATAGCACTGCCACTTGGTGATAGGAATTATTCAGCTCTTTTATAATCTGAGGGAGCCACCGTGGTGTATGTAGTCTGTCATTGACCAAAATGTTGTTCTGACCATAGATCCTCACAACCCAGGTGTCCTCTGGAGAGATGTCCCATCGTTGGGGGATTGTGAAAGGAAACTGGAGAAAGGCAGTCAAGAGACACAGAATGACAGTCTGTGAAGACATTTTTCAGGGTGAAGAGAAAGTAAAGACTTGGCTGCAGAGGGGGACCCAGGGCCTTTGCAGCCAGGAGCCTGAGGCCTCAGCAAGGCAGACAGTGCCTGCTGACCCTGTGTCGCCACCAGCTGTGGTCGTGCCTCCACCAGCAGGAGCTCCTCCTGGCAGCGGGGTGGGGAACATCTTCCATGGAGTTGGCCCAAGGGCACTTTCTCTCTGCCACAGGCTGGAGAGTCATCTCCTGCTCTCTCAACTGTGAAAACATGCTGATGTGGCCAAGGGAAACAAAATGCCCCTCCCTGCCTGCGAGTTCAATCCATGTCCCTTTAACAGCTAGCCGAGATGGAGAACAGCATCTCCTTCCAAACCAATGGCTGTTTTTTTTGGATCCCCCTCCAGCACCCCAATCCCAGGACTCGGGGCTTCCTGGTGAAAGCTGCTGATTTTTGTGACCTCTTGGATGGATGCCTTGTGTCCCAAGGGCAAAGACCACGCTCAGATCCCTGGCTGGGGCCTCACTTCTTGGCCGCCTGTCTGCAGCTCATGCTGCTGCCGCCTCCCCAGGGCTTTTTGGAGGATAATCTAGAAAGACTCAGCCTGGTATGCATAGGGAATGGAAAAACTAATGATTCTGGAACTGGCTGGATCTAATTTAAAATCCTGGCTCCGCAACATGCTGGCTGGGTGACTGTGGGCAGAGGCTCGCTCCCATGTGTCAGGCACCCTATAACTTCTCCAAGAGCCCTGCAGATTCAGGATATCAACCCCACTTCCCTGGGTTGGGGGAGGCGGAAGAGCTGCCCAGGCTACCCAGCCAAGGCAAGACCAAGCTGGATTTGAGCCCGTGCCGTTCTGACCACAAAACCACCCTCTGTTGTCCACATGCCACTCTAGTGCCACAGGCTGGGAGTGCCCCAGGAACACTGGAGTTCCTGTAGGTCCCATAGCTCTTCCTGTGGGTGGGGGTGAGGGGTGCACAGGAAACTCTTCCTGCCCGGAGACGGTGCATGCACATGTGCGTAAGGTATGCATTCTACTCATGGGTGGCACATTTATTTAACTATTCCTTTACAGTCAGACATGGCGATCACTTCCAGTTGTTTACTATTCATCAGCAAAGCTGTGTAAAATATTCAAAATCCCAAGTCTTTTCTCCATTCCTACTTCCTTATGAGACATACCTGGAAGCCGAATCCCTGTGTCTCTGTATGAAAAATTCAGGCCTTAAATAAAATACCTGTTGTGAAATTGCCATCAATAAGGGCTCTGGTGGGACTTATACTCCCCCTACTCAGAGACTTTTTCCCTGTAGCTGGAGGCTGTTTGTGAGTTAAGGTCAAGGCTATGTTGTTTTGATCTTTGGTTAAGACTGACAAAATACCCAGTGTGTGTATGTGCGTGCGTATGGGGGGAGGGGAAGGCTGCAAAATCAATTTCTACTACAAAAGGGCACCCTCAGTGCCCTCTCCTCTGTTTTCCCAATCTATTGTTTAAATCCCATGGTGCATAGGCAAATGCACAGAGAATGTAAGGAAATGAAAAAAACCAAACCAAAACA
This sequence comes from Colobus angolensis palliatus, assembly GCF_000951035.1. NCBI lineage: Eukaryota > Metazoa > Chordata > Mammalia > Primates > Cercopithecidae > Colobus > Colobus angolensis. The sequence goes on from NW_012116888.1 coordinate 1,317,789, forward strand.
AAACAAAACAAAAAACAGAGAGGAAAAAGAAAAAAGAATCTTGCCTGGGATAGTGAGTATATAAGAGGTTTTCTTTTTCTAGTCAAAATTTTTTTTAGTAAAAACGGGAGGGGAGGGAGAGGATATCCTTAGCCAGACTATGAACCCAACTCTCTTAGATGTTAGACACTTGGGAAGAGACAGGGCCTGTCAATTAATTTTTAAGGTAAAAAATATGCAAATCCTTTTGTTCCAACTGGTAACTGAAGTCCAAGCGTGGTCTGTCTGTCCTCTGGCAAGGCAGGCTGCTGACTTTTCTCTCCGGCTGTGCACCTATGTGCAGGTACCTCTCAGGTGTCATGCATTGAAGTGAAGTTACTCTGACCCAGCCTCTGAAGAGGACAAAGCGGCTCTGATGCTGCTCCAGTGAGCACTCCGTCGGCCGAAGCACAGATGCTCAGGCTCTGGCTGACGAGGGCAAGCGTGGGGTAAGAAAGAGCAGCCGTATCTGGATGTGCAGGCCAGTGATGCCCACTAAGGCTGCATTCCTCAAACCCCAGGGACAGGGAGCCATGGACTCCACCTGGTGACCTTCAGATTCTGCCCTGCACTTAGCACGGTATGCGGGGAGGCAGATTTTGTCTTCATTTTACTTCTGGCCTCCTCAGTCACTGGGAATGGTGATGCCAGGACTTGACTGTAATTGGAGATAGGCCCTTTAAAGAAGTAATTAAGTTAAAATGAAGCTGGTAGGATAGACCCTGATCCAAACTGATGGGAGCTCTTATAAAAGGAGGAAATTTGGATGAAGAAGAAATACCCGGAGGTCTTGTTCATAGAGGGACAACCACGTGGAGAGACAGCGAGAGGGCAGCCATCTGCAAGCCAAGGTGAGAGGCCTCAGCAGAAATCAATCCTACTGACACCTTGATCGGGACTTTGAGCCTCTAGAATTGTGAGACATAAACTTCTGCTAAGCCACCCAATTCATGGTATTTTGTTTTGGCCATCCTAGCAAACTAATACAACCACCCTCTCTCATCTCACACAAGATTTAATAAAATTGGAGTCATTCTGCATTCCAGTTCTGTATCATGCTTTATTCACTTTACCTCTGCATTGTCAGCCCTTTCCTGTGTTCATGGTTCCCTGCTGAACAGGAGGATAAGGTTTGAATGCCACAGCCCAGCACTCATGATCATCCATGGACAGCCCTTCTCCTACCCAGCCATGCTGATTTGCTCTCTGTTTCCCAAATTCTCTCTGTCTTTTCTGCTCCTGCCAGCCCCTGGCATCCATTAAAAGTGATTTTCCCTACTGTCATTCAGGGCGTGGCTCATACTGAAACCTGTCTTGCCATGTATCCCTTATCATGGCAGGGCATTTATAAATCAACCTGTGTCTCCAGCATTTACCATACTCCCTTGTAACACATATTATGTCTTCACCCAGCCTTAGGAGATGGTGATTATTTTAAAAGGAGGATTGAAAATTGTTAGCCTGTTCTGGCATTGCTATAAATAAATACCTGAGACTGGGTAATTTATAAAGGAAAGAGTTTTAATTGGCTCATGGTTCTGCAGGCTGTACAGGAAGCATGATGCTGGCATCTGCTCCACTTCTGGGAGGCCTCAGGAAACTTACAATCATGGTAGAAGGTGAAGGGGGAGCGGGGATCTTACATGGTAGGAGCAAGAGAGAGTGAGAGGGGCAGTGCTACACACTTTTGAAAAACCAGATCCTCCAATAACTCACTATCACAAGAATAGCACCAAGAAGATGGTGCTAAACCATTCATGAAGGACCACCCCCATGATCCAATCGCCTCCCACCAGGCCCCACTTCCAAAACTGGGGATTACAATTCAACGTGAGATTTGAGTGGGGACAAAAATCCAAATCATATCGAGAATTACAGGCATAATTAAATTATTCCTTGGTCCCTGTCTCTGACTGCCATTAACATTAGAGAAAGGGTAATACATCTTCATTAAGTTGGGTTTACCCCAGGAATGCAGCTTGGTTAAGCATTAGAAACCCAATCAATGTAATTTACTCTATTAATGGAACGAAGGATTAAAATAATAAAATCTTTTCAAGGAATGCAAAAAAGCATTTATCAAAATTCAATATCCATTCATGATAAAAACTCTCAGCAAACTAGGAACAGTAGGAAACTTCCTTAAAATAATAAAGGCATTTACAAAATTCCTGCAGGTTACATCATACTTAATGGTGAAAGCCTGAACTATTTCCTAAATCCATTGACTCCTCCTCAGGGAAGGCTTCCCTGACCCCATGTTTAAGTCAAACACTCACTATACATTCCCTTAGGACCAGCCTCTCATCCAAAGAAGTGATCATAATTGCAATTTACAATGTATTTGTGGTCGGGCGCGGTGGCTCATGCCTGTAATCCCAGCACTTTGGGAAGCTGAGGCAGGTGGATCTCTTGAGGTCAGGAGTTGAAGACTAGCCTGGACAACATGGTGAAACCCCATCTTGACTAAAAATACAAAAATTAGTTAGGTATAGTGGTGCGTGCCTGTAATCTCAGCTACTTGGGAGGCCAAGGTGGAAGGATCACTTGAGTCTGGGAGGTGGAGGCTGTAGTGAGCCAAGATCATCCCACTTCACTCCAGCCTGGGTGACACAGTGAGACTTGGTCTAAAAAAAATGTGTTTCTGCCACTATTTGCTTAATGTTTGTTTTCTGGTGTAGGCATTCAGCTCTGTGAATAAAAGCATTCTGCTGATTTTTGCTGCCCTGTATCCAGATGGAAGGCATGGGTGAGTGAATGACAGGCACCTGTTCTGCTTATAGTCAGTAAAGTAAACACAATGCTACACATATGAACTCCACTGGAAAGATGAACACTTGTGGTATATTTGGGGCCACTGTCCCAGGGAGAGTAGAAGTACAGGGTTTTGTTCCTCTGATTTGAGAAATTTTTGTGCTAGAAGGGCCACTGAGGGTCATCTAGGCCTATCGTTGCCCACCCCAAATTTATAGATGAGGTCACTAGCGCCTGAGATCTGAAGCATGCATGTCATCCCAAATGAACCACAAATCCTAGGCCAGAGTTAACAGTAGTAGTAACTGCACAGGATGAGTTGGTGCAGGGTGACAAGCTCATGCGTGGTAGCTATTTTGAATCAATACCCTGTAACTGACTTCTGCTGTTTGAAACACCTGGTAGAGTGCTGCAACTCACCCTTGGGTAAAGCCCCACTCTCTGAGGCTGTGGTGGGGTTCAGGGAATACTACCCCAAAATATGGCAGGTTGGCATTGGAGAAAACGGCAGAAGCAGGAAGACCTGTCTCACCTTCTCCTCACCCTTCTTTTCCTGAAGCAGGCCATGAAGCCAAGCTGACCTTCCCCTGGAGCAAGTCGTAAGGTCCTTGTGTGAGAGGTGCCTACTCCTTACCTGGAGGGGAGGAATGTCTTTATCTCTGAAGACACAGGGACACAGAAAAAAAGGTGAACAAATTGGCCTTGCTGAGTTCCCCCTTGTATGTAACTATTAGATCATATTCCCTTTGTCCAATCACACTTCTCCACTATGATCCACTTCTCCATCAAACTTACAATAAAAACACACAGGTGTCCCTATTTCTTTCCTTCTTTCTTTTCTTTCTTTCTCTTTCTCTCTCTCCTTCCTTCCTTCCTCCCTCTCTCCTTCCCTCCCCCATTCTCCAGATCTCCTGTCTCCTTTTCTCTCTCTCTCTCTCTCTTTCTTGGCCCTTGTCTTTCTCCATGTT
>NW_012116888.1:1321584-1347589 GCF_000951035.1 Colobus angolensis palliatus
TCTTTCTTTCTTTCTTTCTTTCTTTCTTTCTTTCTTTCTTTCTCCTCTCTTTCCTCTTTCTCTCTTTCTTCCTTTCTTTTTGATGGAGTCTAGCACTGTCACCCAGGCTGGAGTTCAATGGCTTGATCTCGGCTCACTGCAACCTCCACCTTCTGGGTTCCAGCAATTCTCCCACCATAGCCTCCCCAGTAGCTGGAATTACAGGCACCCGCCATCGTGCCTGGCTAATTTTTTAATTTTTGTAGAGACTGGGTTCCACCATGTTGGCCAGACTGGTCTCAAACTCCTGACCTTAGGTGATCCACCTGCCTCAGTCTCCCAAAGTGCTGGGATTACAGGTGTGAGCCACTGCACCCAGCCTCTTTGGGTCTTTTTTCCTGATGTCTTATATGTCACATAAAATTTAAATTAAATAAGTTTGGTGTTTCTCTTGTTAATCTGTATTTTGCCATAGGTGCCTCAGCTATGGACCTAGTAATGGGTAAGAAAAAAAAATTTTTTTCTTTTCTGCATCTGCTTGGCCACCTGCCTTTTGCTTGGATTGGCAGAAATCTGGCTTAATCTGGCTTCTCTAGTCCTCTGTCACCTGGCCAGGAGGTAGCCCTTGGTCTAACCCCTTCTCATGTTTGGAAGCAGACTTTCACTTTCTTTCTAAGGACTGGTAGGCAGCTTCTCGTGGATGGAGTGATAGCTCCAGAATGTCTTCATGTGATAGCTGTTGGAGCGGGAAGTGGGCTGGCAGGTTGTGCTGGCATTGACCTTGTGTAGGGCTGAGAAGACAATAACTACTGGTGTGAAGATCAGGCAGGAGTCAGGAAGACAGCTGAGAGTGGCCAAGGGGAGGCCAGAGCCTCTTCAAGTCATCTCTTGATGGGTGTGAAAGGGAGAGAAGAGGCCAAGAAACCATGAGATTAAAAGGTGGAGGTGAGAACATAGAGATCCCAGCTGCTCTAGGGGAGCCTCCCAGGCATGTGCTCTGTGCATGTGCTTCTCCACTGTTCCTTCTGCAATGTGTTCCATCCAAATGCTAGATACGGTAAAGGGAATGAAAGGTAGGAAAGGCACAGGGTGTATTTAATCCACCCTTCAGCTGTGAATTCTCTAGAGGATAGGCTAGCCCTTGTGTTTGTTGATGCAGCTGCCTCTCTTCTGAGACCTGTAAAAGGACTTTTTTTTTTTTTTGAAAGTAAAATCATGACTCTTACCCACATGTAGAATGAACACGTGTCAAATATTTTATTTAATTCATTAATTAATGAGGGAACCAGTAAGATGCTCCAACCAGTCCAAAGGAGAATTAAAAATGCCATGCATAGCTGGGACAATAGGAGTGCTGACATAGAATTTACAAATAGATGCAAAATTGATGATAGCCACTGAACCGTCTGTCCACATGTCCATGGACAAGGATAGTTGGCATTCCATGGGTCTTTTACAACTTACAAACCGAGGAAAGTATAGGTCCTCCTTCTTCCTTGCTGACCATTCATGGGTCAGCCTCCATCTGGACATCAACACTCCGGAGACATGTGGCCACTGCAATAATTGACTGAAATCAGTAAACACACAGTTTCTCCCTATGTTTGCTGGTCTGTGTTCTTGTCTAGAGAGTTGCTTTCCTCTCCAAGTAAAAGTTGTTAAAGAGCTTAAAGGCAATGAAGGGCAGAGAGAGCCAGGATGTGAAGGCTTTTCCGTTTTACCATCTTTCACAGATCCATGTTGCAGCTGGGAGCGAGGGGAAACCTGGACACTCACTTCACCAAAATGAGACAACTGTGGCAGGAGACAGGCTAAGGCGAGTGGGGACAAATCAATGTGCTGGATGCCCTAGTGTACCTGTGAGGAAGAAGCAGGAGCTGGAAAGAGAGAGGAAAGGAAACAGATAAGTGAATAAATAAATAAGAGTTCAGAAACCCGTCTCTACTGAAAATACAAAAAATTAGCCGGGTGTGGTGGCTGGTGCCTGTAGTCCCAGCTACTCAGGAGGCTGAGGCAGGAAAATGGCATGAACTTGGGAGGCGGAGCTTCCAGTAAGCTGAGATTGTGCCACTGCACTCCAGCCTGGGTGACAGAGCAAACTCTATCTCAAAAAAAAAAAAAAAAGAGTTCAAAGGAAGTGTAGAAGAGGTGAGGGAAGACCTCTATTTGCACATTCACTCTTCAGTTCATTTCCTCATTCATTTTCTGAACAATGAATCTGGCTCTGTGCTGGATCCTGGGGCATAAAGACTAAATCAGCTGAACAAAGACCCTGATCACTAACATCCTACTGGGAAAGACACATTGTATATTAAACTGAGTAATCACCACCTCCCCACCATGTCCATATCCTGTTCCCTGGAACATGTGAATATTATCGTGTATGGCAAAATGGACTTTGCAGATGTGATTGAGTTAAGGATCTTGAGCTGGAGAGATTATTCTGCATTGGCCTAATGTAATCACAGGGGTTTTTATAAGGAGGAGGCATGTGATCAGCATAGGAGAAGGCGATGTGATGACGGAAGTAAAGGGGGAAGTGATGCAGCTACAAACTGAGGAATGCTGGCAGCTCTGGAAACTGGAAGAGGCAAGGGACAGGTTCTCTGCTGGAACCTTCCAAAGGAGCCAACCCTCTGACACCTGCTTTCAGCCTTGAGAGACCCATTTTGGACTTCTGACCAGCAGGACTGTCAGAGAATAGATCTGTGTTGTTTGAAGCCACTGAGTTTGTGGTAATTTGCTACCGGAGTCATAGGAAACTAATATACACACTGAACAATTGCACAGTCGCATGACTGCAATGTAGAGTGCTTTGATGAAGGAAGTTAAGGCAGCTGGGGGGCTGATGACAGGTGTCCTGGAGGAAGAGGTTTCCTGCGGAAAGCTGAGGCCTTCGAAGGAGGCCGCCCATGGTGTGGTGGACTGGGGACATGGCAGTTTCAAAGCATACACCATGTGAAGGAAGGACCCTGCAGAAGTCCCAAATCAATGCTTTCTTGCTTATCCCTGGTGGACGATGGAGGCTGGTGGCAGGAGCATTAATGTGTGGCCATGGTGGTCTGCGTGATGCAGTAAAAATGCAAAGGAGATGAATTCCCAAGACTTTTGGGAGACATTTATAGGAAGATGGGTGCTAAATAAATCCAAGGCAGTCTCTTCAGACAGAGGGCTTTATGCCATTAATTAGGCAGCTTGGATGAGGGGCACCATGGAACTGGCTGGTGGTTTTCTTGTGAAAATAGCCACAAACTCCCTTCTCTCCATGTCCTTAGAAGATGTGAATTTAGAGGTCTCCACATTGCCTGACAAAGTCTGTTTTTTAACAGGGTAAAATTAAAAAAATTACCATGGCATTGCTCCTGAACCTTGCCTGAAATTCCCTTTAAAGATATACAAAAGGGTTTTGCTCATTTGTACAATCTCAAAGGTCACAAAATTAGAAGCTTAGCAGCCACATGCCAACTGCACATAGCATTTGAAATCTTTGACACAGATCATTCCAGAAGTCACAATTGGCCAAGCTGTGCTTCTTGTGACACTCAGCAGCCTTCACACCCATCTGCTGGCTTGTAAGCATGTGTCTTTTTGTCCAGCCAGCTGAGGTACTTGGTTCCTGATTGTTTTTTTGTTTGCTTTTTAATGCTCAGATATTCTCCTGTGGTGAATATTTGTGAGCCAAATTATTTGGCAGGAGCGTTTGATGCCATGGCCAAATGGGGAGCCCAGAGTCAGCACCTTTTAAAGCTAACTCTGATTTGCCAGCTTCTCTTTCTGCCCACAGACTCGCCTCTGTACCAGGCAGGCCCGGTGGTTGTTGCACAGACAAAAATCAAGCTGTCCTGCAAACCCTGTTTGCTACCTTCTGGGCTTGATGCTGCCTGGGAGTGGGCTTCTCCCTGGGTGGTATGTAGGAGTTTTCCTTATGTTTTCATTTCTTATCAGCTTACCGTTTGCAACTGATGCAGGACAGACAAGACCCTAAACTGAGGCTTAGCCCAGGAGGATCCTTGGCTTTGCCCAGGAGGGAGTTCAAGCACAAGTGGTGGTGTTAGACAGCAACTTTTATGGAAGCAGTAGCAGTGGTACTGCTCCGTGTGGAGCAGGGATACCCCACAGGCAGTGCACCCAGAGTAGCAGCTCAGGGGCAGTTCAGCAGTCATATCTGTACCCACTTTTAATTATAGGCAAGTTAAAAGGCAGTTGATGCAGGCATTTCTAGGAAAAGGGTGGTAACTTCTAGGTCACTGGGTCACTGCCATGGAAAGTAGTGGTAACTCTCAGGTGTTACCACGGCGATGGTAAACTGACATGGCACACTGTGGGCATGTCTTATGGAAAGCTGCTTCTGCCCCGGCCCTGTTTTAGCTAGCTCACCATTTGGTCCAGCGTCTGAGTCCTGCCTCTGGAGTTGAGTCCCGCCCGCTACCTCACTATCTTTATTCTATTTGGGGATGCCCTGAAAGGCTGTGTCCAGTCTCACAGTGAGTGAGGAATCTATGCTGAGGTTCCTTTGGAGGTGAATTTTGGATGACGTGTAACCCAGTACAGTGGAAAAGTCCAGCACTGAGGGATGCCGGCTAATATTAAAGACTCATAGTTTTGGGGGCTGTCTGTCCAAAGGCTCATGCATGGGTAGAAAGAGTTCACATGACCTGTGCTATGGGAAGTTTGCTGTAAACATTCTGATAAACATTCAACTTTAGTCCCTTTTAGTACCAGTGCCATGCCCTGCAGTGTTTACTAAGCGCCCACTGGCATCTGCGCTCTGTGACCTGCTCACATAGCGAGCTAGAGTCGAGCATGCTTCATTCACAGCCAGGCCTCCTCCTTCCTTGTTGGCCTGAGTGTGTTGCTGACCATTCACCAGTAAGCCCCGACCTGGGCATCAACACTCCTGAGAAACATGGCAACTGCAATAATTGACTGAAATCAGTAAACACACAATTTCTCTCCCTGTTTGCTGGTCCGTGTTCTTGTCTAGAGAATTGTTTTCTTCTCCAAGAATAAGAAGGTAGAATCGATTTTTCCACCTTTTGTTCCCCTCACCTCGATGATGATGAGGCACCAGGAGGGAAATTTCTGGTTTTCCACAGGCATTTATGTTTTGCCTCACGTCATCATAATATTTATTCCTTTCATGTAGGGGAACCTTAAATGAAGCTTGTTGGAAACAGGCCATCCTCCGTAACCAGGGTTTGTTGGAGCCTATGTATAGAAATGATTTCCTGGCAACTCTAGTTCTCTTGAGCATGTGTGCTGTGGTTAAGGAGGCAGAAGGGCACAAGGATTTTAGCACCCTGAGGACTGAAAACCTACCATAGAGCCAGCATACATATTGTTTTATAAATAAGGAGTATTCTTGGGGTTTAGTTGTTTGCAAAAAAAGTGAGCTCCTTAAGATTTACGACCCAGCTCACAATAGCCAGATGACCTGAATCAAGGGTGTGTGTCAGGAAATAGGATCCTGGAGGGGTCAGCTGACAGTGTCAATCTGTGGCCTCAAAGAGCCTGTTCCAGACTCTCCTGCCTTTTGACAGACAGTCTGTCTGGTTATGGCTTTAGGAAGCCAGATGACTTCCATATAGTCACAGGAGGAGCCTGTGTACCTGGAGCTGTGAGCTGGAAAAGAGGTGAGAGACGCTGGCCTCTCCAAGGCCTCATCCACGTGCCCCACCTCCAGACAGGAGCAGCCAGAACTCCATTAGGCTACAAATAATTCAGGAAAACCTGAATAGCAGAGACTTAAAAAACATGGGGTTTACTTGTCCCACCTGAAAGAAGTCTCAAAGTTGGAAGTCCAGGGCTGGGTTAGAGGTTCAGGGATGCTGGGGCTGAGGCCTAGATGGTTTTTTGGCCTTTTCCCCAGGGAAAAGCATAATCAGTCAGAAGGTGGCTGATGTAGGTCGGGTGGGCTGGGGCTGGAGGGGATGGTAGGCTGTGAGTCTGGCGCTCCCTCTTGCTGGTGTGGGGATGGGTACTAGGAGGGCTTCTCTCCTCCACCTTGCTCTGTTGCTCTGTTGCTCAGGTACCCATTGCCAAGAAGTCAGACTGGAATTCCCAGTGGGATGGGGCAGTCCCAAGGCACATGGAATCTTTGGTGGGACTCATACACCCTCGACTCCTGTGAACTCCTCAGTCACTCTGGTAAAAAACTCCAATATTGTTCCTTTTAACACAGTCATCACCCAGTACCCTGTTAAACACACAAATGCACCTGGGGCAGCCCTTGACCTTACGGAGCCCACTTTCTTTGCAAACAACACAAATGTTGAGATGGAGCAGGAAGGAATGGTTACATAGGAGCATCCAGAATCCCTAATCCTGAGGAGTTTGACATGGGAAAAATGCCTCTGAGTAGGGCAGAGGAATGCTCAGAGGGCTGCAGGGTCCTGGGAAGTGTCTGTGCCTCAAAGTGTGCCCCATATTCATACCCTGTCTTTCCCCACTGCTTTTATTTGCTTTGCTTTCGAATCTGTGATTCACCTTCTTCGCTCTCACCTCTTTCCTGGGCCCTTTGGTTAAGGGCAGGCTGAGTTACTGCGTATGGCTGTGTCCCAGCCCTCTGCTTTACCTGGTGACTAAGGAGAAGCCTACACCAATTCAACAAGGCTCGCATTTTAGGAGCCGACAAAAATCTTAGACCCAGAAGCCAGGTGTGCAGAAAATGCATGCTGGCTTCCCTTTAGCATAATCTAATTTCCCAGGCTCCATTCTGTCTGGGTAAAGGAACATTATTCTTGGTTAGCTGAAGTCTCCTGCTTCTCCTGCAGATGTGTCTGATGCTAGGGGCTGGCACTGCTCCCCTTGGGGGCTGGGAGATGCTTTCCTTTCTGGTCTTTGGTTGTCAGAGCCTGCTGTTCCCTGCTGTTGTCTCTTGTTCTCACTCCACCCCAGCTCTGCTTCAATCCTACTCTCTCCAGGCCACAGCCACTCACTTGGACCTCCCATGAGGCTCTTGGGAGCTCCCACCCATCCTGGAGGCAACCCATGTGAAACTGGGCCTGGCTTGTTGATTCTGAATCACCAAATAGGCGTTTACGCAGCCTGCTTCTCCAAGGGAACCTCAGGGTTTTGCTCCCACTCTGGCCTTTGTCTGAAGCTGTCTTTCTGCACAAACTGCACAAAGTGGGGATGAAGCCCACTTCATGGGCACAGGCCCTTCCCAGGACACTGCAGCCTGTGCGTACCCCTCCCCCTACTCAGGAGGCCTCTGTGCTGCTGAGGCCAAAGATTTGCTTTGAAAGACCAAATAGTCTTCCTGAGCCCTGGTCTTAACCTGGGGCTGAAGCTTTGCTCTCAAAGGTAAAGGTGAAGGCCTCCATTTTCCTCTTCTCTCTGCAACTTGCCTTTGGCTGAAGCAGGGAACAGGAAATGAATGACCAAGTTATATGGCCTGGGAGAGGGAGAAGAGCTCAGCCAACAGCTCAAGAAATCCCGCCATGCCTACTTAAGGGGAAGAAGAGAGAAAGGAGGATAAAGAGAGATTGTTTTCCTTTTAATATAATGCAGATTAAATTTTAGATTAGGGTTTTTTTTTTTTTTTTCCTACATTAGGTCCCTTACATGGCAGAAAATTCCAAAATATATTAGTAAAAATGAACCCGTCTCACATACTCTTGGGGTTTCATTGAAATGTTGAGAAGTTAAGAAACTTTGTTGGATTTTTTTTACTTAATTTTTAAAAAATAGCCTATCAAGGAGTTTTCAAAACTTTTTAGGTGTATAAACACCCTATTTCGGAAACCACCGTATTTTACACTTTCACTTCCCACCTACACCAGATCAGTGACAAGAAAGTGTCTGAAACAAGGTGCAAAATCAAGGTTCTCAGAAACACGCTTGGGACCTCTCGTTCCGCAGCATCTGCTTGGCTGCTCTGTCTGCCTGGAGTGTCCTTAGCCTGTGCCCCTTTCGAACTCCGGCCCTTTGTCTGTGGACTAGCTCTAGTACAGTCTCCCAGTGTTACCTGGCAGCCTCCTCCTTCCTGGAGCAGGAGAAGTGGCTCTCTCTTCTGTGTTCCATCATCCATTACGACTGCTCTCACACTGGATTAGAAAGATTTGGTCACCCGAGTGCCTCCCATCTCTGTGCTGTTGGACGCCATGCTTTACATACTCCTAGATGCTGGTTTTCACATACTTCTAAATTTTCAACCTGAGAAATCTGAAGCTATCCCCTAACCTTACCTGGTTACCTGTTGTAAAATGTGTTATCCCAGTGGTAGATTCTTTGGATCCTAGGCATCTGGACTTGCAAGAGTCTCAAGTCAGTTTCATGTGCTTACAAAAGTAATAACAGAGAGGGACACAGCTGTGAGTTTTTCCCAACGGCCAGTGAGTGCTTCGTTCCCCGTATCATGTTTTATTTATGTATCTGTCCCTGGGGCTAGTGCAGTTTGGACATAGGTTGCTATGGGTTGAATTGCATACCTGCCAAATCCATATGTTGAAATGTTAACCCCTAGTACCTCAGAATGTGACATTATTTGGAGAGAGGGTATTTATAGAGGTAATCAAGGTAAAAGGAGGTCTTTAGTGTGAGTCCTATTTCAATATGACCTATGTCCTTATACAGAGGGAAAATCTGGACACAGAGCTGTATACATCCAGGGAGAACGTCATGTGGAGATGAAAGCAGAGATCAGAGTGACGCATCTCCAAGCCATGGAATGCTGAAGATGGTGAGCAACCCACCAGAAGTCAGGAGAGAGGTATACGCGGTTTCTCCCTCACAGCCCTTAGAAGGCACCAACCCTGCTGACGCCTTGATCTCTGATCCTCAAGGATGTGGAGTAACTGTGTGAGTAGCTGTCTGAGGGCTCTTCAGAAAGTTCATAGAAAATGCTTATTATGAAAAAAACTATGCTGGATTTCAATTTTTTTTTTTTGCACCGAAATGGATTTGTACTAACTTTTTATAACATGTTTGTACACGATCTAGTTGGAGGCACTAAGAAGGATAATATGTCAGTTTGAAAAGAGCCCCTGTCAGAGCAATGTGAATTTCTGCTAAATTTGAAGTAAGAACAAACATCAAATTTATAGTGAAGCTTGAGGGGGAGTATGGTGAACTCATTGATGCTTTGTGAAAAGCTTATGGGGACAATACCCCCTTCCCCCAGATCAGCAGTTTATGAATAGATAACTTCTTTTAGGAAGGGAAAAGTTGAGGCTGGGCACAGTGGCTAACGCCTGTAATCCCAACACTTTGGGAGGCTGGAGCAGGTGAATCACTTGAGGTCGGGAATTCAAGACTAGTCTGGTCAATATGTGAAACCCCGTCTCTACTAAAAATAAAAAAAAAAAAAAAAAAAGCCAGGTGTGGTGACATGTAATCCCAGCTACTTGGGAGGCTGAGGCAGAAGAACCACTTCTGGAACCTGGGAGGCAGAGGTTGCAGTTAGCCAAGATCATGCTGCTGCACTCCAGCCTGGGTGACAGAGCAAGACTCTGTCTAAAAAAGAAAGAAAGAAAGAAAGGAAGGAAGGAAGGAAGAAAAGAAGGAAGGAAGGAAGGAAGGAAGGAAGGAAGGAAGGAAGAAAGAAGTTGATGTTGAAGATGAAGCCTGTAGTGGCAGACCATTCATGTCAATTTGCAAGGAAAAAATTAACCATGCCCTAACTGAAGAGACCTGATAATTAACAGATGTTTCAATTGGCTCAGCTTTTGCAATTCTGACTGAAAAATTAAAGTTAAGTAAGTTTTCCACTCAATGGATGTCAAAACCATTGCACCCAGATCAGCTGCAGACAAGAACAGATCTTTCAATGAAAATTAAACAAGTAGGATGAAGATCTTGAAGGATTTATTCAAACAATTGTAATAGGAGATGAAACATGGCTTTACCAGTACAATCCTGAAGACAAAGCACAATCAAAGCAATGGCTACCAAGAGGTGGACATTTTCCAGTCAAAGCAGAAGTGGACCAGTCAAAGCAGAAGCAGACCAGTCAAGAGCACAGGTCATAGCAAGAGTTTTTTGGGATACTCCAGAAATTTGCTGTTGACTGTCTGTAGAGCCAAAGAATGATAACATCTGCTTATTATGAGAGTGTTTTGAGAAAGTTAGCCAAAGCTTTAGCAGACAAATGCCACTGAAAGCTTCAGCAGAGAGTCCTTCTCCACCCTGACAAGACTCTGCTCATTCCTCTCATTAAATAAGGTCAATTTTGTGAATTTCAATAGAAAATCATTGAGTATCCAACTTGCAGTTCTGATTTTACTTCTTCTGACTTCTTTTTGTTTCCTAATTAAAACCAAATACTTAAAAGGCACCCATCTTTTTCAGTTTATAGTGTAAAAAGACTTTATTGATATGGTTAAATTCTCAGGACCCTCAATATTTTAAGAATGGACTAAATGGGTGGTATCATCACTTACAAAAGTGTTTTGAACTTGATGGAGCTTATATTGAGTAATACAGTTTATAAAGTTTATATTTTTCATTTTTATCTTTTGATTCCATTTTCCGTGAACTTCCTAAAGTCCTCTTGTACTTCTAGGAGGGTCTTGGATTAAAAAAAATAAGAGGAAGGGGCCAGGTGCCATGGCTCATGCCTGTAATCCCAGCACTTTGGGAGACTAAGGCTGGTGGATCGTGAGGTCAGGAGATCGAGACCATCCTGGCTAATCACGATGAAACCCCATCTCTACTAAAAATACAAAAAATTAGCCCGGCATGGTGGCGGGCGCCTGTAGTCCCAGCTACGTGGGAGGCTGAGGCAAGAGAATGGCGTGAACCCGGGAGGCAGAGCTTGCAGTGAGCCGAGATCATGCCACTGCACTCCAACCTGGGCGACAGAGCGAGTCTGCCTAAAAAAAAAAAAAAAAAAAAAGGAGGAAGGAACAAATGAAAAATTATTTTCATAGTTTATGGCATGTCTTAACATCAAGTAACTTTTAAGTCTTTTATTCTTTTGGGAAAATATTTTCTCTTTCAGGGAAAATTAACTAAGAAACATCAGGGTCTGAGTTATGTTGGAAAATCTCTCCCCTACTCTGACTGTTTGGCTTTATTCTGAGCTTTATTCCCCAAGCTATTACAGTGGCACTTGGGTGGGATGAGAGTGGGGTGGGGCTCACATCTACATGGTTGAAGACCAAGGCAGATTCTCACACCCAAGCTTTGATTCTTTATGCTGCTTAGCTGTTGTTCACACCATTTTTCCTGCTTGTGTCCAGATCTGAAAGAAACTGATGACTGTTGGAGAAGCCCTTGTCATCTGACTCTATCTGTTCCTCTGCCAAGTAATACCAACAATGATGCTATTCGTAGAAACATTTCATGTTTGAGAGCTGTTAGGAGTTGAATTGCCTTCCCCTAGAAGCTTTTGAATTCCGAACCCTTTATATCTGTGAATGTGACTTTATTTGGATATGGGTAGGGTCTTTGCAGATGATCAAATTAAGATGAGGCCAGTAGGGTGGGCCTTAATCCCTATTACTACTGGTCCTTCTAAAAAGGGAAAATGCAGATACAGACAGATGCACTCAGGATAATTCTGTGTGAAAATGAAGGTGGAGATCAGAGTGATGCATCTCCACACCAAGGAACACTAAAGGTCACCAGCAAACCACCAGAAATGAGATAAGAGGCATCTAAAGGGTTTTCCTTACAGCTTCGGAAGGAACCAACCCTGTTGACACTTTGTTTCTGGACTTCTAGCCTGCAGGTGGTTGTGTAAGCATTTCTGTGGTCGAAGCCACCTAGTTTGCAGTAGACTAACACAAGAGGTCATTGAAAGTGCATATCCAGAACAATGTGCCATTTGGGGGAGGGAAGTCCAGTTGACCCTTTCACATACACGAATATCTCACATTTAAAGGCACAATTCCAGGCTGTCTGTGGACACTCGCAAGTGCCCATGAAAGCCGCCTCAGCCATAAACTTCTTGGAATCACATTGTGAAGTATTTATTTTTAATTACAGATTTTCTTTGATGATCCTCTGCTCTTCTCTTTTTGTTTCCTTGGCATGTCACTCATCTGTTCTGGTGAGTAGACTGCCTGCTGTTTACAATGAGAAGTAGCCTGTGCTTTGGTCTGGGCTCCTGACGCCCGGTTGCCGGCAGTCCTTGCTGTCTCTGGGTTGGAAGCCGTGGTGCCTGCTCATGGGCTTGCTGTCTCCTCAAGCATGAAAGTGGAGGCGTCCTTCTGGCTCTATTTTCAGCTTACTTTGGTGAGGCCACAAGACTCTATTGACACATGAAGGGGAAGCACAGAGCCAAAGAGGGTTTTACTTTTCCTCTTCAACAGGGCTAGCACTCAGGGATTGAGCGGAGAGAGTTGTGAATCCTGGGTTTTGAAACTGGCCACAAACAATTGGCTCCTGGAATCAGAGAAGGAACAACCAACCGTGCCTAAAATAAACTGTGTTTTCCAGCCTTGCTGGATGGCTTTAAAAACCCAAATACATATGCATTCTCATTAGCCCATAGCACTCAGTCATCTTCACCCCGATTAGAGAAAGCTAGTCTGCTGCTTGCCCTCCTCAAGTCACTGCTGAGCTCATAGCACATGCAGGGGTTCTGGAACCTCGCAGGTGTATTGCTGCAGACATCCTGTAGACGAGGGGTGTAGGTTAGGGGCACAGGCAAAGAAGCGGTCACTCCTAGACCCGAAGCATCTCTTCCATAGACGTCACAGGATGTATCTTCCCAGCCAACTCCTCCCCAGCCTTTCAGGGAGGGTGAACACAATTCCACACTAGAGTGGCTTTTAAAGAAAAATAACATGTGTGAACTCTTCCCAGAATTCTATGAAGTGAATGAGTTTGCATTACTTTTTCTAGCTTATGACCTGAGTCTTTTATTTTTTCAGATACATTTAATTGTGTCTTTCAAAACCTATTTTTGCAGAACCTACCCTTTGTTAGCACTGGGCTGGATCCCGGGAAGGATAATTATGGGTGGGACTTGGTAACCACCCTCAGGTGTACAATCCCATGAAGGAGAGATGCCATATGCAGAATGATGAAATGCAGCATGAGGCTAAGTGTCCAGCATGGGTTATGGAGGGTAGATTAGGGAGAGATTGGTACCCAGAGGATAGCTGTGCTGCCTTGGGCCTGTATGTCTGCAGAGGTTCACAGGAGTGGGGCAGTCTTGTTCAGGGAGGGCTGAGGGGTTCTCCAAATCTTATCGGGTAGGACAGGGAGATTTTAGAAAGGATTGGGGCATTCTGTTTGTGGGGATGTTATAAGCAAAATCTGGAGCAGCTGTGCATTGGATTTCACTGGGCTGCATGGAGCAGATGTCTCTTCCTGGGGAATGATGGGATGTAAGACTAGAGACAGACCAGACAGAGGCGATGTCTGCCTTGAGGCAGACAGATTTCAACTTGGTCTTCCGGGCCTAGGCAGTGAGAAGCCTGGAAGGTGTCTGAGCTTGGAGGTGACCTTATAGAGCCAACTTTAAGGAAGCTTGGTTGGGTGGCAGAGTACACTGTATGAAGGCACAGGAGAGAGAAAGGACAAATGCACAAAGGAAGGATCCAGAACTCCGGGGCAGGCTGGACAAGTGGGCCTGAAGGACGGGTGAAGGGAGACCTGACCATGGCTTCTGCCTGCTTGACCAAGTTTGGCGTGTACATTAGAATATAGGGAGTTTGAGGCCTGAGGACCCTTGTTCTTTTTCAGTAAGTAATGGTGTTTTAAAAGCCATCTCTGGGTTTTATCATGAACAGAGACTGAATTCCATGCACAGTGAGGACTGTTTTATTTATTTATACTTGTTGAATAGTAAACAGCATTGAAGAATGTTTGTAAAGAAACCCAAATTTCCTTTTCCATTTCTCAGCATTAACTTTCTTTTTATCAACTAGAGACACAATTGAATACTATTTTTTTAAACCTCCCTGACAGAGCAGAGGTATACACTGGGGAGCGTGGGAGCCTCTATTTGGCAAAGGGAACTTCTCCTCTTATTCCCATATGGAAAGGGACATAAATTTGGAGAGAGCTTGCTCCTTGCCCACGTTTCTGTGATCCACGGTTAACAATCTCCTCAAGTGAATTTCCAATTCTCTTTCCAATAAGCTGCAGAAGTACTTAAATCATTTATTTGTTCTGGTCCTGAAATGACAGTTACTCACTAAAGTCCCAAAGTGTCCCAAACCATGAGGTGTCCACAGTAAAATGACATGTTTAAAAGTTGCCATAAATGCTGGTAACTGCACATGATAATAAATCTGAGTCATTTTACATGGCCAGTTGGGTCGGTAATGCAAGACATGGACTTAAAATA
The DNA here is from genome assembly GCF_000951035.1 of Colobus angolensis palliatus. Lineage (NCBI taxonomy): Eukaryota > Metazoa > Chordata > Mammalia > Primates > Cercopithecidae > Colobus > Colobus angolensis. The sequence continues at coordinate 1,335,809 of NW_012116888.1, forward strand.
TATATCTTCTTGCCTTTCAGGCTATAAAGATTAATAAATTTTGTGAATTTTCAAGATAAAGTGTGAGACATTCTGAATTTTATGTGACTATCTTGCATGGTGACAGTAACCATGTTCTGGCCCTTGGAACAGGAGGTAATTTACTGTTGATGGTTTCTTGGCATAATATATATATGTATTTGGGGGGTAATAATTTAAAATCACCCAGCACATGGTCTCTGATAAGATGCATAACTCAGGTACTCAGAGTTGTTTTATAGGAAAAGAGATGCATGCACACCGTGTGACTGCAATCCGGGCACGTTCTCCTTCCTCAGGAGTGACAAGGGATGGAAACCTGGCTCCCCACGGGGATCAATAAAGCATGCCTGTGGAAAATGAATCCTGGACCTGAGCTCAGGGCCAGAGTGCTCCAACATTCGGAGCTTTCCCAGGACTTAGTCCAGATTTGCTTCTGTCCAGGCCAGTGACCACTTGAAGCTGTAGAGGGAAGGGGAGGGAGGGTCCCCTTCCTGAAAGGGAAGTGCTGTGAGATGTGGCTGTCACTGATACCAGTGGGCACCTCTGTGCCCCCAGCCTTTAAGTATGCTTGAAGGTTTACTCTCTGAGCACGGCTTGAGAAGGCAAGGGAAAGCAATGGAGATTAGCCATCACAGCCAAATTCTGCCCGATGTGGAGGCCTGAGTCCTTTTGCGCAGGTGACTCACTGCCCTGCTGAATGGGTGGAAGGAACAGTGATCAGACCCAAACACTCTGGTTTTCTTTCCACCTGTTTCTCAGAAGTAGTCAGTGCAGGGCTCAGCTCTGCCTGTGCGCACGCATGTGCGTGCGTGTGTGTCTTTTTCTCTGTGTCCTGTGTGTGTTTCTCTCTGTGTCTCTCTTTCTCTGTGTTTGCTGTGTCTGTGTGTGCACGTGTGTGTACGTCTCTCTGTGTGTCTCTATGTGTGCATGTGTGCCTCTCTGTGTGTGTGTCTCTGTGTGTGTCTCTGTGTGTGTGTCTTTGTGTCTCTGTGTGTGCACGCGTGCATGCATGTATGTCTCTCTGTGTCTATGTGTGTGCATGTGTGCCTCTGTGTGTTTCTCTGTGTGTGTGTGTTGTGGAGGGGCTGCTAATGTGTTCTCACGCTGATTGTACTGCCCTGTCCCTCCTTGGAACAACCTTATTTTTGGGTGCAGTAGCTGGGTAGGCCTGGAAGCTGCCAGATGCAGCACATGACGGAGGAGAGGAGCCTGAAACTTTGGTAGTTGTTACTCAAAAACACTCATGCAGCTCCTCCTGTGTGCCAGGCCAGGTTCCAGGAGCTGGAAGGAATACAGAGAATGAGCCTGCCGCTTTGGGATCTCATCTCCTGGAGGAAGAATAAGTTATCTACTTAGGTATTCAATTTTAACTGGTATTTAATTACAGCCATACAAGTGATTCCATTATTAGTCAGGCTGAACTAAGTTTTGCTACAATAACAAATTTTCCCAGAATCTCAGTAGCTTAATGGAACAAAGGTTGGTTGCTTGTGAATGCTGTCTGTCCAACAAGGTGGTGCTCTGCTCCATATAGCCACTCAGGATTCAAGGCTGACAGGCTACCTTCTTTAGGCAACACATTCTGGAACATGGGGCTTCTTTAGCCTCTGTAGTGGGGAAGAGAGACAAGAGACTCACTCACAAGCTTCTCTATCATACTACCTTATAATGGAAGTGTTGTTATTAGCCTTTTTACATCTGAGGAAACTGAGGCACAGAGGAGTTAAGTAACATGTGCAAAGTTTCATAGCAAGTGAGTAGCAGAACCAGGATTATGAACTCCAGTCATCTGGCTCCAGAACCCCTGTTCTTGTCATGCTCTGCCATCTAATTAAACAGTGTTTCCTGGGAAGGGAATGAAGAGATGTCAGACAGGCCAGGGGCTCAAGGCACTAGAAAAGTAATTTATCAGAAGAAGGAAAGTATGTCAGGGAATGACAGGGAAGGATAAATGAGCAAGGCTAGAATCCCAGAAAAATAAAGAGACTTCATCTTGGCTGGCAGAATAGCTTTTGCAAATTCTGGGTTAGAAGCCTGGTTTAATCAGTTTGGGATAAAAGCTATAGAAAATGCAGACACACAGTAAATCTTATGGATTGTGAAGTCAGGGAGGTCTGAAATAAAATAGAAATGGCCCAAGGAAAACTTTCATATTCCTTTTTGTTTCCATATACATCTGGCCATGAAAGCTCTTTGGTGGTTTATCCCAGCTCACTGCTTCCTTAGGGCTCTTTCAAACTCCTTATATCTGTGGAAGCATGGACAAAGAATACAGCAGACATGGCACACACCCGTGTTGCTTTCTGGGCATGCTGTAGGATTGCCACTTTTTGGCTGTGCACCTGGAGCAGGAGGCAGCAGAGCAGCACCTAGCCCCCTGCAGGTGAAGCTAAAGACTGCAGCTGCAGCTCAGGAATTCCCCAGGAGGACAGGAAAGCAACCACAGGCAAGATAAGGTCAGAGAGAGCCAACTGTTAACAGCGTCCAAGCTCTTCCTGGGTTTGGTCCAGCCTATTAAAAGATAATAACCTCTTAAAGCATTTCAAAGGATGTGTTAGCAATGTTTAAGAGGAAACATAATTGTCACCATAGCCTGGGTAGTGTGCAATTGAGTAGGAGAACATCTTCAGAATAAGATGGGTTATGGGCAAGATTGTGCTGGGAGAGGAGCTGGTTTGAACTGCAGACTCCAGAAGCTACAGTGGCTGCCCAACCCATGAAAACACCCACAGATGCTATAACTGCTGGGTATAGGCCACCTATCGAATAAACCACTCATGCTGGGGTCTCACTTTCTAAGCCATTACCAGCTGCAAGGGTTGGCTTTGTGAAGACAAAGGGAAGTTTACTTTATAAGGATGTAGGCTACGTGGAGATATAGAATTATAGGAGCACAAAGTGCATTACTGACCTCACTGTTTTGCTTCCCATAGAGTAACTCATCCTGCTTTGTGAGGCATTGCTGTGAGTTGCCTTGAGGCAGGTTGGGAGGAAGAGGCCTGAAACCCTTTCTTGAGTCTTCTTTAAGGATGCTGATCAGGACCCATCCACCATGGGAGGACTGTGGGGATTCCTCCATGAGTCAGTGCTGAGCTGATCTGGCTCATTAAGAGATGCTTCTTACCACCGAGCTCGGTGGCTCACTCCTGTAATCCAGCACTTTGGGGGGCTGAGGCAGGCAGATCACCTGAGGTTGGGAGTTTGAGACCAGCCTGACCAGCATGGAGAAACCCCATCTCTAATGAAAAAATACAAAATTAGCTGGGTGTGGTGGCACATGCCTGTAATCCCAGCTACTCGGGAGGCTGAGGAAGGAGAATCACTTGAACCTGGGAGGCAGAGGTTGCAGTGAGCCGAGATAGCGCCGTTGCACTCCAGTCTGGGCAACAAGAGCAAAACTCCATCTCAAAAAAAAAAAAAAAAAAGATGCTTCTCACAAAGAACTCTTTCTTTGCATCTCATGGATAATCTGAATTTTATAGCTGGCTGGACTACCTTCTTTGCCATGGCTGCTGGGGTGCCCAGAGCAAGTGGCCATGGCATGCATGCTGTCACCCAAGTGGCTTCCTCTTATTTTTCTTATAATTTCCTCCTTTGTTATTTATTCTGTTGTATTGTTTATATTTTGATAAGCTCACTTAAATTCATTTTGGGACAAGGTGGGATCTAAACCAAGAAGTAGATAAATATGTATGCTTGAGAGCGTAGTCATTGCAGAGTCTATCCTGGAAAGAGTGGCTCCTTTGTTTGGGATGCCTTTCTAGGTATGACGGATGGGTTCAATTCCTTCCATCCCTTGCTAGAAGTATGTAGGCTTTGACTGATGGATTCACTGAGTCACTGATTTGTTCTATGGACACTTATTATGTACCAGGCCCTGTGCTAGGCCTGAGGAGGGTGACGGTGACCTCAGAGCTATGTTCCAGTTGTGGGAGATAGGCAAAGACTATGTAAGTGGGCAGAGACACTAATTACACTAAGAACCACTGCCTTGAAGGGCGAATGAAGATGAGGGTGTGTCTTTGGTGGGCTGCCATAGCAAAATACCATCTACTGGGAGGCTGAAACAACAGACACTGATTTCACATGCTCTTGGTGGCTGGAGGTCAGAAGATCAAGGTGTCAGCAAGTTTTATTCTGAAGCCTCTTCTTTTAGCTTGTAGGCAACCACATCTCACTGTATGCTAACATGACCTCTTCTCTGTGTTTGAACAGAGAGAGAGAGAGCTTTGGTGTCTTTTCTTACAAGGATGTTGATCTTATTGGACCCCATCCTTATGACCTCATTTGACCTTAATTATCTCCACGAAGGCTTCATCTCCAAATCACATCACACTGAGGCTTGGGGCTTCAACATAGGCATTTTGGGGTGGGCACAAACATTCGGCCATGGCAGGGAGGGAGAAGATCTACTTCCAATAGGGTGACGCAGGAAGCCCACTCCACGGAGGGCAACATGCATGCTGGAATGGAAAGGATGAGAATGAGGTGGCTGTGGGAGAGGAGGGTTGGGAGGAATGAGAGGGCACGAGGCAGAGAGAACAGCCAGCGCAAAGGCCCTGAGGCTCCCTGAGCAGCTGGTGTGGTTGGAGCTTACTCAGCTGTGGAGAGTAGCACAGGGGAGGATGCAAGATGGGTGGGGCACGAGTGTGCAGGGCCTTGTAAACCAGCTATGGTGAGGGTTTCGGGTTTCCTACCACATCCAGTACAGCGTTACTGAAAGATTGTAAGCAGAGGGATGTCACGATCTGGCTTAGGCTTAAGGAGCTGTGTGGACAGTGGGTTGGAGGGACTGGGAATGGAGGCAGGAGACTGCTTGTCAGTTTTGGTAAGAGGCTGGGACTGCGGTGATGGCCATGGTCTAGAAGAGAGAGTGGAGTCTGTTGATGGAGGAAATGTGAGAGACAGGGAGAGGGAGCACTCAAGGGCAACTCCTAGGCTCTAGGCAGAACATTTAGGTGCATGGCAATGCTGTTTACTGAGCTGAGGGAGTGTGGAAGGGAACAGAGACAATGTGTATGTAATAGGTAATTGCGTATGTCAATTTGGCTGGGCTAAGGGATGCCCAGATAGCTGGTAAACCTCGCTTTGGGGTGTGTCTGTGAGGGCATTTCCAGAAGATACTAGCATGTGAATCAGTAGACTGAGTAAAGAAGATTACCCTCACCAATATGGGTGGGCATTATCCAACTGAGGGCCTGAATAGAACAAAAGGGCAGAGACAGGGCAAATTCACTCTCCCTGCTTGATTGAACATCTTTTCCTGCCCTCAGATATTGGTGTTCCTGGTTCTCTGGCCTTTGGGCTCAGACAAGGTGATATGGTTTGGCTGTGTCCCCACCCAAATCTCATCTTGAATTATGGCTCCCAAAATCCCCATGTGTCATGGGAGGGACACAGTGGGAGGTAATTAAATCATGGGGGCTGGTTTTCTCATGCTGTTTTCCCATGCTGATAGTGAATAAGTCCCACGAGATTTGATAGTTTTATAAAAGGCAGTTCTGCTGCACATGCTCTCTTGCCTGCCACCATGTAAGACGTGCCTTTCCTCCTCCTTTGCCTTCCTCCATGATCATGAGGCCTCCTCAGCCATGTGGAGCTGTGAGTCCACAAAACCTCTTTTTCTTTATAATTTACCCAGTCTCAGGTATTTCCTCATAGCCATATGAAAATGGACTAACACAACAGGGGTTATACATCACCTCCCCTTCAGACTTGAACTGAGTTACACCAGTTCACTGTCTGCAAGCTGGAGGCTTTCCTCGGCCTCCGGCTTGCAGACAGCAGATTGTAGAACTTCTCAGCCTGGGTAATTGGGTGAGCAAAGTCCCATAATAAATCTTCTCTTATGTTTCTCTATATGTCCTGTTGTTTCTGTTTCTCTGGAGAACCCTGACTAATGTAGTGTGTAAGGCACCCAGTCATAAGGGCAGGCTATCCTTCCATTAATGACCTCATTCCAGGTGTATCTGTAGCCTAGACCACTCTTCTAGGAAAATTCTATTCCCTTCTTGTCTCTTCCATGTGGAAATCTCACAGACATCGCAACCCAACTCATCCAAATCAGATGGTAACCAGGGGTTTAATGTTAACAGGTGTTATCTGCTGCTGCCCGTCCGCCATTGTCCTAAGCATTTTATACACATTTTCTTATCTTAGAAAGCCCCTGTAAGATAGGTGTGCTAACAAGTCTCATTTTGCAGCTGAAGAAATGGAGGTGCAACTGGCTCGAAGAACCTGGCTTCATTTAGAGAGTGTGCCCGGGATGAGACATGTGGAGAGCCTGGCCTGAGCCAACACTAAGAGACTCCTGGATAGGAGGTGAGTAAGGAAGAAGGGGCAGGGAAAGAGGGACACCGGGGGAAAGGAGGTGGGTGTAGGAGGAAGGAGATCACAACTGTGTTGAAAGTCCTAGCAGCCTGACAGACGAAGGAAGAAGGCTCTGCAATGAACCTTGTGACCTTGGAAAGGACAAGTCCTCTTGCCCCTGGGGCCCACTGTCTGAGTCCCTAGGAAGTATATACACGAAGGGTTTCAGAATGCAGAATTTGCAGATGTGGGCTGCAGCTGCACTCTCTGTGTGATTGGATGGAATTCACAGCTAGAAGTGATTATGTCCCCGGCTGCTGAATTTATCTGCTGTTGGTGCTGCTTTAGTTTTATTGAGTGGGAAGGATGTAGACCCTGAGTCTGGAGAATGGGACTGGGCTGGCTGTGGAACCTGGCGAAGAGAATGAGACCACACAAAACCTTTATTCCTTGTTCTTGGCTTCTTGTTAAACAGGCCCAGTGCCACCAGATTAAGGAGGTGAGGGGGCGGTTGTAAGAAAGTAAGAGATCAGTCTGAAGATTATAAACATGCGCCAGTGCAACAAAGGGAAATTCTTGTGTCAATATTTTTCTGAGGCAGCACTTGGGAGATCCTGATTTCCTTAATAAAATGATAACAAACTTTTTTTTGTGTAATAATGTAAGGTGAACATTTCCTTCATGTTTAAGCCACTGAATGTACAATGAACAAAAGACATTTAGATACAGGCATACTTTGAGGATATGGCAGGTTGGGTTCCACCCCACTGCAATAAAGCAAGTATCACCATAGAGTAATTTATACGATTTCTTTGGTTTTCCAGTGCATGTAAAAGTCATGTTTACATTATACTGTAGCCTATTAAGTGTGCAATAACCAATCCTCATCTGTCTAAGAAATGTACATACTTCAGTTAAAAGATACCTTATTGCTAAAAGATGCTAAAGGTCATCTGAGCCTTTAAGTGAGTGGTAATCTTTTTGCTGATGGAGAGTCCTGCCTCCATGTTGATGGCTGCTAACTGATCAGGGTGGTGGTTGCTGAAGCTTAGGGTGGCCATGACAATTTCTTAAAATGAGACAACAATGAAGTTTGACACATCAATTGACTCCTACTGTCATGAAAGATTTATTTGTTAGCATGCAATGCATTCAGGACAACATTTTTTGTAGCATGCAATGCTGTTTGGGATAGCATTTTACCTACAGAACTTCTCTCAAAAAATGAAATCAAGCCTCTGAAACGCTGCTGCTGCTTTATCAACTAAATTTATGGAATATTCTAAATCCTTTATTGTCATTTCAACAATGTTCACAGCATCTTCACCAGGAGGAAATTCCATCTTAAAAAACCACTTTCTTTGCTCACTCATAAGAAGCTACTCCTCATCTGTTCAAGTTTTAATATGAGATTGCAGCAGTTCAGTCACATCTTCAGGCTCCACTTCTCTTTCTAGTTCTCTTGCTGTTTCCACCACATCTGCAGTTACTTCCTCCACCAAAGTCACAAACCCCACAAAGTCACCTATGAAGGTTGGAATCAATTTCTTCCAATCTTATGTTAATGTTGATATTTTGACCTCCTCCCATGAATCAATGTTTTTAATGACATATAGCATGGTGAATCCTTTCCAGAAGGTTTTCAGTTGACTTTGCCCACATCCATTAGAGGAATCACTGTTTATGGCAGCTATAGCCTTACAAAATGTATTTTTTAAATAATAAAACTCGGAAGTCAAAATTGTGCCTTGATTCACGGGCTGCAGAATGGATGTTGTATTAGCAGGCATAAAAATAGCATTCATCTCCTTGTACATCTCTCTCAGAGCTGATGGGTGACCAGGTAGTATTATCAGTGAAGAGGGCTATTTTTGAAAGGAATCTTTTCTTCTGAGCAACAGGTTTCAACAATGGGCTTAAACTATTCCACAAACCATACTGTAAATAGATATGCTATCATCCAGGCTCTGTTATTCCATTTTTAGAACACAGCCAGAGTATGTAATTCTTAAAAGCCCTAGGAGTTTTGAAATGAGCACTGGCTCCAATTTAAAGTCGCCAGGTGCCTTAGGCCCTGATAAAAGAGTCAGCTTGTCCTTTGGAACAAGGCATTGACTTCTCCTCTCCGGCTATGAAAGTACTAGATGGCATCTTCTTCCAATAGAAGGCTGTTTTGCCTACATTGAAAATCTGTTGTTTAGTGTGGTCACCTTCATCAGTGATCTTAGCAAGATCTTCTGGATAAGTTGCTGCAGCTTCTATGTCATCACTTCCTGCCTCACCTTTTTTTTTTTTCTGACATTCCACTCTTGTTGCCCAGACTGGAGTGCAATGGTGTGATCTTGACTCACTGCAACCTCCACCTCCTGGGTTCAAGTGATTCTCCTTTCTCAGCCTCCTAAGTAGCCAGGATCATAGGCGCCCACCACTGCTCCTGGCTAATTTTTGGTACTTTCAGTAGAGATGGGGTTTCACCATGCCTGCTGGCCAGGCTGGTTTTGAACTCCTGACCTCAGGTGATCTGCTCACCTCGGCCTCCCAAAGTGCTGGGATTACAGGCGTGAGCCACCGCACCCGGCCCACCTTGCATTTTTATGTGATGGGGACAGCTTTTTTTCCATAAGCCTCAAGAACCAACCTCTGCTAGCTTCAACCTTTTCTTCTGCAGCTTCTTCACCTCTTTCAGCCTTCATTGTATTGAAGAGAGTTAGTGTGTTGCTCTGGATTAGGTTTTGGCTTAAGGCAGCATGGCTGGTTTGATCTTCTATTCAGACCACTTACACTTTCTCCATCTCAGCAATAAGGCTGTTTCACTTTCTTATTCATGTGTTCAATGGAGGACCACTTTTAACTTCCTTCAAGAACTTTTCCTTTGCATTCACAAGTTGGCTGTTTGGTGCAATAACAACAGATAGCTTTCAGCCTATCTTGGCTTTTGACATGCCTTCCACTAAGCTTGATCATTTTCAGCTTTTGATTTAAAGTGACAGATGTGCGACTCCTCCTTTCACTTGAACACTTAGGGCCCATTGTAGGGTTATTATGGACCTAATTTTAATATTGTTGTGTCTCAAGGAACAGTGAGGCTTGAGGAGAGGGAGAGAGACGGGAGAGCAGCCGGTCAGCAGAGCAGTCAGAACATACGAAACCTTTATCAATTAAATTTGCCATCTTATATGGGCATGGTACCCCAAGCAGTTATAATAGTAACATCAGAGATCACCGATCATATGTCATATGTCACCATAACAGACATAACGATGAAAAAGTTGAAAATATTGTGAGAATTACCAAAATTTAACAGAGACAGGAAGCAGCACATGTTCCTGATACAATCACAAACTTTCAATTTGTAAAAGATGCAATGTCTGGGAAGTGTGATAAAACAAGGTATGCCTTTACTGACTTTAATTTTAGTAAATGACTTCATAAGGAAAAGGAAAAAATGTCATTGTGAGGGCACTGTGTTTGTTATAGACTAGCTAGGTCATCAACTGGGTGCTTTTGATGATACTAGCAGAGTCCTCCATGTGCTAGGACACTGTTTGAAATTCTGGTCATAGCTTTAAAATCCATACTTTTATCAACTAAATCCCTATTAGTTACTGTAATTGAATTTTTATGTTAGCTTCCACTAGTAGCAAGTTTTTGAGTCAAGATGGCCCTTGGGTTTTATTGCCAACCCTGACAGCAAGATCCTAGACAGGGTCGCTTTGCTCTTGAAGCCTCTGATGCCCAGTAGCAAAGTGAGTATAATTGCTTCTCTCTCAGATCTGTGTTGAGGAGCTCAAGAAATAGCATATGTGGAAGCATTCAGATCAATTACTTTTTTTGTTTGTTTCTACCTTATCTAGTTTCCTAGGTCAAAAGTTTGCTTGGCTAATGGAAGAAAGGAGTCCCAACCTTTCCAAGTGGGACAGATTCCCTAGCTGTGCTCTGTATATTGAATCTGCTTCTTATCATTTGTCTGCGGTCTGTGTGAGTGCTGAAAAGGAGGAGATAATTAAATGCACTAGGGAAATGGAAAAGACTGCTGCTTGGCAGGGACCAGGGTGGCAAGATAATCCAGGATGTGGCCACACACAGCTTAAAGACTACATTTCCCAGCTGCCTTTGCAGTGAATGCCATCAGTGAGACCTAATTGAGAGTATAGCACGGGGAGTCTGGGCATGTTGCCTAAGAAAGGCTGATTTAGCTGGTGGTGCAACTCCCTTTTTGCCTCCCTCTTTCTCTCTTTCTGGAATGTGGATATGATGGCAGAACCACAGATGACCTTGAATGAGGAGGTCACATGCTGAGGATGGTGCAGCAGAAAGATGGAAGCTCAATCCCTGATGAGCGTGTAGACCTACTGTGTTAGTCCTGGATTACTCACTTTCTGTCTTTTATGGAGAGAATAAACCATCCTCTTTTTAGGTTGCTCCTCCCTCTTTTTTTGTGATCCCTCTTACTACTATAAACCAAACTTAATTCCTAATGAATAGACCTGCCACATTGTTTATATCAGAGATGACAACGGGAATACATCTGTTTACATTTTCCTTTCTCCTGAAGCCCCACCTAGTCCCAGAGGGTGGTGTGTTTCTTCACTGCTATTGTGGGCAGAAGCTACCTGGCTGTGGTGGTTAAAGTCAGCACTGCTGTTAGCCCTTGTGGGGCCTTTGCGCAAATTGAAAAAAGGCATTCCTATCCTAAGACACCTTCCTGTTCTCTGCCAGAAAAATGTCTCAATGCAAATTGACAATGTGTGGACAGGAATGGAACATGCCCTTGAGAAGCAGCCCCTGCACGGGATGCCACTGCTCAGCTTTGGGTTAATGCCCAGGCCAGTATCTGACCTTGAACTTCTCTCTAGGTCTTCCACCTTTACTTAGCACAGGCCTCAGAACAGCCCAGCCAGGGGTTGGGGAGAGAAAGTGGCTAAGACTGTGTGAGATGGGGATGGGGCATAAGACGGATGGCGTAGAGGGTGGATTACAGTGAGTTTCTGGCTATTAACTGCTTTCACATGAGCAGCTCATTTCTGTGCCAACTATTTGACTAGTAAGTTGGTAGAAGCCCTGCCTATTGGTCACGTTCTGGCCCGTGCTACAAGGCTACCTGGCAGGCTCAGGCTGCAGCGTGGCAGGCTCAGGCTGCAGCGTGGCAGATTGTGTGCAGAGGGTCATCTACCCCAGTCCGTCCCCAGAGCTGTCTGTGCAGTCCTGCACTCCCATGTAAGCCAATGCTACTTTTGTGTGAAGAAGGTGGACGAAATCATCAGCAACTCTTGCTTATATAGAATGTGACCTGAGCAATGAAAAGAGAAAACCCAGGTCTTGGTTTTGTACTGGCTTGTGAGAAATCCTTCTTTTCCTCTCTAGCAATTTCCCTACACCCATCCCTGCCTGCCCACATTGGATTAAAGGGAAGAGAGAAAAATGCCCTAAGCCCCAGAGGGAAAGGTGGCA
>NW_012116888.1:1347982-1359806 GCF_000951035.1 Colobus angolensis palliatus
TTTCTTGCTTTCTTTCTTGCTCTTTTGTAGCTTTAACTTGTTCTGCAAACAAAGAATATAACAGAACAATGTACGTTCCTTTGAAATGGCACCATTAATCTTGATAGCAAGTTTCTCATTCTGAAGGATAGAGACCTTTGGCTGCTTCATGGAACTGTCTCCTGGTGACTTTTTTCAGATCCCTTTTTCTTGCTTTCCCTGTCTCCGGTAGCTTCCTTGAGAGCTGTGATTTCTCAGTGTTAGATATTCAAAAGCACAGCAGCCTACAGGCCATGGCTAAATCTTCTTTACAACCAGATGCATATGAGATCTTAGCAAGAAGTAAGAAAAGTAAATGCATTATTAATAAACACACTTAAATGCGTACAATAAAATGAATGCTGTTTCCTTCAAAGTAAACCTGTCTTGCGAATACAGTCTAACTAAGCCTCCATTGCCCCACTCAGCATGGTTCTGAAACTCTCCTCCATAAATTCTCTAGAACTCTAGGACCCCCTCCCCCGCCAAAGGCCCACAAGAATCCCAACTGACTGAGGGCAAAGACACATCTTATTTCTGGTTCCCTTTTGCTTCACCACTTGACTTCAAATGACGTCAGGCTGATTCCAGAAAGCTAAGACACCCTCAGAGGAGAATGCGCCTTCATTTAGCTCACTTAGGAGAGAGGCCATAGTCTTGAGGTGAAGCAGTCTCCAAGACATAGCTCAAAAATTGTTTCTAGCAATGGAATCTTCACGTAAATGGGCACATGGCCTCCCACAGCAAGGATGCTGGCTAATGGGGAAGAATCACTGAAAATCCGAATTGAGACATGTTTCAAAAAGCAGCTTCAAAGTCTGTGACTGATATTCCCAGTCCTGGGAAGAACAGAATTGGCCTTTAGAACCGTTAAGAGTCAGATTGTGAAACAGAGAGTTCTTATTCCCCATATGTTTCACTCTAAATGGAACTTGAATCAGAGCTGGAAGAGGAACTTCCAACTTCTGTCAATAATACAAGCCTTCTTATGAGTCAAGTGCTTGGTAAATAATTTGATTGGTAGAGGGAAAAGAAATTGCATATTGAAAGGGCTGTATTTCCATTAAAATGCAAATGTCTAAAGTAAGGAAGGGCAGGAAACACTGAGCCCAAAACTTTCTGAGTTTGAGTGAACCAACCTGCTGGAGTGGTTTCTGGCCCTCACTTTGTGCTACCGTGTTTCAGCCTGTGCTAAGTCCGGGGAATCTGGGGTTCCGTATTTGCAAGAATAAGGAAGGACAACAGGTTTGAAGTCAAGCAATGGGAAGGCCTCCCAGAGACCTGGAGTAGGAGGGACGAGTGCCTTAGCTGCTTCTGTCTGTCCATCTTCCATCTGTCCGGTGATCAGGACGTTTTCTGGGGCCCATTCAATGCTTCTCTCTTGGCTGGGGGCTCACATCAGCTGCCAGGGGTTCCACCTGTTTTCAGTGCTCCATGTGCAGTACTCAGAGAAATGCCTCCTGAGGGAATGAGTCCAGGGGGTGAGCATCTTTTAAGAAATGCGGTGGCTCATGCCTGTAATCCCAGGACTTTGGGAGGCCAAGGCAGGCAGATCACCAGAGGTCAGGAGTTCCAAACCAGCCTGGTCAACATGGTGAAACCCTATCTCTATTAAAAATACAAAAAATAGCTGGGTGTGGTGGTAGGCGCCTGTAATCCCAGCTAATTAGGAGGCTGAGGTGGTAGAATCGCTTGAACTTAGGAGACGGAGGCTGCAGTGAGCCGAATTGTGCCACGGCACTCCAGTCTGGGCGACAGAGCGAGACTCTACTTCAAAAAACAAGGAATACGAAAATGCTTTCCAGCCCTGTGCAATAGGGCCTGTCTCACAGGGTGCAGCCTGGCAGTTGTGCAAGCCGCTACACAGAAGGACCTCTGCTTGGCCCAATGCTCTGCTCCTGCTGTCTTGTCATACTTAATACTTTTTTTTTAGCAAGAGGCCCTGAGTGCCATTTGCATTAGGCAAATTCTATAGCTGATCCTGATGAGGCTCTTCTGTGTGGGGACCTGCACAACTGCAGGGCTGTACCCTATGACACAGGCCCTATTGTGAAGGGCTGGAAAGCGTTTTTGTATTTCTTAAAGGGTGTTCACTCCCTGGACTCAGTCGCCCCCAAAATAACGTCTCGAGTGTCTTATTTAGGTGGTGGCTGCTTGGTCTGAAAGAGCTCATGTGACTTCAGGAAATACCGAATTTGTTCTGAGAAAGCCACTTGCCCTTAAAAAAAAAACATGTGGGGGGAGTGCTCCTAGTCTGTCATAGTTCAAGTTCAAAGGTTATTTATAGCGTGTTGCATCCGCTGTGGCGACTCCTGGCAGATCCCGAACTTAAGCAGACGTGTCAGTGTGTTGATGCCGATGGGAGTCGCCCTGGATGACAGCAAGTGGGTGATAGGTGAGTGAGAGGAGAGACCTTATTTTTGTTAACCACTCATTTCCACGGTCAGTCTCAGATGGTCATTACAAACTCCTGCTGAATCTGGACCTTAACAAGCCCCCCTCATCCCAGGGACAAATTAAGGGTCATGCGATGGCCTCTGAGCTGACCTTCGAGTTCAGAGCCGCCGTGTGCCGGTGCTGTGATCACTAAACTGACTGCTTTGCAAGGTCAGCACCCAAGGCTATAGATTTATATCTCTCTTTTATTCTAAAACTAGAATATGCCACAACCAGGCGACTGTGATGCCGCACTCAGGTGGTCTGCTTTCTGCAGTTGAAGGCGGGTCTTTTTCCTCCATCCATTCCGATTGAATCCAGGGGGTCCTCCCTGGAAGACCTGTGTTCCACACAAGACTCCCCTGGAGCTTCTCCTCTCTGCACCTCAACTTTCTCGTGGGTGCAGCAGGCCACCCAGGCCCAGCCCCTGCTCACGACAGTGACTTCGGACATAGCCCCAGGCTTTCCAGGGTCTTTCTCATGCATTCTCAACCATTAGACTCCCCAGTCCTCTCTCTATTTTTTCCCCTTATTTAGGAAATATTTATTGAAGATCCATTATTTGCACAAAAGACAGCAGGCCGCAGGGAAAGGAGTATAGTGGGAGATACGATGAAAAGATGATTAAGATTGCAAGTTCTCAGAAGTTTAGATGTTGAAGTATTATTTTCCAAAATGAGTTACCCAGGGTATTAACGGGTGTCGCTCAAAGAAAGGGTTCTAGAGTGAATATGAAACATTGGTTTAAACACAGTTAAACATTTTAAATTACTGCACAGCTTCTCAAAAGTTTTAATATGCTAATGTGTTGTCTAAATTCCAAAAAGGAGAAACATAATATATTGGACTTCTTAAAAGTATTTATGAAATTTTTTCTTGCGTTGAACTAGTCCCAGATAGAAGACTTAGCCTTAAAGGGCAAAATAAAAAGATGAGTTCTTTTTCTTTTTAACTGACAAATAAAAATTTTATACATTAATGGCTTATAATACGATGTGTTGCAATATGTATACTTTGTGGGATGGCTAAATTGAGCTACTAACATGTGTATCACCTCCTATTTTTTGTGTGGTGAGAACACTTAAAATCTACTCTCAGTGAGTCTCAAAATACATTATTAACGATAGTCACCATATTGTATAATAGATCTCTTGAACTTATTCCTCCTGTCTAACTGAACTTTTGTATCCTTTGACCAATATCTCCCAAACCTTCCCCATACCCCTGACTCCAGTCCCTGCTATCACCACTCGACTTTCTACTTCTGAGTTTGACTTTTTATAATAGATTCCATATATGAATGAGATCATGCGGTATTTGTCTTCCGTGTCTGGCTCATTTCACTTAGCACAATGTCCTCAGGGTCTGCCCCTCTTTCTGCCTCTGTGGGGGCTCCAAGTTGGAATTCATGGTTACTGTAATTGGCAGGGGGCAGAGATTTGGAGCTGGAACCTCTAGAGTCTGAGCTCTACCATGGAAAGGCTGTATGATGCTCAGCAAGTCATTTAACTCCTTGGTGTCTCTGCTTTCTCACTGATAAATGCAAAGATAATAGTGCACCTTCACTGAGCTTCACTGAAGTGATGCCTGGCTCTGGCAGGCTTGAATGTTGGCCATTGGCTCTGGTTCTCCCATGTGGAAACAAAGCCTGCGTCTCACACCCAGCAGCACGAGCAGCAGGGTCTCGGCCCAGCCAGTCTGTCCTGAGTGGCACAGGGTCAGATACAACCAGGTCCATGAACATTTGTGTCTTTGTATAAGGTCAGACTTTTATTGATGCAATTTCAGTCATAAACGCCACTAGCTGCATGGAGTTCCCAAGGAGGCGATTTTCTTTAGCGCTACCTGTTTACTTGGTAGTTAAAGTCGCAGGCACACTTTACAAATCAGTCAGTATTGCAAACAAGACATAGTAGTATACTTAATCAATATACAAATGCTATAGATTAAATCTTCTACATCAGTAAACATTCATAAAGTAACATTTAACATTAAGAGAAAGGGGGGGCCGGGCGCGGTGGCTCAAGCCTGTAATCCCAGCACTTTGGGAGGCCGAGACGGGTGGATCACGAGGTCAGGAGATCGAGACCATCCTGGCTAACACCGTGAAACCCCGTCTCTACTAAAAAATACAAAAAACTAGCCGGACGAGGTGGTGGGCGCCTGTAGTCCCAGCTACTCCGGAGGCTGAGGCAGGAGAATGGCGTAAACCCGGGAGGCGGAGCTTGCAGTGAGCTGAGATCTGGCCACTGCACTCCAGCCTGGGTGATAGAGCGAGACTCCATCTCAAAAAAAAAAAAAAAAAAAAAGAGAAAGGGGGATAGGATAACGGGTTAATGAACCAGTCCAAGAGGGTAACATGAACAAGGAGAATGTCCTGGTCTGATCTGGATGGACATCAGCATTTTGTAAGAAAGAGACTTTGACGGCAGATGCTGGGTGCCGGTCATGAGTGACAGCAGGATGGGGCTGTGAAGATGGCCATCTGGAGCTGGTGAATTCTTCCTCTTTTTATAGCCCCTGAGTCCTCTGGTGAGGACTGATAAAGTAAACCTTATCTGATTGGGTATAGTCACTATTGATTAGACAAATATCTGGTTCTTGTTGGCATGATGTCTTTTAAAATGTAAGATGGAGTCTTTTTCTAAGATGGAGTCACTTATGTCAAAGGTCCTGTATACACAGGGGCTGCCCACATTTCAACACAAGGTGCCATAAGACTGCCCAGGAGGACCTGAATGCCTGGAGTGCTCCAGCCATGCTCATGCTAATGGATTTTGTCCCTCCGTCTGTCTGTGGACGCCTCTGGTGTGGAGTTGGAGATGAGGAAGAGAGGCTTGGGTTCCTATCAGCAGCATGGAATGAGTGGAGGTGTGGGTAGAATGAAGCTCTGTGTTTAAACTCTATTTACAGAATATGGACGTTGAGAGAGAGTCTGGGGTACTTAAGGAAAGGTTTGATTGCATTGTAGAAAACAGTTTCTGAAACTTAGACTATTTCTGAAGAAATCAAATTTTAATTCTTTTGAATTTATACAGCAACTCATCTCACAATAATTATTAAATGATAATAACAACAATAATGATACTCTTCCTCCTCCTATTATCACCAAATAGCATTTACTGGGTGTTGGCAAAATGCTGGGCATTGGTCAGGAACACTGGACTTGTATTTCTCATTTGACCCTTCAAAAATCTTTGTGATCAATCAATTACTATGTTATATAATTGAAATATTAAAATAATTGGAAACTTTATTTAATAATAGCAATAATATATTAGTGTAAATACTTTTCCGAATAATGAAATATACAGTAATATATTACGCACAAACGCAAATGTGTTAAGTAAACGCATTAGAGCTTGTTGCCAGCCAGGATATAATGTGCATTATCATATGCTATACTGACATTCTCATTTGACATTGGAGGATATGAGCTCTGGGTTGCTAAGTGTCATTTCCCAGGTTACAGCTCCCTGGAGGAGGCAGCTGGACTCCAGGCCCCCATGTTTCCTGAGACTTCCATAGCCCGCCTCCCACTTTGCTATGCTGCTTCTATGAGAAGATAAAGTAATTTAATTAATAGCAGCTGTCAATATGCAGGGTCACCTCTCAAGTGCTTGAAATAGTTCTCTTAAGCAGGAAATACTTTTTTTTTTTTTCCAAAATAATGTATTGTGTTTCAAAAGTATTTCCTCTAATTGCAGGGAATCCAAATCAAGCGCTTGCATTTCTCATAAACAAACGCCTCTGTATACTTTCCCCTGACCATGGCTGACTTCAAAAGCAGGCGGGCCTGCACCAGAGCCTCAGGGCCAGAGGAGATCGCCCCCAGGCAGAACCACAGACTATGCAGGGCACCTCTGCAGCCCTCTGCACCCATCTTCCTGAAGTGCTGGGCTTGACTTCCCTGGCAGCATCGTTCATTTCAACAGCTAAATACGCGGTCAACAACGGGCTGGTGAAAATGGGGGCGCCCAGGAGCCATTCCATGCCTTCAGATAGGGTCTGGGTCAATGTGCAATGCATCATTTCACACAGGTTAAAAGGAAAAGCAGTTAAAAGGAAAAGTGCCTGTTGTTCATTTAAGGAGATTAAAATGATAGAAAAAGAGGATTTTGCATTTTAGACAGTGAGCAGTGGAATTTAAAAAGCAGTGCCAGAAATCATTCAGTATGCGTTACATTTTTTTTTTTTTTTCCAGACAGAGTCTCACTCTGTCATGCAGGCTGGAGTGCAGTGGCGTCATCTTGATTCACTGCAACCTCAGCCTTTGCCATGTTCAAGTGATTCTCCTGCCTCAGCCTCCCAAGTAGCTTGGATTACAGGCACCTGTCACCAAGCCCAGCTAATTTTTGTATTTTTAGTAGAGACGGGGTTTCGCCCTTTGGCCAGGCTGGTCTTGAACTCCTGACCTCAAGTGATCCGCCTGCCTCGGCCTCCCAAAGTGCTGGGATTACTGGCGTGAGCCACTGTGCTCGGCCTTAGTAGGTGTTACATTAAAAAAATCACAGGTACTCCATAAAGATGTACAATTATGTATTAATAAAAAATTAAAATAAAAAGATCATGTAAACTGCTACGTATTCCCACCGGAGAGCTGGTGAGTCTCTCCATGGGTCGTACCATTACCACAAGAATCCTCTGGCCCACGCACACCCTGCTCCGCCCATCAGCAGCACTCCCCCTCCTCTCCGCCATTTGCTTCTCATATCTTCCTGGACTGATGTATCCATGCTGTGTACTCAGCACTGCCTCTGGCTGGTGCAAGCCTGGAAGGGAGGTAGACGGTATGGATGGCTAAGCAGACGAGCTGGGCTGAATGCAGCCTCGGCTGTCTATCACGTTACTACCCAACCTCGGATTCAGGTCAAACCTGCTTGCACTTTCTGAACACCAGGAAAGACGCAGCCGGGGCCCAGATAGTTCACTTCTCACTCAGCAAATGGGAAAAAAAATGGACAAGGTGCGGCGTTCTTTGAGGTTCCTGCCCTGCAGCCATCTTATCTACTATGTCCCTCTGGGCTCAAATGGCGCTTTCCTCCAGGGCTCTCCTGGCTTCTCACCCCGCCACCTCCACAGGATTTGGTACCTTCCTGGGTTCCTGTGGTTCCCACTGCACAACTGGATCTCTGTTCTCACTGCCTGAAGTTAAATTCCTGTTCCTGTTTCTCTTGCCTTCCTGACTTCCAGGAGGTGGTCGTAGTTACTTAGCTGTGCTTCCACACCCTGGCCTTGTCTTCCTCGATAGACTCAACCTTTTGTCCTGCTACTTTCCTAGTCCTCAGGTTACAGGCAGTGGAACTTGTCTTCGGCATTTAGTGAGAGACGGCCTTTCTGATTTTGTGCCCCAGTCACGGTGCCAGTCTTCTGGATCTTTCTCAGCAGTGTCGACACTGTGAGTGCTGCCTGTGCACGCATTCACTGCATTCTTGCTCCAGATGGCAGTCTGTGACCAGCACGACTCAACTCCCCTCCCGTTCTGTCCCTTTCTAGTAAAATTTCCTGTAGGTTACCCCAACCTCTGCTGACTCACAGGTGACTGCTGTCCTGATTTTTAACCCCACAGAATAATTTTGTCTGTTCTTGAGATTCACATAAATGGAATTGTATAGTACACACTATTTGGTGCCTAGTGGCTTGAATTTAGTACAGTGTTTTAGAAACACATCCCTGCTGTTGTGTCTGTCAGTAGTGTATTTGTTTGCTGGGTGATGTTCCATTGTATAATTATCCTATAATTTCTTCATTCATTCTCCCGTTGTTGTGCCCTTGTTTATTTCCAGTTTTTGGCTACTGTGAGAGACAGCATTTGTAGCTGTAGCGCTAGCTAGGCTTGGACATTAGTCTCTCTCCAGAACTGGGGACAGGCCATTAAGGTCAGGACCCATGGATGTGACCCAGAGCTTGCTGACCCTTGGCTGCCTGGGACAGCAGGGGCAGTCTGACCCTGGGGGAGTCAGAGGAGGGCCACATGGTGACCATTACACCCCAGGAGATATGGACTCAATGAACAACCCCCTGTGGAAAGGGGTCAAGGAATTTCCCTCCTAGACAACTGTAGGGTTTTGTGATTTTCTTTGGTTCGATGTCAAGAGAATCAAGTTGTGGGAAATGCTAGAACCCTCCTCAACTCAGTGCACTGAGTCCCTGAATGCTCACTCAAGGAGACAGGAAAGGTGGAGTGCAGCCCTGCACAGCAGCTGCTGAGCTCTGGACCAGGGAGGGCATCGTACAATATCCAAGGAGAGAACAAGGGAAGGAAACACCAGTTAACTCATTTAAACCTCACAATCACATGTCATCTCCACTTCATATATAGGAAAGCTGAAGTTCAGATATGTTAAATAAATTATCCAGAGGCAGCAGCTGGTGTGAGAGTCATTTCTTAATAACTGACCACATGACTAGATAATTCTCAAAAGATAAAATGCAAATTAAGTGACTAATAGAAAACATTGATTGTATATCAGTTTTATGCCAAATGCTATTCTTGCCAGGGTGTTACAGTTAAAGAGGCAGACAGAAGTTCTTGCCCTGATGGTGCCCCAGGGTGAGATGAATGATGAAAAAAGTGAACACATAGAGTATTCTAGAAGGTGGTAAGTGCCATGGAGAAAAATAAAACAGAAGAAACAAGGGTCGTGGTTACAGGGGTATTTGCAAGAGTGAATATCTTGACCAGGAAAAGCCTATGAGAAAGTGGCATTTGAGGGCAGACTTGAAAGAGATGAGAGCATGACCCTGGGGTGGGATTGAGCATTAAAGGTGAGGAAATGGCCATGCAAAGGCCCTGTGACGGCAGTGTGCCAAGACTGAGGAACTGCAGAGAGGGCAGGGTGACTGGAGTGAGTGAGTGAGGGGAGTCATAGGAGCTGGCGTCAGAGGGGTGTTTCTGGGGATGAGCTCAGGTGGACCTCATAGGCCATGGTGAGGAATGACTGTTTGCTGAGTGAGGTGGGAAACCATGGAGGGTTTGGAAAGGGGAGTCACATGTCCTGAGTTGTGTTTAACAGGATCTCTCTGGCTCCTCAGTTGACAATAGATAATTGTGGGCAAGGATGGAAACATGAAGACCCATTTGGACATTATTGCAATAATTCAAGCAATAATTCAGACGGTGACTTTGACCAGAGTGGCTGCTCCACAGATGGTGAAAAGTGGTCGCAATAAGGTTCAGTTGGGAAAGTGAGACCCAAAGATTTGCTTAGGGATTGGATGAGGGGTGTGAACGAATTGATTCTGACTCCAAGGATGGTGACATTACTATTCACTGAGGTGGGGCAGGTGACAGGAAAGCAGGTTTGCCAGGAAGAACAGGAACTCATTTTTGGATACATTACACTGGGAAATACCAAAGGCAGATGTTAGACAGCTGGATATCTGCATGTGGAGTTGAGGGAGGGGTCCAGCCTGGAAATATAAACATGGGCGTCATCAGCATACAGACTGTATTTCAAACGTGAGAGTGGATGGGGTTACCTAGGGAGTGCCTCTGATATTTTGAGGTTGGGCTAGACCCAGGGCAGGAGACAGAGGAGGGGCATTCAGTGAGGGGAGAGGAAAGCAGGAAAGCAGTGGTGAACTGGAGGGGGTGTCTGGCTGTGTCACAGCAGCTCTTAGGTCAGGTAATCTGGGGGCTTGGCAATTTGGAGCTCATTTGAGTGGAGAATTTGCAGCAAAAGCCTGAGTGGGATGGGTTCCAGGGAATTGGGGACTGTGGACACAGACAACCGCAAAGGGTTGGATGGAGAGGATGTGGGTCAAGAGAGGCTCTGTCCAGCCTGACCAACATGGAGAAACCCCATCTCTACTAAAAATACAAAATCAGCTGGGCGTGGTGGTGCACGCGTGTACTCCCAGCTACTCAGGAGGCTGAGGCAGGAGAATCTTTTGAACCCGGGGAGTGGGGTGGATGTTGCGGTGAGCCAAAATCATGACATTGCACTCCAGCCTGGGCAACAAGAACGAAACTCTGTCTCAAAAAAAAAAAGGCTGTCTTCTAACTCTTTTTCATAGCAGATTTCAAACATGTGCAAACATAGGGTGAAAGAACAAATGCTTAAATGCTTGTGTCTCCACCACCCGCTTCAACAACGATCTTGACCAACCCTGCTCCATCTATACCATTCCTTCTCCTGCAAACCCCAAACATGTATATTAAATTAATTGATACTGCCCCACAGCTCACTGAGGCCCTGTAAAAGTTTTTTTTTTTTTTTTTTTTTAACTTCTTCTCCCTTCTCTGTTTCATTTGGGATAGGTGCCGTGGGCCTGCCTTCTAGTTTGCTGATCTTTTCTTCTGCAGCATCTAATGTACCATTCATCTCATCCAGTGAACTTTCCATTTCTGATATTTTACTTTTCATTTCTAGAAATTTCATTTGTGTGGTTTTCGTATCTTCTGTTTCTTTGCTTCTCATGTTTATGCCTTCCTTTTTGGTGGCTCACACCTGTAATCCCAGCACTTTGGGAGGCTGAAGCGGGTGAATCATTTGAGGTCAGGAGTTACAGACCAGCCTGGCCAACAAGGTGAAACTCCTTTTCTACCAAAAATGCAAAAAATTAGCTGGGCGTGGTAGTGCATGCCTGTAATCCCAGCTACTCGGGAGGCTGAGGCAGGAGAATCACTTGAACCCGGGAGGCAGAGCTTGCAGTGAGCCGAGATTGTACCACTGCACTCTGGCTTGGACAACAGGAGCAAAACTCCATCTCAAAAAAAAAAAAGAAAAAGAAAATATTTGTAAGATTAAAAATAGCTGTTTTAAAGTTCCTATCAGATAGTTTAATCATCTCTGTAATTTCTATTTTTATTTAAAAATTTTTTTTTTTTAAAAACGGGGTCTCGCTATATTACCCAGGCAGGTCTTGAACTCCTGGGCTCAAGCTATCCTCCGCCTCTGCCTCCCTGAGAGCTGGCATTACAGGTGTGAGCCACCGCACCCGGCCTGTAATTTCTATAGACTGTCTTTCTTAAAAATCTAGTTTATGGGTTATAGTTTTCTTGCTTCTTTGTATGGCTAGCAGTTTTTTATTAGATGCTCTATATAGTGCATTTTTTCATTTTTGAGGTCTAGATTTTATTGCATTTCTATAAAGAGTGTTGGACTTTCTTTTGGAATACACTTAAGTTACTTGGGATCAGGTTGACCACTTCAAAGCTTACTTTTATGTGTTTTATGGCAGGCCCAGAGCAGCATTTAGTTTAGGACTAATTTAGCCCTGCTGCTGCAATGTCCACAACTAGGGCATGGCATGGATGGGGTGGCCCATGCAGAGTAGGGAGGGGCAAAGGGCATTCAAGAGATGAGAGGCCATTATAGGAAAGATCATCTTGTGACTATTAAAGTGGCCAAGGTACTAAATCTTT
>NW_012116888.1:1361091-1366558 GCF_000951035.1 Colobus angolensis palliatus
TTTTTTTTTTTTTTTTTAACAGTTCTTGGTCTTTTCTGTGAAATGATCCATTTTTAACCGATATCGATATCAGAAATTGGTGGCAGAAACCAAAGCCAGATTGGCTTCTACATTACTGGCAGCGTGGGCATTACCTGGGAACTTGTTAGAAGGTTGTTTCAATCCCCATCTAGGGCTGGAGTCAATCTGTATATACTTCAGATGATTGTCATGAACACTGATTTGGGAAGCCTAGGTTGTTGGTTTTGGTCTAATCAATAAAGGCATACTGCCTGTGAACTGTTAAAAAAAAAAAAAAAAAAAAAAAAAAAAAAGATATTATCAGGACAATTTGATGACATTTAAATTTGCATGCTATATTAAATAATAATACGTAAATAATAAGTTTTCTGAATTGGGCGAGGTGTGGTGGTTCATGCCTGTGATCTCAGCACTTTGGGAGGCTGAGGCGAGTGGATCACTTGCGGCCATGAGTTTGAGACCAGCCTGGCCAACATGGTAAACCCCATCTCTACTAAAAATACAAAAATTAGCCGGGCATGGTGGCGGGTGCCTGTAATCACAGCTACCTGGGAAGTTGAGGCACGATAATTGCTTGAACCCAGGAGACAGAGGTTGCAGTGAGCAGAGATCACGCCACTGCACTCCAGCCTGAATGACAGAGTGAGACTCCGTCTCAAAAATAAAAGTAAAGCATAAAAATGAATAAATTTTCTGAATTTGATCCTTGTATTGTGATTATATAAGCTAATTCCTTGTTGTTAGGAAGTACGTGCTGAGGTATTGAGATGTGAACGGTCAATTTACTCTCAAATGGTTCAACAGCAACATAAAGAGAGAGAGAAGAGAAAAGAGAAAGAGAGCAAAAGGTAATAAAATGTTAACAAAGAGTGAATCATTGTACTATAATTCCCGGGATCCCAGGGATATGTACTCACTAGGACAGTCATTTGTCAAATTGTTTAGGAAGCAGGTTTGGAGTCTTGTGTGGGGAATTTGTCGACACCACCAGTCCCGAGTTTATGTGCAGTGGAAAATGGAGCAGTGTGGTCAGCAGTAGGAGAGCCGACTTCCGCCCTCCATGGCTGTTCCACGTGATGGGTCTGCACAGCCTGGCTTGTGAGCAAATCCATTTTTCTTTCTCTTTGAGACCAACATGGGCTTAGAGATGACATAGCCTTGGGCATCCAAGAAATTAAAATTTGAGGATCTCAGTTATTCAAAATTGCTGCTCTCAACTCATACATGATGAACTCATGTTGTTTTGAAAAAAGAATGATTGAGGTGACCAACAGAAGGCTTTAATGTTTGTCCCCAAGTAGGTAGGCCACCCCAGATTTCCAACTCTGGGTACATTGCATTGGCAACCTAAATCCCAAGGACTATGAACTCGGTGGTCATTCTGCAGTTTCCTCTGAGAGTATTCGTGGGTTTGGGAATCTCCTGCTGAATAGGATATTGGGTAAAATTG
Organism: Colobus angolensis palliatus; assembly: GCF_000951035.1. Taxonomy (NCBI): domain Eukaryota; kingdom Metazoa; phylum Chordata; class Mammalia; order Primates; family Cercopithecidae; genus Colobus; species Colobus angolensis. Next base: position 1,362,563 of record NW_012116888.1, read on the forward strand.
CTTTATGTGAGCACTAGTAAACATTTAGCATATATTACCAAGAAAAGCAACACTGTAAGCCGAGGAAACTTAGAGCTTATCAAACGGAAGGGGATGATGGAGCAAACAGGTGAAAAGTCTGGCAGGCAGGATGAAGATCAATCAAAAAAGGGCAGCTGGCTACAGGGAAATATCATTTCACCCCCACTAGCATGGCTGAAAAAAATACATGTTGGTGAGGATATGGAGACCTTGCTGATGGCATTTTAAAATGGCATAGCTGCTTTGGAAAACAGTCTAGCAATTCCTTGAAAAGTTAAATGTAGAGTTTCCATACGACTCAGCAATTCCATTCCTAGGTATATACTCAAGAGAAATAAAAACATATGCCCCCACAAAAACGAAACGTGTACACAAATGTTCATTGCAGCATTATTCATGATAGCCCAAAGTGGAAAAAGTCCAAGCGTCTACAGACTGATGAACCAAAATAAAATGCGGCATATTCATACCAAGAACTTTCCTTTGGCAAGACAAAGAAATGAAATACTGATAAATGGGACAATAGGGGTAAGTGTTGAAAATGTGCTGAGTAAAAAAACCACAAAAGGCCATATATTGTATGATTCCATTTATCCGAAACATCCATTAACAGGCAAATCTGTAGAGACAGAAAGTAGAGGCCGGGCGCAGTGGCTTATGCCTGTAATCCCAGCACTTTGGGAGGCTGAGGCAGGCAGATCCTGAGGTCAGGAGGTGGAGAATATCCTGGCTAACATGGTGAAACCCGTCTCTACTAAAAACACAAAAAAATTAGCCAGGCGTGGTGATGGGTGCCTATAGTACCAGGTACTCCAGAGGCTGAGGCAGGAGAATGGCATGAACCCGGGAGGCGGAGCTTGCAGTGAGCCGAGATTGTGCCACTGCACTCCAGCCTGGGTGACAGAGCAAGACTCTGTCTCAAAAAAAAAAAAAAAAAAAGTAGATTAGTGGCTGGCAGAGCTAGAGGGAGAGGGATCTAGGGAGTGACTACTCATGGGTGTGTGTTTTCTTTTTGGGGTGGTGAAAATGTTCTGAAATTAGATAGTAGTGATGGTTGTACAACTCTGAATATACTAAAACTACCTGAATTGTACTTTCTAGAAGGATGAATTTTATGGCATATGCACATATGCACGGCACCTAAAAAAAAACCAAAAGAGGGCGGCTGTGTGTCCTGGGTTGTTCCTTGCTTCTTGTATGTGTATTTCTGCAGTCCAGTTGAGCAGCTGTGCCTCAACCCTCGGGTCTATCCTAGTCTTGAATGCTCCTGACTGTCGCCTTCAGCCTTGGAACCACACAGCACCACAGCACAGCCTGCAAGCCTTCCTGGGAAGATTTACACCTCTAGACTGAGTCTCTGCTGCTGCACTTTCTCCTCCCTCTCAAATGAAACCGCAGTGCCTCTCTGTGTGACCTTCTCTGTCATGCAATGACTTCTCTTTCATTTCCTATAAGCCTCTGAGCCCTGCCTTCTCCTTGCCAATTTCCCTTAGTTCCATCTTCCTTTGGCCTTCCCCATTTGTGTAAATCTGTAGGGAAATGTTATTTAAAGACAAAACCCACTACTTATTCTTCTTTCTTACTTGCTCCTTGGGAAATGTTTGCTTCTGTGTTCTTGGTGAAGGAAAGCTTAATTTTGTCTGCTTTTATATCACTAGTCTTTTCAGATTGCACATTCTAATCAGTCACCTCTTGAATCAGGTAATTAGTTTTATTGTATCAGTCTACCTTCAGAATTTCATTATGCAAATATAAACATGCATAAATACGTTCATGTTTCCGCCCTTTTACACAAAAGGAAGCATACTGTTTTGTGCCTTGCTTTGTTTCACTTATTATGTCTGAGAACTTTTCATATCATTTTATGGAAAGCTTCCCCTTTCTTTATCAGCTGTGTGAGAGTCCAGTGTCAAGATGGACTGTGTTTGGTTTCATCAGTCTCTGTGGAAGGATCCTGGCTGACCTGTGTCTTTTGCTCTTACAAACCTTGCTGGATGACCTTACAGTCACCCTGTTGCATGCACACATAGGCAGAGCTGTAGAATAGATTCCCAGTGGGGGAGTTGCTGGGCAAAGGGTAAATCCCTTTATAATTTTGGCACATATTGCCAGAGTGCCTTCCACAGGGTTCTATCAACTGCTGGGCACTCCTCTCAGCTGTAAGAGTGGCTGCTTCTCCCAGCCTTTCCAATAAAATATGTTACCAACATTTGAAGCCAGGTGCAGTGGCTCATGCCTGTAATCCCAGCACCTTTGTTACTAACATTTGGGATTTCTACAATGGTGTGCTGGTAAATGTTTAACAACCATGTCTCCAAACATAACAAAACAAAACAAATCCCAAAACCAGAAAAACAAGAAGCCCTAATTGTAGTGTCTGCTAATTTCCATGGTGTAAATACTTCCACCCAGGCCAATTGCAAGCTATCAACATGATGTCCCTGAACATGGAGTTGGGAAGAGATGGGCCATAGCACCCGCTGTATAGTATTTCTACCACACAGATGCAAGAGATACAAGTAACAGGGATAATTGTGAAATGTAGTAAAATAATGAGGAATTTAAGAGTTTTTATTTCCTTTGTATTTCTATGATTTATTTAGTTATAAATTTATATAATTAAATTTTAGCAACAATCTGCATATAACGACCTACTCATAAATCTAGCTCCTGAAAATTTGGTAATTATTCATGGTTAGCTGTCAAGAGTCAGCTCTAGCACACTACTACAATTTTGCCAATTTGAAAGGTAGTGAATGCCATCCCAATGTAGTTGTCGTTTTTATTGTGGTTGTTTTACTTGTTTAAGGACTGTTTGTATTTCCTTTTCTGTGAAATATGTGTCTATTCTTCGCACATTTATCTACTGAGTTTTATTCTCTTGTTGATATCTAGGAGATCCTTATACATGAAGCTCCTTCTGCATATCTTTGGTCTGTGTTATAAACTGCAGTGTTTTTTCCTGGTGTAGTCATTTATCTTTTGTGCTTGCCCATGGCATTTTTCTTTTTTTTTTTCTTTTTCTTTTTTTTTTTGCCATGAAGTTGTTGTTGTTATTGTTTCAAAATGTAGTTGAATTTTTTTTTAATTTTTTCTGGTTTTTTTTCTCTCTTCTTTTTTCTTTTTTTGACATGGAGTCTCACTCTGTCACCCAGGCTGGAGCAGCATGTGTGACATGCAGTGGCATGCTATCTCGGCTTACCACAACCTCCACCTCCCAGGTTCAAGCGATTCTCTTGCATCAGCCTCCCGAGTAGCTGGGATTACAGGTGTGTGCCACCATGCCCAGCTAATTGTTTTTGTTTGTTTTGTGTTTTTAGTAGAGACAGGGTTTCACCATGTTATCCAGGCTGGTCTCGAACTCCTGACCTCAAATGATCTGCCTTCCTTGGCCTCCCAAAGTGCTGAGATTACAGGTGTGAGCTACTGTGCCCAACCCATTTTTTCTTTTATGGCATCCAAATGTTGAATAACTAGGAACAACAGGATTAAATAACTAAATTTTTTTCTAATCACAATCAAGTTTCACATATTTAAGCAAGTTTCTTATACTCTAAGCAATCTGTACAGTTCCTGTATCTTCTTGGAGTTCATTATATTCAATTTTGTCTTTTTCTTTTGAGTCAGATTATTATTTAAAAACCCTCTACATTTAATGATATCACAAACATGCAAAATATGTTAGAGATAGGCCTGGCACACTTCAACTAAAAAGAAGTATGTATAGAGGTTATAAAATATTTATCAAGCATTCCATCACTAGTTCAGTGGTGGCTAACCCCACCACTTTTCTCTGACTAGTATTATTTCCTGCTGGGGAGTTTCTTTTTTTCTTTTTTTTGTTGGGTAAATCTTTTTTTTTTATTTTTTTATTATTTTATTTTATTATTGTACTTTAAGTTCTAGGGTACATGTGCATAACGTGCAGGTTTGTTACATATGTATACTTGTGCCATGTTGGTGTGCTGCACCTAT
>NW_012116888.1:1371393-1389245 GCF_000951035.1 Colobus angolensis palliatus
GTTCAAAATGCAGAAATCACCGGTCTTCTGTGTCCTTCGCGCTGGGAGTTGGAGACTGGAGCTGTTCCTATTCGGCCATCTTGCTCCGCCCCCTGCTGGGGAGTTTCTTCACTTATATTTGACTTCCCATGTGGGCATTGTCTTAGTAATTTTGTGTTGCTATAACAGAATAGCACAGACTAGGTAATTCATAATGAATAGATATTTATTTGGCTTATGGTTCTGGAGGCTGGGAAGTCCAATATTGAGGGACTGCATCTGATAAGGGAAGCTCTCATATGGCAAGAAAGTTTACAGGAGAGAGAAAGAGAGGGCTGACCTTGCTTTTATAACAAATCCACTCTCAAGATAAAGAATCCACTCCCTCAATAATGACACTAATCCATTCCTGATGGCAGAGCCCTCATGAAATAATAATCGCTTAAAGATCTTATTTCTCAGCACAGTTGCACTGGGGACTAAGTTCCCAATGCATGAACTTTGGGGAACACATTCAAAGCATAGTTGGCATGTACTGGCTTAGTCCTGCATTGCTCTCTCCATTTGACTTCAAGGCCCAAAGCTCTAAGAATGATGCTGGAGTGTGGTTTGTGTTCAAGAAATATTAGTTGAGACACCACATTCAAAGGTGTGAACCCCTCACATAGACTTTCATCTGCATCTCCACCATCCCTGACAATCTCCATTAACATTTAGTCATCAGCCACATTTCCAGCATCACTTGAGAAAGCTGTGCATGTGGTCTATATGGTGTAGTCTCAGAATACCGTCATGTGGAAAGTTCTAACTTGGTGTATCTAAAAGCCACTTGACCACTTACAGTGAGCTTTTATTTCTAGCATCTCATTTTTGGTTCTGACTTTAGAAATGTGAAAACCAGATCTCAGATATGATATGTAATTTACCCACAGTTACATCATTGCAACTCTGGCTTCTAGTAGTGCATCTGGCACATAGTAAGTCCTCAGTAAAATGAAGAGCATTTGAGATGACATGATTTTTCCAACTCCCAGTCCAGGGCTCATGTTACTGTCCTATTACAGGCATGACCCGAGATGGTGGTGGCTGGATAGTTTCCTTCCGAGGTGCTCTTTACGGGGTAGACATGAAAGACAGAGATCACTCATGCCAACACCCTATGCTTGTAACCTGGTCTCTCCCTGGCTGGTAGGCCTTATTCTGTCAACAGTTACCATTAGAAAAGCATATGATAAGTATAACAACTACAAAATGTTGAGGGCATATTATATACCAGTTAATGTGCTATGTGTTCAATCCTCATCCAACCCTGTCTGATGTTAATATTATTGCTGTCATTTTATAGGGCTAGGGATGAAAATTGAGGTGTAGAGAGGTTATAAGACTTGTCCAAGACCAGACAGAGGCAACAGTAGAGCCAGGTGGAAATTCATGATCACAATGATCTTTGTCTGTGGGGCATGGAGTTGCCCAATATATTATTGTTGTACAATCTTCAGACACAGTGTCCTTGCTTGACAGGAGGCACGTTCCTTTATGTTGCAGGAAATGCATTGAACCTGAATACCTCTACGGGAGAGCTCTCATCCCTCCTTCCACGCCATCCCTGCTCTCAGTCTGCACCTCCCATTTTTTGATCAAGACAGCCTTGAAGTTCTCTGTGTCTGCGGAAGGAAGGAGACAGAGCTTGTTTTTCACTTTTGCTACCATTATTAATTATTTTTAGGAAAGCATTGTGTCTTTTGAGAGAAGATTGTAAGTACCGGGAGAATAAATGGACCTTAGAGTAAGCCGTGTATGCTCCAGACTTCCCCAGCTTGATGAACAGCTTCCTGACCAGTGGCTGGCAGTCCCTGGTCTTATTGGACGGACACTGGCTGGGGGCCAATGTCTGAGTTGAATGGTGAGGACCGGACAGTGCTTCTTCCCAGCCAGTGTGGCAATGAGCCCACTCTTGAAAAGGCGCCTTGGCTTGGGAAAACACATTGCACATTAGATGTTGGCATCTGCAGCAGGGACCTGAGGCTGGAGTCACTGCCAGGCACCTTCTGGGAGGTCTGGCTTTCCAGCAAGGCCTGCTTCACGTTCTCAGGAAAACCAGACCCAGCGTAGGAAATGCCCTATTGCCCAAGAGGAAACCCCATGTCTAAGAACTGACATAATTAGAAGACTGATAAAAATTAGAATGAGAGGGGGAGGGCCTAAATGAAGGGTCATGGGGTTTACTTTTTTTTTTTTTTAAAAAAAAACCTCCTTCCTGCCCTTCTCTGCGTATGAATAGACTACATGCTCATCCAAGAAAACTTTGACGAGTAAATACAAATTTCTTCCAATCATTTCACCCAGAAATTTAACTTCTAGTATTTTTAAAGGAGCGTCTTTTGTATGCCAAACTTCTCCTATTTTTGAATAATATATCATGACAATCATTTTATTTTGTAAATCGGACCTCAGGTGCAGGAAACTGGCTTAATTGTGACCTATGATCCATAGTGCATGTATTAGTCCATTTTCATGCTGCTGATAAAGTCATGCCCGAGACTGGAAAGAAAAAGAGGTTTAATTGGACTTACAGTTCCACATGGCTGGGGAGGCCTCAGAATCATGGTGGGAAGCAAAAGGCACTTCCTACATGGTGGCAGCAAGAGAAAATGAGGAAGAAGCAGAAGCCGAAGCCCCTGATAAACCCATCAGATCTCATGAGACTTATTAACTATCAGAAGAATAGCATGGGAAAGACTGGCCCCCATGATTCAATTACCTCCCTGCTGGGTCCTTCCCTCAACATGTGGGAATCCTGGAACATACAATTCAAGTTGAGATTTGGGTGGGTACACAGCCAAACTATATCATTCTGCCCTTGGCCCCTCCCAAATCTCATGTCCTCACATTTCAAAACCAGTCATGTCTTCCCAACAGCTCCCCAAAGTCTTAACTCATTTCAGCATTAACCCGAAATTCCACAGTCCAAAGTGTCATCTGAGACAAGACAAGTCCCTTCTGTCTATGAACCTGTAAAATCAAGAGCAAGCTAGTTACTTCATAGATACAATGGTGGTACAGGTATTAGGTAAATGTAGCAGTTTCAAGTGGGAGAAATTGGCCAAAACAAAGGGGTTACAGGGCCCATGCAAGCCTGAAATCCAGTGGGGCAGTCAAATTCTAAAGCTCCAAAATGATCTTCTTTGACTCCAGGTCTCACATCCAAGTTATGCTAAGAGGTGGGTTCCCATGGTTTGGGGAACCTATGATTTTACAGGGTACAGCCTCCCTTCAGGCTACTTTCACAGGCTTCCATTGAGTATCTGCAGCTTTTCCAGGTGCATGGTGCAAGCTGTCAGTGGATCTACCATTCTGGGGTCTGGAGGACAGTGCCTTTCTTCTCACAGCTCCACTAGGTAGTGCCCCAGTAAGGACTCTGTGTGGGGGCTCCAATCCCACATTTCCCTTCTGCACTGCCCTAGCAGAGGTTCTCCATGAGTGCCCCACCCCTGCAGCAAACTTCTGCCTGAGGATGCAGGCATTTCCATATATCTTAAAGATCTTTTTTTAAGCAGCAAAGCACTGAGCAGGTGACTTTGGTGCTGTTAAGTGCATTCAGCTTTATAAAGGAAGCAGAGCATAAAAGTTTGGAAAACTTGCAGCCTGACTATGCAATAAAAAAGAAAAATATATTTTCTGGAGAGAAATTCAAGCCACCTGCAGAAATTAGCATAAGTGGCAAGGAGCCTAATGTTAATCCCCAAGACCTAGGGGAAAATGTCTCCAGGCCATGTCAGAGACCTTCATGGCAGCCCCTCCCATCACAGGCCTGGAGACCCAGGAGGAAAAAGTGGTTTCTTGGGCTGGGTCCAGGTTCCTCATCTCCACTTCAGCCTGAACCTTATTGTCCATATGGCTATCAGCATTTTGGGCAAAACCATTCAACAAGTCTCTAGGAAGTTCCAAGCTTTCCCACATTTTCCTATCTTCTTCTGAGCCCTCCAAACTGTTCCAACCTCTGCCTGTTACCCAGTTCCAAAGTCGTTTCCATATTTTGGGGTGTCTTTTCAGCAATGCCACACTCTACTGCTACCAATTTACTATATTACTCCATTTTCACACTGCTGATACAGACATACCTGAGACTGGGAAGGAAAAGAGGTTTAATTGGACTTACAGTTCCACATGGCTTGGGAGGCCTCAGAATCATGGCGGGAGGGAAAATGCACTTCTTACATGGCCATGGCAAGAGAAAATGAGGAAGATGCAAAAGCGGAAACCCCTGAGAAACCTGTCAGATCTTGTGAGACTTATTAACTATCATGAAAATAGCATGGGAAAGACCAGCCCCCATGATTCAGTTACCTCACCCTGGGGTCCCTCCCACAACAAGTGAGAATTCTGGGAGAGACAATTCAAGTTGAGATTTGGGTGGGGACACAGCCAAACCATATCAGTGCACTCTCATCATTTGACCATGCAATGCATATTTTTAATAATAAACATCTCCATCCCATATGAAAACTCAGTCTGTAACTGTGATTTATAAAACCTTTGGCTCAATCTTTTTCCTACAACTACACTTCTCTTTATCTACCTTTTATGTTTATTTTTTGCTAACTTGAGCACATTCTATACATGCCCCCTTTGTATGCCTCTCAGGAGGTTTACAGTGGTGGAATTTCATCACTCAGATAGCTTTCCACTACACTGCCCTTTGGATCCCGAAGTGGACTGCCTATTTATCTCTTTCTGTGTGAGGGAAGGTCAGGCTTAGGAGAGTCATCTGTATATGCCTCCTCATTTGTCTCTGGTTCTTTAGCAAAACCACCCTGAAACCCAGGTGGATGTCAAATCAGCTTGTCCTTGAGGGTGTCTGCTAAAGGAGAGGCCACAGTGGCCACTGCAGCCTCCATAAATTGCTGTGGTCAAGAATGCATCTTGCCATCAGACCAACCACCACCTGATATGTGAAATGCACATTTGTTAATTATTTGCTAAAAATCTAAGAAGCTGTTATTTATTGTCAGGTAGTTGAAAGCCTCTTTCTGCCTTCTCCAGAATTCACTTTTCTTTCTATCTTGCTTCTGATCATTGTTTTTATCCTTTGACTGTTCTTTTGTAGTTCTTTTCTCTATTCCTGAATTTCTTTTAAGTTGCAGATGAGGATTTTGGCTATTTCCACACCCCAGAATTCACCAGGAAGGTAACTTAAGGCTCCCCCAAATCCAACCAAACTGTTCTCAAATGCAGGAGGAGAACTCTCCCCTTCCCCTCTACCCCCACCCCCTCATTTCTTCTCTTACAGGCTTTTCTAGCTCTTTTTCACCCCATGCCCCTTCTGTCTCTCCTTCCATCCTGGGGTTTGTGATAGAGGACTACCCAGTTGCGGATGAGTCACATGCCTTATCCAGTGAAAATATTGTCTTATGGATGCCAAGAACAATTCCTGAATGTACAAACTATTTTTGATGCTCATTTGAGATTGATAGATATCAGGCGAATAATAAAAGTTTCACAAGATTGCTACAAATAAATAATTTTAAAAACAAAATAAAACAAACCAAAGCGAAAAACAAACAAAAACAATATTTTCTGTTATGATTAGCATTTTTGCTAAACTCAACTTGGGCTTTTGGCTTTCCAGACACTTTCATTGCAGGTGCTTGGAGCTCAGTTCTGTTCCTCCAGGCTTGTGCGCTCTCCTTGACCCCATCTTTTGTGCATGTGCTGTCCTTGTCTGAAACCAACCTGGAGCTCCCTACACAGATGTGTCAAGGTCAGGCCAGGTCAAGGCTGAGCGCAGAGAAAGAAGCTGCTGTAGGAGGCCCACAGGCAATTTTGTTGGATCTGTGAGCTCAGTGTATGCTCCAGCCCCTCTCACATACCCAGAGGAGACAGACTTGAGTTTGGGCCCAGTGCTGCCACTTATTAGCTGTGTAAACTTGGAAAAGTCAATGAATTTGGCATAAGTCTAGTGCAGTAAGTAAGAGTCTCCAAGTCATCACCCTGTTGCCATGGATTACATGAGATCAAGCATGTAATGTCACTATGATAACTGGCAAAAATAAGTGCTTAGTAAATGCTGATCATTCTTCTTCTTAACAACAACATCATCATCAACAACAACAAAAACAACAACACTAGGTGCAAGCACCAGCCCTGGCCAGGGCCAATAGGCACTGTGTAGGTTACGGGCTACCCACTCAGTCTGGATGCTGGTTTCCTGTTCTCCTGCTCCTGTCTTTGCTCTTGACCTGTTTTCTCCTTGCCTCTGCAAAGGACTCTGCTGCTGCTTGTGCCATCTCCTCAAGGTTGGACCCCTGGATGCTGACCTATAGCTGGTACCTTCCAGCTACCTCTTCAACACCCCTGCATAACTTGAACTCTGGTGACCTGCTCTGCTCCAGGCTCCGAGTCCCCCAGGTGCATTTTCCTGTCCTTGCTCCCACCATGGGCTCAGACAGTGAGTGCCTTGAAGGCAGGAATAGGGGGTCCTCAACCCATTTCCTGGCCCCTGACAGGTAGCTGGCTGCAGGAGGTCCTCCACTACTTGTTAGTCAAATGCATGAAACATTGAATGAAGGTAAGAAGGTGAGATAGCCAGCTGTGGTGGCTCACGCCTGAAAATCTCAACACTTCGTGAGGCTGAGGTAGGCAGATTGCTTGAGTCTAGGAGTTCAAGACCAGCCTGGGCAATGTGGCAAAACCCTGTCTCTACAAAAAAAAATTAAAAATTAGCCAGGCATAGTGGTGTATGTCTATGGTCCCAGCTACTCCGGAGGCTGAGGTGGGAGGATTGCTTGAGCCTAGGAGGCAGAGGTTACAGTGAGCTGAGATCTTACCACTGCTCTTCAGCCTGGGTGACAAAAAAGAGACCCTGTCTCAATAAATAAATAAATAAGTAAATAAAGAGATAGACAGGAACCTTTTCCTTTGTTGAATCCAGGTTGAGTAGGATGTTCCTTTCTTTTCTCTTTTTCTTTCTCTCTCCTTCTTTCTTCTTTCTTTCTTTCTTTCTTTCTTTCTTTCTTTCTTTCTTTCTTTCTTTTTCTTTTTCTTTTTTCTTTCCTTCTCTCTCTCTCTTTCCTTCCCTTCCTTCCTCCCTCCCCTCCCTCCCTCCCTCCCTCCCTTCCTTCCTTCTTTACTTCCTTCCTTTCTCTTTCTTGCCCTCCTTCCCTCCCTCCCTTCCTTCCTTTTTTCTTTCTTTCTTGACAAGATCTCACCCTGTCATCCAGGCTGGAGTGCAGTGGCACAATCATAGCTCACTGCAGCCTTCAGCTCTCAAGCTTAAACTAACCTCCCACCTCAGCTTTCCAAGTACCTGGGACTCTAGGAGCAAGTCACCATGCCTGGTGGATGTTCTTTTCTATTGAAAGTCTAGAGTAATTCATGGCCAATACTTAATTTTAGCAGCTTTGTTTCTTTTGAATGAGCCCTCAAGCCAAAAATGTATCCATCTTTTAATAGTTTCATTTATTTCCTTTGAAATCACTTCAACTGGATTCAATGCAATGTGTTCGAACAGATATTTACACAGTGTGTTGGGCATTGTTATGGGCACACGACTGAGAAGAGAACAGTCAAGGTTCCTTCCCTGGACAGAACTAAAATTTTACCAAGAAGAGAGATACTGAGCACCTAACTAATAAATACACAGGGTAATTTCATTTTTGTAAGAGTTTCCAAAGCAATTATCATTACCAGCAAAGAATCAGGGTAGATTCCTGGGCCTCGACTAGTGTGTGTGTGTTGGGGGGGGTGGGGGTGGGGAGGAGTGTGTGTGTGTGTCTTGGGGAGGAGATGAGGCCTGAATAAGGAGGGACAGCTGTCCTGTGGAGATCTGGAGAAGATCACTGTAGTAGAGGAATGGCAAGTTCAAAGGCCTGGAAGTGGTAGCAGAGTCATTGTGTGAGGAGGCAGACAGGCATCTCAAGTGCATGGAGAGCCACTTCTTCTAGGGTCCCTAGTCCAGGGCACTTTCTTTGGACCCAGGATGTAGGTACTGACGGCTGCCATGAATCTCAGAGTTGTCAGCATTCACAGCAAAGGGCATTTCCAGGCTAAAATCTAAGTAAACAAGCCCCAGAACAAAGAAGACACCATCTTCAAAGCGTATGAAAATGGATAACCAATAGGAAAAATTTAAAAACAAGCCTTTGTGGAAAAGCACGTTTCCTTGATGTGCCTTCTGTCATGGTATCTGAAACACTGCAAAAAGACATTGAAGATCTGGGAGGGAGAGTTGACAAACTTCCCAGATAAGATACAGTTATCTTATTTCAAATAAAAAGGAAGCAAAATTAAAAAAAAAAAAAAGGAAGCAAAATTGGCACAAGCTTTGGGTGAGATTTCTCCTGCGCCAAGTCTAGAATCAGCAGGTAAGTGCTGAAACCAGTGTCCCACATCCCAGACATACTGGGCATTCTTTTAAGGTTCCAGGTTTAAGTGTGTGCAAACAGAGGGAAATTACACTTGAAAAAAAATAATCAAGGACCATGAATTAGATACAACCTTGGACAACAAAAGCAACAACCACGAAAGGTTGTATTTACTCAAGAAGTCAAACACTTCTATGAAAGCTGTGGGAAAGAGAGTTGGTACATAGGAAAAAAGTGGTAAACTCAAAATGCCTTTTGTATAGGGAAAGGCATTGGCCAGATTTCAAGGCACTGCAGCATCAGTTGAGCAAGTGCTTTTGATAAATTATTCTCTTCTGGAGCTCTGTACTTTTTTCTGGTGTGGATAAACTATCTAACATCCAAAGCAAACTCATCTTAAATCAAGAATTCAAACAAATGATAATAAAGATGGTAGAATGCCAATTCCACTCCAATTGAAAGAGATGAACAAAAGAAAATGGTAGGTGTTGCTTGCAGGAGTGTGATAATAGTGTTGCTCTTCTAAACTGGCAACTTTATGTGTAGATTATCAAAGCCACAAAATTTTACTTTGTGGAATAAGAAACGATCACACAGAAAATAACAAAATTCAGCATTGGAGGTTTTCTGTCCTTTATAAATGTTTTTCAAAGACTGAACCAAAAGAACAGCTTGAGTGATAACAAGCTATTCAGAAGGAACTCTGGAAATGAATATGGTGCAGATGATGGAGCAAGACTTTCAGCAGGAGGAAGCCCAGGAACTGGGAAAACGCAAGTCTTTACTTCAGAATCACCCCATAGCCTCCAAGTAGTGTGTTGCAGGTTGAATCTAGCTGAAAATGGCATAAAACAATATTAATAGCTATATCCACATATCACTAAACAGGACATTCCTGATGTTTCTGAATATAAGGAGATTATAAATTAAAATGATTCTGAAAAACTACAGACATTGATGCAAGTTTCTAGTTTCAATCAGGATAATATCACATCTCACCTCAAACAAAAGGCATTTTCTTCAGAAAGGAACTAAAAAAAATGGCCTTTATTCTATACTTGCTTATGGTTCTGGTTTAAAAACAAAAACAGGTTCCAGAAGACTACTTATTCAAACAAAGACCCTGCCCCACATTCCTCTTGAGGATCCCAATGAATGTGGCACTGACAATATGAATGGTTTACCTTCCATGAGATTGCATTGAGGGGGGAAATATTCTTAGAAATAAAATTTTAAAAAAGAAAATCTGATGTAAATTGACCAAGGGTTTTAAAAAATCTGTCAATCTCATATCCTATATCTAGCAAAAATATCCTTCAGAAGTGAATGGAAAATTAAGGCATTCTCAGATAAAAGAAAAATAAGGAAATTTGTCACCCGCATTAAAGAATGACTAAAGAAATGTCTCTAAACAGAAAGTGAATAATAACAAAGGGAAGTTGAAACTTCAGGAAGGAAGTAAAACAATGCAATGGTTAAGAATTCTCCTCAAGAGTTTAAAAAATTGTGTTGAAGCAAAAACATATAACATCATCTGGTGAGGTGTTCAGTGTCTGTAGTGGAAATATTTATTTAACACATTTGTATTTTAAAGGGGGAGGGTAAACAACCTAAATGAAAGTCAGGTTTCTATACTTCACTTGAAGAGGTAAAATGCTGATACAGTTAGCTGTGACATATTATGTATATAATTATAATATCTAGGGAAACCAGTAAAAAACTATGTGAAGAGATATATCAAACATGTACTATACATAGGAATATATGTATGGGTTAGTATACATACATAGCTTTCCTTACTGTGTCACTTGAGAGGACAAAGAAGCAATGACATCCTGCTAACAATTAGCACACTGGGCACACACATCTTGGTTTCTAACACCATTCACCAATAAAACAAATCAGGGCTCCTTGAAGAAATGACTGACTCCAGGCCTTGGGGGAAAAATATATGAAATGAACCTGGAGCATTTTGTAGTGCCAGAATGTAAGGAAATGGTGTGTGTGTGTGTGTGTGTGTGTGTGTGTGTGTGGAGGGACACAGGAGCCAACCAAAAGAGCTCTCAATGGTCAAACTTGGAATAATTAGAGCAAGAAAATAATAAAGTAGTAACATATTGTCACCCAAAATAAATATCCATGGGTTCACAGTGATATAAACAAATACTTGAATAAGTAAATGGGGGAGAAGAGACAACTCTCCCTCATGAAGAATTAGAAATAGTTAATACAGATACTACAGCCTGAAGGAGAAGTGTAAGTTCCCAGTCCTTAGGTATGGGCCTACATAGTGTTTTTCTTCCAAAGAGTATAGAATAGATAGGTGGTGGGGGGAAGTAACTTTACGCTGGAGACACCTGACAAGCACTACTTCAACTAGGTGATCACGGTCAACACCTGCTGTGATAAATCATGGTGTGAGTATGTACCCTGGATACGATGTGATGAAAATGACACTTCACCTCTTTACCCATTACCCTTGACAAATCATGAAAAAAGCCTCAGGCGAATTTCGATAAGGGGGCATCATAGAATACATTGAATATAGAGTAATACCTAACCAGGACTCTTCAAAATTGTCAAGGTCATAAAAATCAGGAAAAGTTTGAGAAACTGTCACAACCAAGAGGAGCCTGAGGAGATGTGATGACTAAACACAATAAGTATCCTGGATGGGATCCCGGAACACAGAAAGATGTTAGGTAAAACTAAGGAAATCTAAATAAGATATAGACTTTGGTTAATAATAATGTATAAATATTGGTTCATTAATTGAAACAGTCATACTAATTAATATAAGATATTAATAAGATGGGACACTGAGTGAGCATATATATGGGAACTTTCTGTTCTACCGTCTCTTTTTTTTTAAACTTAAAAAAATAAAGTATGTTAAAACATTATAGATAAATCAAATTAGAAATCTAAAAATGCTCGAGAATGCAAGTAAGGGAAAAATAGGAATGAGAAATAGAATGAACAAACAGAAAATAAAGAATAAAATGGCAGACATAAGCCCACTTAACGTATCAGTAATTGCTTCATATCTTATGGTACAAGCCTAAAAAGTAAGCTCCAATATTATATATGCCTATGTGGGAAAACGGAGAGGGCTTCACATGGTCTAATTGCAAGTTCCATACCCCGATGGCCCTGTAGATAAGGTCCCTTAGCCAAACCACATTCCTGATTGTGGAAACCAGGCGTGGAGCCTGCTTATCCCTGAATAGCGGGCTTCATTCAGATCCTTGCCAGCTCACAGGATGATTCAAACAAGCTGATCACATCCTTCTGCAGAAACCGGGAGTCACCCCATCCTCTTGTTATTACACAGCCTGCCTCCCACAGTGCTTGCTTGTTCCCTCTGCTCCTGAGTGCAACCCCTGTGGCCCTGCATGACATGCTGTCCCCTTCCCCAGACTGTGAATGTCTGCGATTAACAAACTGCACTTGATCTCATCTGTCCAATGTTGAGTGTCATATGTTCAGCCATCCCCATGACTCTAGAATAGGAATCTCTCACCAGTGGGCTTAAGGGTCTAAATTAAACACAATTCAGTACAAATGGTCTAAATTCAACAACTAAAAGAAATTGACAAGATAGATAAAGAACAAAAAACATGAAACAACTACATGCTTTTTGTAAGATAATCGTATTAAATTTAACTGTATAGGAAAGTTGAAAGTAAAAGGGTGAAGAAATATATTATGGAAACATTAAATTTTAAAAAGAAAATATGTTAATATCAGATAAAGTAGGCTTCAGAGCAAAGATTACCATGGATAAAGAGGCATATTGCATAATAAGAAAAAGGTAAATACACCAAGAACTTAGGAATTCTAAAGGTAAATGCACCAAACAATAGAGCTTTTAAATAAATAAAGCAAAACTGATAAAGCTGAAAAGATAAATAGACAAATACATGATTATAGTAGAGGTCTTCAACATCCTACTTTCATCTCAGCAGTTTGTAGAAGTACTGTACAGACATTCAACAAGTGTATGGAACTGCACAACACCATCAACCAACAGAATCAGATTGACATTTATATTTCATTCAATAAAAGCAGAATACATATTTTTCCCAAGTACCCAGGGAATGTCCACTCAGATCAGATTATGGGTCATAAAACAAATGTCAACACACTTAAATCAATTGAGATCATACGGAGTGTGTTCTCTGACCACAATGGAATAAAACTAGAAATCTGTAAGAAAACAGTAAAATCTCAGAACACTTGGAAACTCACTGGTCAAATAGATAGTCTCAAGGGAAATTTAAAAGAATCTTACTTTTTAATGAAAATAAAAAACACAAAATATCAAAATTTGTGGGATATTATTGAAGCAGTACTGAGAGGGAAATTTATAACAAGAATGTTTATAATAGAAAAGGGGAAAGATTTCAAACCAGTCATCTAAGTTCTTATCATCCACAGAAAAAGAACAGCAAATAAACCCAAAGCAAGCAGAAAGAAGAAAATAATAAAGATAAGAGCAGAAATAAATAAAGTTGAAGACAGAGAAATAATAAAGAAAAATCATAATCCCAGAACTTTGGGAGGCTGAGACGGGTGGATCACGAGGTCAGGAGATCGAGACCATCCTGAGCTACACGATGAAACCCCGTCTCTACTAAAAAAAATACAAAAAACTAGCCGGGCGAGATGGCGGGCGCCTGTAGTCCCAGCTACTCGGGAGGCTGAGGCAGGAGAATGGCGTAAACCCGGGAGGCGGAGCTTGCAGTGAGCCGAGATCGCGCCACTGCACTCCAGCCTGGGCGACAGAGCTAGACTCCGTCTCCAAAAAAAAAAAAAAAAGAAAAGAAAAATCAGTGAAACAAAAGCTAATTATTTGAAAAAAAATCAAATAAAATTGTTAAACTTCTGGCAAGACTTACGAAGATAGAAATAAAGAAGACACATATTATACATATTGGAAATAAAACTGTGGATTTAGCTACAGCTCTTGCCGTTATAAGAAGGGGACATTAAGAATAAATTTACATAACCAGTTCAACAACTTAGATGAAACAAGCTGCTTCTTCAAAATACATGCGCTACTTCAACTTACCAGTGTGAAATAGAGAACTTGAATATTCCTATAACCATTAAAGAAATGGAACCTATAGTTTAAAAGCTTCACTCCTTGGTTTCACTCAAGAATCCTACTGAACATTTAAATCATGAGTTTAGGCTGGGCGCGGTGGGTCCCGTCTGTCATCCCAGCACTTTGGGAGGCTGAGGTGGGTGGATCATCTGAGGTCAAGAGTTCGAGATCAGCCTGGCCAACATGCCGAAACCCTGTCTCTACTAAAAATACAAAAATTAGCTGGATGTGGTGGCAAGTACCTATAATCACAGCTACTCGGGAGGCTGAAGCAGGAGACTTGAATTTGATGGGGTGGAGGTTGCAGTGAGCTGAGATCACACCACTCTACTCCAGCCTGAGGGAAAGAGCAAAACTCTGTCAAAAAAAAAAAAATCAGTTTAAACATAAAACATAAAAATATACAATGTTTAGAAAGAAACATAGGAGAAAATCTTTGGGACCTAAGGCTAGACAGAGTTCTTAGACATGACACCAGCAGTACCATCCATAAAGAGAGAAGAAAAAGTCAATATACTACACTTCATTATAATTAAAAACTTTTGTGGTCTAAAAGACTCGGTGAAGAGGATGAAAAGACAACTGCAGACTGGGAGAAATTATTTTCAAATCCACATCTTTTTTTTTTTTTTTTAGATGGAGTCTTGCTCTGTTGCCAGGCTGGAGTGTAATGGCACAATCTCGGCTCACTGCAACCTCTGCCTCCCAGGTTCAAGCGATTCTCCTGCCTCAGCCTCTGGAGTAGTTGGGACTACAGGGGCGCACCACCAAGCCCAACTAATTTTTGTATTTTTAGTAGAGACAGGGTTTCACCATGTTGGCCAGGATGGTCTCGATCTCTTGACCTCGTGATCCACCCACATTGGCCTCCCAACGTGCTGGGATTACAGGCGTGAGCCACCGTGCCCAGCCTCAAATCCATATCTTACAAAAACTTATACCTACAATATGTAAAAATTTATCAAATCGAACAGTAAAAAGACAAGAACAAAAATGAAGAATCCCATCAGAAAATGAGGGGAAAATACACACAAGAATTTCACTAAAAAGACTATACAGATGGTAAAGAAGTGCAGGAAAGAATGTTTGATATCACTAGCCTTTAGCCTTTTGAAACCACCATGAAATATTGCTACATACCTATCAGAGTTGCTAAAATTAAAAAAAAATTATAACACAAAATGCTGGCAAGGATGTGGAGAAACTGGATCACACCTACATTGCTGGTTAGAACAAAAAATATAGTCATTCAGAGAACAGTTTGGCAGTTTCTTTAAAATCTAAATATGCAATTGCCGTTTGACCTGGAAATTGCATTCCTGTGCATTTATTGCAGAGAAATGAAAACGTATGTGATTTGCTTTCCGGGAAACTGATTTGCTTTCCAGGAAACCGATTTGCTTTCTAGGAAACCAGGGCGAGTATTGAATGACCAGTGAGTAGACAAGGCTAGGAGCAAAACTGCACATTTATTTTTGGTCCCCCAGCTTCAGGAAAGAAGGTGTGGGGGAGGGGTGAGGTCCCTCAGTCTCCGGCAAGGGAGGCCGGGGGAGTCACCCGGTGGAGCTCTGGGGCAGAGCTCCTACAGTCCCGACAGGAGTGACGAAGCACGTACCGCGCGCCCACCGGGAGCGGCTTTTATGTCCTGGGCCTGGAAGTGGGTGGGCAGTGGGCGGGACATAGGTGGGTCAGGGGCGGGGAGGTAGGCGTGGCTAGGCGGGTTCCGGTTTTTCTCCGTCGGAGGTCAGGTTGCGCCTGCGCAGTTGACCTGTGTCTTTCCCGGGCGCGGGAAAGCTGACGGTGAAGAAGCCAGAACTGCGCCATCTTGCCTCCCTTCATCCAAACAGTATGTTCACACGAAAACCTGTACAAGAATGTTTATAGGAGCTCTATTCATAATAGCTAAAAACTGAAAAGAAGCCAGAGCCCTTTAGTGGGTTAAACCATACATATCATGGAATACTACTCAGCAATAAAAAGGAACTAATGACTGATACAAAACTCTGGTTAATCATGAGAATTACATTAAGTGAAAAAAGGCCAATCCTCAAAAGTTACATACTGTGTTACTCTATTTATATAACATTTTCAAAAAGGAGAAAGTTATAGAAATGAAAAACAGATTAGTGGTTGCCAGGGGTTAAGAACAGATTAGTGGTTGGTGGGACAGGAGTGAAGTGGGGTGATTGCAAAAGGGCCACATGAGGGATGTTTGTGGGGATAGAACTGATTCATAGTTTGACTTTCTTTTTGTTTGTTTGTTTGTTTGTTTTGGATGGAGTCTTGCTCTGTCACCCAGGATGGAGTGCAGTAGTGCAATCTCAGCTCACTGCAACCTCTGCCTCCCAGGTTCAAGTGATTCTCCTGCCTCAGGCCTCCCAAGTAGCTGGGATTACAGGTGCCCACTACCACTCCTGGCTAATTTTTTGTATTTTTAGTAGAGACGGAGTTTCACCATGTTGGCCAGGCTGGTCTCGGACTCCTGACCTCAGGTCATCCACCCACCTCAGCCTCCCAAAGTTCAGGGATTACAGGCATGAGCCACTGCACCTGGCCAACAGCGTGACTTTCAATAATAGTATTCTTGCTGTGGTATCGTACTACGGTTTTGCAAGATATTACCAGTAGGGGAAATTTGGTTAAGAGCATGTGGTGTTTCTATTATGTCTTACAACTGCCTATGAATCTACAGTTACCCCAAATTAAGTGTAATTTAAAAAATACTGGAAAAGAACAACCCCTTCACCCCATGCAGATAGTTTTGTCTATTTTGGTCGTATTTATTTGGTATTGACTTCCACATTTTATATAGTATGTTTTGATTGCTAATCTATGATTTATTTATTTATTGAAGACAATTTTAGCTAGATATGTATCTACTGACACTTTTTATGGTAGAGTTTACTTATTGTAGCAGCATTTTAATTTAAAATTTAATTACTGTTGCTTTGTTTCCTTCTGGTTTCTGCATTATTTCCACTGCATCTTTTGTGTTCTCTTTGTTTGTTTTGGAGTTTCTCACATTGAGAGATTTTTCTCATTGTTGGGTAACCATGACTCTATCTTTGTGTTTAAGAATTAGGGGCTGGGCACGGTGGCTAACGCCTATAATCTCAGCACTTTGGGAGGCCGAGGCAGGCAGATTATCTGAGGTCAGGAGTTTGAGACCAGCCTGGAGGGTGGAGAAACTAGCTGTTGCATTAGTCTGTTCTCACACTGCTATAAAGAATTAGCTGAGGCTGGGTAATTTATGCAGAAAAGAGGTTTAATTGACTCAGAGTTCTGGAGGCTGTACAGGAAGCATGGCTGGGAGGACTCAGGAAACTTACACTCATGGCAGAAGGGCAAAGGGGAAAGCAAGCACATCTTCATGCTGTGGCAGGAGACAGTGAAAGAGAAAGCACTACACACTATTAAACAACCACATCTCGTGAGGACTCACTCACTATCATGAGAACAGCAAGGAGGAATTCTGCCCCCACGATCTAGTCACCTCCCACCAGGTCCTTCCCCGAGTGTTGGGGATTGCAATTCAACATGAGATTTGGGTGGGGACACACAGCCAAACCATACCAGCTGTTACCTCATGTTCCTCATTTCATGGAAGGTCAGATAACAACTTAGTTCCAGTTTGGTGGAATTGTAGCATAGATATTTCTGTTTTGATTTTTAGTCTGGCTGTTGGGGCATAGTGAGGGGGCTTAGTGGGGGCCCTGTGTGTTTTATCTGGTGACCCTCCAGTTTCTCAGCGCTATGCATTTGCTTCTCCTAGCCTCTGCAGTCACCTTTGCTGGCTGTGGCAGTGTGAGGGTGTGAAGGCTGCAGATTCTTAGAGGGGGATTATTCCAGGCTTTCCTGTGTTCATGACTCTCACATCCCGTCTTGGGCAAGGCCAGGCTAGAGTCCACCGGCTCCACTCAGGCTCTCTTCCCCAGACCCCAACACCTCTGTCAGCCTTGTTGTAGGTCCTCTTTTGATTGCTATTGCCTTGGGCCTGGACAGTTTATAAACCAAGCTTGCCAAGAGGCAAGAGTGAAGAGGTCTGCTAAATAGGGAAAGAGCTTGGAGTCTCCTGGGCCATGTGCTCAGTGCACGAGTTCCTACAGGTGAGTAGTCCTGCTTGGGACAGTTCAGACACACCAGAGTAGGAAGTGAGGGTCCCATGCTGGCCACCTTTCTTCTTCATCTCCCTCTTCTCATGCCTCCCTGCCATCACCCAACATTTTCAGCCTTGAGAAATTCCAAGTAAACCCCTTGCTCAGGGCTGGGAATCCAGTTGGCAGTTCGGGAGGCAGTGGGGTCAGAGTTACTGCTTCTTTCCAGGCCTTTCCAGAGGTTCTGCTGCTCCCCCAGTACCCCTTCCATTGTGCTCCAGTGCTGTCCTTCCAGCACATTCCCAT
>NW_012116888.1:1389805-1410214 GCF_000951035.1 Colobus angolensis palliatus
TCTCCTGGGTGGGTCTCTCCTGGAGCCAATTGTGCCCGGGGGCAGCTCTCTGGGCCACAGTTCTTTCCTCCACAGCAACATCCAGGTGCAGAGGTGCTGGAGCTGCCGGTACTAGCTTGCCAGAGCTGGCTTCAAGATCTTCAGGAACTTTTCGACCTGGTTGTTAACCAGAGCAACTATTAAAAATTATATAAACCTCAGGTAAACAAATTAAATCACGAACAAAAGTAATGGATACACAAAATTTATACTACCTTTTTATGGCATTTTACCATTTCCTGTGCCTTTGAGGCTCTTTACGTTGTGGTACCCGTGTGGTGGAAACACTGCATTGGGTGACGGGGTGGCTGTGCTTCTCTCCCCAGTTCCTACTTCTGTGGGAGTATTTTACCATGGAAATCAGCAAATCATGCTTAGTTATTTGGACAACTGGTTATTAAACATTTACCAGCACACCGTTACCTGAGTTCTATCAGCTTATTAAATTAAGAAATAAATGGAGTCCTTTAATCACATTGTTCTCATTTTATTTTATTTTTTATTATTTTTTAGAGGCAGGCTCTTGCTGTGTTGCCCTGGCTGGAGTGCAGTGGTACAATCATAGCTTACTGTAGCCTGGAAATTCTGGGCTCAAGTACTCCTCTTGTCTTAGCCTCCTAAGTAGCAGGGACTACTGATGCTTTCACCATGTCTGGCTAATTTTTTTTTTTTTAATGCTTTTTTGTAGAGATGGGTCCTTTGTTTATTGCCCAGGCTGGTGTTGAACTCATGTCAAGAGATGCAAGTGATCCTTGCATCTCAGCCTCCGGAAGTGCTGGGATACAGGAATGAGTCATTGTGTCCGGCCTAATCACATTGTTCAAGCATTGTGCAAATCAATGGAAGCTTAGCTCACAGCACCCCTGGTTTAAATGCAGGCACACTTCCCCTCTGCCTGGCCCTGACTCCTGCTGCCCTTTCCTACTCAGTTCTCTGGCAGCTCATCCGCCTCACCCACTCTGCTCCATTCCCCACCTGCTTTCCAGTGTCTCGAACTGGACAGGTTTTCTGCCCCTCTCCCCATCGCTTCTTTCAAGTATTATGTACCTTCCTTTATCCTCTCAGCTAAGGAGTTTCCCTTTTCTTGCCAAGGTTTGTGATCTATCTCTCTCTTCTCATTCTCCTGATTCTGAATTTATCAGAGCATTTCCTGGGCACAATTTAAATATGCTTATTTGACCTTCCCAGGCTGTGCTAACAGCACCACCACCACTGCTGCTGCTGAAAAGAGTGAGTAACATTTCTCTATACCTGTACCTGTGCCACCTGAGTACCATATCAGAGACCCCAGAGCACTCCATGGGCAGGTCCCATTTAATGCTGATACCTCCATGATAAATGAGTGTTTGGTTGAATATAAGTACTGTAAGGGAACTTTTTAGACTGCCCTAGGTGGTATGTGAAACCTGAGGGTTTTGTGGTTGTGCTAAGGGGCTTCTGAGTGGAGAAGAAGAAGAAGTAGAGAAGAAGAAAGGATAGCAGAGAAGATGAGACTCACCCATAGCCCTTCTAACTCCAGACCTAGCAGAGCATTTCACTGTCCAGAAATAGGAGTTGAAACTGTGGCCTTCAGAGCAATGTTTTAACCTGGCTTTACTATTCTTCCTAGCTGAGTGACCTTGGGCACTCTGTGCCTCAATTTCCTCATCTGAAAAATGGGGATAATACTATTACCTTATAAGGTTTTTATGAGGTTTAAATGAGTTAATGCACATAAAGCTCTTAGAAAAGTGTTCAACTAATAAATATCAGCCATTCTTATTAATGAGGCTATGTGCAAAATTGTATTTAACAAAATAATGCTGCTGGTAAGAGGTTGAAGACCACATATGTGGCTCTATGGCCTTTATTTTATAGTTGAGAAAACTGAAGCTCAGAGCTAAGAACTGGGCACAGCCAGTGAGCAGCAGAGTCAGGACTAAATCCCTTTCTGCTCTGAAGTTTTCAACAAATGGTATTAATCCTCTTCTTTGACCTGGAAGGGGCATGACACCTACAACATTTGACACCCATGGCATTTGACACCCACACCACTCAACACCCTTGTGCCTTTATTTTGATTAAAGGCGTGTCTTTAAAGTGATGAGAAGAGTATCCAAATAAATATGACAGAACCCTTCTATCCATTTTTTCTGGAAAGAAATGGAAGTCCCAAGGCCTTTGATCCTCGGCCAAGGCCTTGCAGCTAGTAATGATTGTGAACCGTGTTTTACGTTGAGCTGCTCTTGTGATCACAGCTGGCTGTCCCTATTGGCAGCTCCCTTGGCTGTGAAAATTTGGGGTCTAGCAGTGGCCATCCACTGTGGCCATCCCAGGCCCACAGGAAGCTTTTATCACAAACCCATGTCCCCTTTCTGTCCTGATCTCTGTGTACAAATGCCACATTACTCAGGCACAGCCATAATTGTCATGTGGGCTTAGTTTTGTTTCTGGTAATTCCTGAGCTCACTCTCCAGGCCCAGGATCAGAAGTCAGCCCAGAGGCTGGAGCTTCCCTGACGGCTTCTCGCTGATCTCATTCTCCATCTGTCTCCCCGCCTCCTCCCCACGGATGGGAGTTAAAGTGGCACTCGGGTGTGCTCCTGCTGGCTGGATCTCTGACCTGCCCGACCACGTGCTGTGCTGTAGTTCCCTAGAGCTTTTGAGGTGAGGGGCACAGAAGCTGTGAGCAGAGAGTGTCCGAGGTGACGAGGCAGCCACCATGCCTTGGGAACCATCATGGGTCATCTCTGTGGGTGCTAATCAGCCCAGAGAGAAGCTGGGCTGGTCAACATTTCCCTAAACATAAGGGGCTTTTTCACCCCAAGATGCCCTAAGCCAAACCTGCTCCCTTTAAACCCAACCCTCTCTTCCCTTAGGAACTTGACCCCTGCTGTTGGTGCCACATCCTGTCAGCCTGCAGGGCTAACCCTGGGGCCACTTTCATTCTGCCTCCCAACCCCATACCTTCTGGGGGGCCCCAGGACTCTGGGAGCTGCCTCCCCACTTCAGCTTCACTCTGTTCAGCTGCTGCTGGGCTCTGACCACACAGCCCTGGGCCAGGCTCCCAGCTCTACTCTTTTGTGTCTCACCTCTCGCCTGTAAAGTCAGAATGACCCTGTATACCAAAGGTTTCTCTTGAGGATTATCTGAGGTGGCACACCAAGAAGTCACCAGGATAGGGACTGGCATGTGGCAGTGCTGAATTAATGCCAGTTCCCTGCCCCTCTTTCCTTTCAAGTGCACATTACCTACGCAGCAGAGGAGAACGAGCAAGGAATGTGAGGGGGAAAGATGTGTTACTTGTCTCCTCCACTATCTTTTTCAAGATTTGCTTGCTCTGTGGGGAGAGAGGTGTGGGCATGTGGTGGGTCTGAATGGGGTGTGTTGGGTGGATGGAGGTGGAGAGGCCAGAGAGGCCAGAGGGGTCAAGAGGCAGCTTGACGGGAAAGCAGCAGCATTTCACAAAGGGTCTTCATGTAGCTTTTCAGGTGCTGTGCCCACCCTCCTGTACCTTGAGGAACTCTCAGGAACATCCACATAATTCACAAGAATTGGGCTTGAATCCCAGCTCAGCCTCTTCTCAGCTGTGGGACCTGGGATTCTCCCTCTGTAACTAGGGGTGATGGTCACTCAGAGTGCAGGGCTGTGGGAGATTAGGAGGGCACCCCCATGGGAAGGATGACACAGTGCCGGCCCCTACGGAACACCGCGTTGGCCGGGCCACAATGAATGGTGACGTTGACAGGGACTGTCGTGTGGGGTATCAATCTGTGTGAGTGTGTGAGGCTCTGTCCTCACTGAACTATCATTCTACTAGGGGACAGCGGCAACAAACGAGCAGTCATGATATCACAGAATATCAGGTGGCAACTGGAATATCAAGAAAATTTATACCCTGGCCAGGAGCTGCAGTGTGGCAGCTGGTGGGGCCAGGCATGTCTGAGGGGCTCTCTCATCATGGAGGCTTGCTACGCTGGGCCCAGTGCCCTGCAGAGGGGATCAGTAGCTGTGGCTGATTGGCTGTTCCCTCACCTATTTCCTCTCTTCCCTAGAAATGCCTCATTCAGCTCTGTTCATAGCACTTTCCTGGGCAGGAAGTTGAATGTCCATTTAAGGTCACAAGCCCAGCAGTCCTAGTCAGTTCTTTCTTGTATGGCAGCCCCTCCAGCCACACGCTGTGTGTGCTAGTGTCAGAAGACAAAATCACAACCGACAGTTATAGGTCTAGTTGTCTGATGTTCATAATTCATGGATTGGAGCAGCCTCCATTCTATAGAAATAGAATGGGAACTCCCACTGGACAGTGGCAGAACAGTGGGTTTTGTAAGGTGGAACAAGGATACAGAAAAATAGAAAAAATACTGATAGGTTGACATCTGATTTTTTCAGGTTACTTCTTTTTAAGGGTTAAAGCAGAGAGGACTTCCTTATTAGGCTGACTTAGGTAGACTGGAATCTTCTGTTTCCAGGAAAAGCTGGTCTGTTTGGGGATCTACCTGTTTCCTTAAAGTCTTGGTTGGTTATGTGGCATTTAGCATGAGTGACTTCATTTTAGTTGGGTGTGGTCTGTTGAAGCCTAGTGCAGGAGCTCAGTCCAAAACAACAGCCTCTCATAATTTCGTTTAACATTAGTGAGCATTTCCTTAGGGTATACTCTATGGAATGCCTCTTTGAGTAATGTGACAATTTACAATGATACCTCTAATGTTCAATGGCATACAACTTTTAAAGAAAGTACCATTTTATAGTATTTCTTTTTCATTCATTCATTGGTACGTGTCTTCATGGTATTATAAAAAAAAAAAATATGTGGGCCAGGCGAGGTAATGTGCATCTGTAATCCCAGCTACTCAGGAGGCTGAGGTCAGAGGATCCCTTGAGCTCATTGGTTCAAGGCTGCAGTGAGCTATTATGGCACCACTGCATTCTAGCCTGGGTGACAGAACGAGACCCTGTCTCTAAATATACATATATATGGTACTGGCAGAGAAAAAGGATACAATTTGGAAGTTCATGAGGACGATTGCAGTCTGTTTTAACACACCATATGATGCCGTCTTCCCCCTCAATGACTCTGATGTTATAGTTAGGACCAGCTTTATAAAAATGATCCTACGATGTGAAAGTTTCTGCTGTAAAGGGCCTAAGTTATGGCGACCATGATGAAAGGGGACACTTGCCTGGTGGCTCTGGCTTTCTTGCCTGTCTCCTGTGCTGATGGCCATGATGGATTGTGAAGTGCCCCAACTCAGACCCAGATGAGGGCTACTCAAGGCCATATGAATCACCTTGACTGTGGAGTGACCCTCCTGCCCAAGCCTCCCCATCGACAGCTGTTTCCTGGACACCCCACTGGCTCCAGAGCTCAAGTGTTTTCTTCAGAAGCCCCCTACCCACTAACTAGTCTCCTTACCCTCTCCCTACCTCCTCCCTCTACTCCCACTTATTCTCCCCCTGCCCCATCCCACATGCTGCAAGTCTCCTGTGCAGCATCCCCACCTCCACCCCCCACCAGGTTCCTGCATTCTAAACCACTTTGCCAGTTCTTTCAGTTGTCTGCCCCATCTGGAGCTGCCAACAGGTCTCTGTTAGGCACAGGCCTCTCTGGCCTTGGCTTGAGGCGATGTGAGTTTCCAGGGGTTCACACGTGCCCCACACATGACAGAGAACCTCAGGGCTGCTGCCAGGGGCTCAGCGCTCCATGGGGCATGGAAAGCTGACTCCTGAAGGGGTGCCATTTCCATGAGAGAATTTCTCATGGCTGATTGTTATTTGCAGAAAGTTTTAGTGGTAAGATTTGAATATTAAACAAAGAGAAAGAACTAGCCCCCTTAGTGGATGTAGCATGATCTGGTGAACAAAGAGACAGCCCAGATGGGAGCACGTTATTGGAGAGGGATAAGGAGGGTGCAAGGTAAGGTGTCGGTGAACAAAAGTCCTCTGTGAAAGAATCTGAAGGGAAGATACGTTATTCCTCTGAGCAGTTTGCAAAATGGAGAGATGTGGCCTCTGGTCTAAAATGAAGGTTCATTCCAGGGAACAAAAGGAGGGTTCAGTTTTGACAGCAAAAGTTCCTGTCCACGTTCCCAATCAAGTCCATTTATGCAAATGAGGGATTCAAACTTGCTTAGTTCTAATTGCTTGATGAAGCTGAGTTCTGATTGGTTGATTCAGGTGAGTTCTGAAAGTCCCAAAGTTGAACAGAGGTATGGGTTTTCTGAGAACACAGAGTACATCTGTGATGTCTAGTCAATAAATGACCACTAGGCTCAATGTTAAATTTAGGCCCAGTTAGCCACTAGGGATCCGTCTTGAAGAACTGGCTCTTTCGGTTTCATATTCATTCCCATGACCCAGGCAGGACCCATCCTGCAGTTTTTGCCCAGCAGGTAGGAGACCAGGCTTGGAAGGCCATTAATACAACTTCAGACACTGTTTTACTGCCCAGGGTGGAGGAAGGTCTCTAAACTAAATGCCTACAATATCCACAGCTAAACCTGGCTGGCATGTAAAGAACCAGAAGTAAGCGATGTGCCTGTTGTGCTGTGGCACACGAATGGAGGTGGGCCGGGCCCTGTAGTGAGAGTCAGTTTCACTGGGGCTACCCTACTCCAGACAGGAAGTCCTCATTGCTGACAGTACTTAGGAGCAGTGCCTCTCCACCAGAGTCGTATTCTCAGCAGGGATGGATCTGAGAGCAGAATACCTGGTGGGGAAGAGGGGTTTCCACTTGTGGGGTGGAGCTCTTTCAAGCACCCCGGCCACATTCAGAGAAGTTCCCCTGCGCTGGGCTGAGTGATTCAGGTGGCCTCACTTCGCTCAGACACACCTGGCAACCTGGGCAGCTTTTGGGGTGACACGGCAGGACCACAGGAGGGACTCCTTCTCTCTGGCATTCTGAGAGGTGAAGGGCTTCACATCCCAATGATGGAAATCTTGGCAACACTAGGGAAAGGAGTGCAGCTCCTACCTAACCAGTGAGAGAATATTATACATGATTTTGTATAAACTGATTTGAAACTTGAAATAATGCAAAATTTTCTTAGTTGAAAAACAACAACAAAAAAATACATAATTTCAAAGCTGTTATTGGGGATGAGGTGCAGAGCATGAACTGTCTCCCACTTCAGGGGGTAAGCAGGTAGACAGGAATGTCACCATCCTTTGTTTCGTGGGTGTGAATCACACAGTCATATGCTTCTGGACTCCTGTGCTTTTGTTAGTTATTGCAAAGTAATTTCAACTTTTGCTGTGTTATGATCTTTAAAACAAATAGTGTATTCTACTGCAAGATCGGCTGATTGTCATCAAGAGATGATTCCGGTGGTATTGTTAAAAAAAATACACCCACAATCGGTAAATTCAGAAAGAAAGTTAGGTGAGATAAAATATCGTGAAGATTTAAAAACACCAAGAAATAAATACCAGTCTGCTGATTTTAGAACAAGCATCCCAAGAAATATTGGAGATGATGCTGAGAAAATAAAAATAGCATTAAAGATCCTCAAACAGCCCCTGTTCCTCTTACTTTGCAGCATTCGGAGGGGAAAGCACTCTTACATTATGAGGGCTTCTGGAGCCCCACCTAAATCCTTAAGTGAAAACTCCCAGGGAGCATCATTTTCTGACAGTTGCAGCTGGATTGGCACCATGTGGGCCAGTAGCCTTGGAGAAGGGAGTGTGCAATATCAGCTTTCTCCAGAGAGAGGCCGATGCATCCATTCCGGGCCCCTGTTTCCGTACCTGTAGCCTCTTAGGGGACACAGAACGACTGGGAAGTGCTGCCTACTCACCTGTGGACTGTGGGCACTTCTGGGGTCTGACTTTTTACCTATATATCTCTGTAGCTTTTGAACACCTGTAATAATTATGTACTGTATTAATTTTTAAGAATCTATTAAAAAGAAAAAAAAATAAAGGAATAAGGGCTGAGTTCTGCTGTGGAAATCAGATCTATTTAGAAAGCATGAAGGTCTGTGGACAGTCCCATGCAAGGTGGCTCAGCCTCCATACCACCTCCAGCTGTCCCCAGGCTGCTTTGCAGTAACAACCTATGGGCAAGTGGCAGCGTGTGCCTCCCTCTTTCTGCCCTATATGCCCGAACTCACAGTGGTCCTTCAGGAGTGATATAACTCATTCCATGGGGAGGTGGGGGCATGTTAGGTGTCTTAGTCCATTGTGTTTGTTCTCATAAAATACCATAGATTGAGGGGCTTAAACAATAGACATTTATTTCTTACAGTTCTGGAGGCTGGAGTCCAAGATCAAGCTGCGGCAGATCTGGTATCTGCTGAGGGCTCCCTTTCCAATTTGCAGGTGGCCGCCTTCTCTCTGTGTCCACACATGGTGGAGACAGGGAGTGTTCTGATCCCTTCCTTTTCTTATGAGGGCACTAATCCGTCATGAGAGCCCCACCCCCATGACCTCATTTAAAACTAATGATCTCCAAAGGTAATTAGACTGGGGGTTAGAGCTTCAACATGTGTATTTAGCAGGGATAGAGGGTAGGGAACATGAACATCCAGTCCATTATCATAGAGATATTCAAATGGGGGTAAATGCTTCTGTGGAAAATCCCCCCATGGGAGGCTGCTCTGGGCTGTGTGTCCTCCCCAATTTGCTGCTCCCACGAGACTGTGGGACAGGGTGGCAGCCCTCTGTCACCAGTATGGCCCTCAGCATGTGCATTCCCTGGCCTGGCTACCTGCAGAAGCCCACAAGAAAGGGGAAGCCAGGGGTTGAAGGAAGAAGGAGGGGAGAGGAGTGGGAATGAGACACCCCCTTCCAGCACTCCATTCTGAGGAGAGGTCCCCAGGAGGAGGTTATGCAGATTCTTTGGAACTGGAATTGCCTGAGGAGGCTCAGGACAGCACTGCCCATTAGACCATTGCCTGGGAAATGGCCATGAGCTGAGAATGTGAGACCTTAGTGTTCCTGTGCCTGGGGGAGTCCAAGAGAGAGAGGCGGATATTGATTTTGCAAAGTGGCGTGGCTGGGTGAGTGGGTCCTCCACCAGGAGACACTGAATACAGATGCTTGCTGGGCGTAACTGAAGGAGGGCCTGGCAGAATCCAGACCCTGCCCATCACTGTGAGAGACTCAGGAAGCTATCTTATGAGAAAGAGAGCTAAAAACTAGGGGACACATTCTGAGGATACAGAATGCACAATGAGCCCGCATTTAGATAAGGAGTAGGGTCTTAGCCGAACTCAAGCATTACACCCCAGACTTTCCTTGTGGTTCTACGTTGTCATGTACCATGTGCTTAGCTACAGCTCTGCTGGGTGCTGCCTTCCAGAGATGGGACCACCTCAGTGACAGTGAAGAGATGAAGTATGAGAGCTGGGGACAGCGAGCACATGGTTAACACTTCCTGACTCTGACCAGTGCTTTGCAGAGTGATGCTGCGTACAGCCCATCATAAGCACGATCATGGCCCAATCTCTCTGAAAGTGAAATCACTTGTCCCCACTGAGCTGCATCTGGAATTTTAGCAGCTTGGAGCAATGCAAAATAATGGTGCTTAAACTCAGACCAGCCTCCTCAATTTTGAGCTGGCTGATCCATTACACACACATTTTAGACCGAATGGGATCCTGGTAACTTTGCTGTCTGTGTATGTGGCCCACAAATTTCCATTCATTGAACTGTTGTCATTTTTAAGAGCTGCAAGGTAAAAAGGTTATTTGTTGACTTTTTGTTTTTCGCAAATGATAATACCCTGCAAAAGAGCTTACCCTGAAACTGAAAAGAATGATTCTGTGTTACCTTGCTTTTATAGACTTAGCTCTTGTCTGTGGGAAGTTTGCAAGCATTCCCTCCTCTCCTCCCCATTCATTTATAAAGAAACCTCCTACATGGTGCTATTAAAATAAAAACTTACTCATATGCTTAGTCAATGCTGAGCAGAATTTCTTTCATAGGTTCCGTATGAATGAGTTCTGAAGTAACAGGTTTAGAAAATGAAACTGCTCAAAAAGAATATGAAAATGACTTGAAAAGGTGCCAGAAAATACTTTGACTGTGTGTGCATGTGTGTGCACGGGGGTGGGGGAAATATCAGATCATGGGAGTGTTCCAAGGCCTTCAGGTTATAAGGGCATGTGAACAACCTCAGGAGTTGGTGTGGGAATAAACGATTCGGGCTTAAAATGAGAAACTCCTATTTTGGACACCACAGGATGTTCTGGTCAACAGAACTGAACACGTGGCCCCATGGCTACCTGTTTATGTGGGTGTAATCAATTCCCAGCTCTGCTATTTACCAGCTGTGTGGCCTGGGACAAGTTGCTCCACCAACCTGATCCTCAGTTCCCTTGCCTGTAACATGCTGATAATAACAGCATTTATTCCATAGGACATAGGATCCCTGCAACCCCAGTACCTCGGAGCTCAAGAATTAGATGAATCTTGATCCTTGTTCACAGTACTTTCCACCACTGATCTGTCCATGACTTTGTTATTTATTTAGTTTTATAACTAGTTATTTCCAGTATTGTAATGAGGACCCATGAATCTACCACCCAAAACAAAAGCTAAGTCTAGGACAATAACCTACATCTTACCAGCTAGTCCCCAGTACCTCATTAACCTCTTCTCCCCACTTCTAAGGTCTACACCCTCATGAGTCTTCTGTTCCTGATACCCTTGCTTCCCATTTTATTTGGTTTTATGCTTCTACATGTATTTCTAGAAAGTAGGTACATTTTTATCTTAATTGTTTTTTAACTTTATAAAACTTTTAGGGACTTATTTTTTTTCCATTTAATGTTATATTGCTAAGAGTCATTCATAGTATTGTGTGTCATTGTAATTTCTTTGTTCTGACTGCTGCATAGTAGTGTATACAAATAAACCATAGTGTAATCATCCATGCTGCCATTGAGGGGTATTTGGGAAAGGAGAGGGTCCAGACTTTTGCTAGTCAGAACAGTGCTGTTATAATCCTACTGGTACATGTCAGCCTTTGTACAAGTGTAAGAGTTTCTCTTGGGTATGGACCTTGAAGGAGAATCATGTCAGAGAACATGTGAACGTTCAACTTTAGGAGATAATGCCAAAACGTTCTCTAAAGACTCTGTGCTAATCTACAACACCTCAAGCGTCATCCTCTCCAGCACTTAATTGTGTTAGGCTTTTTACTTTTTGCTAATTGAATGAGTGTAAAATGTTATTTCATTGTGATTTTAATTTTCACTTAGTTTCTTTTTAAAATTTTTTATTTTTAATTTTTGTGGGTACATAATAGGTACATATATTTATGGGGTACATAAGATGTTTTGAGAGAGGCATGTAATGCATAATAATCACATCATGGGAAATGGGGTATCCATCCCCTCAAGCATTTATCTTTTGTGTTACAAACAATCCAATTAAACTCTTTTAGGTATTTTAAAATGTACAGTTAAATTATTTTGACTATAGTCACCCTTTGTGGTATCATATACTAGGTATTCATAATTCTTTTCACATTTCTTTATGAATCTTTTCAAAAGTTTATTGGACATATATGTTTCCTCTTCTGTGAAATGCCGTTGGTACTTTTTTCCCCATTATCATACTGGTTATTTGTGCATTTTTAACAAAATTGATTTGTAGCAGTTCTACATATATTCTTGGTACTAAACCTTTCTGGTTGATCTTATGAATATCTTGTCCCAGTTTTTACTTTGTCTTTTTACTTTTTAAAAATATCTCTATGGCATGAACCCAGGAGGTGGTGCTTGCAGTGAGTGGAGATCGCACCACTGAACTGCAGCCTGGGTGACAGAGCGAGACTTTGTCTCAAAAACAAAAAACAAAAAACAAACAAACAAAAAAACCAATAAAGATATCTGTTGGTGAACAAAGTTTCTTTATTTTGACATAGTTAAATTTATCATTTTATAGTTAACAATTTATGTGCTTAAGAAAAACTTTAGCTACCTGTATTAGTCCATTCTTGCATTGCTATAAAGAACTCCCTGAGAATGGGTAATTTATAAAGAAAAGGGGTTAAATGACTCACAGTTCTGCAGGCTGTATAGGAAACATGGCTGGGAAGGCCTCAGGAAACACAATTATGGTGGAAGGCGAAGGGGAAGCAGGCACATATTCATTGGCCAGCAGGAGAGAGAGAGAGAAGGGGAAGGTGCTACACACTTTAAAGACAGAACTAGTGGGGTGGTGCTAAACCACTAGAAACCACCTCTATGATCCAAACCATATCACTACCCCAAGGTATAAAATAGTTACCTGTATTTTACTATAAATTATAAAGTTTCTTTTTGACATTTAATTCCTGAATCTACCTAGGTTTATTTTTCAGATACAGTTTAAGGGAGACACTCAAGTTCATTTTTCCCATATGAATAACTATTTTTTCCACCTCCATTTGTTTATCAGCCTCCTCTCCTCACTGACATCCTGTATCCTCTGTAATAAACCAACGTTCTTTATTTGCATGCATCTTTTTCTGGGATCTTATTCATACCCCATGGTCTGTTTTTCTGTCTCTGCACCAGAACTACAAAGGGTTTTAATTACTCCAGCTTCATAAAAGTCCAGACGTCAACAAGGCAAACCCCTGATCACTACCTTTTCAGAAACATCCTATTTTTGGTCTTTTATGCTTTCAAATAAGTTTAGAATCATTTTTTCAGGTTCTATTTTTAAAAAAGTATTAGGGATTTGACAAGAATTGCACTGAATATATAGATCAAATTACAATATTAAATTATGAAATCCATGAACACAATATCTCTCTCCAATTACTTAGCCGTTTTTAATATCTCTTAAAGTTTTATACTTTTCCTTCTAGAGGTCTTGAAAATATGTTCATTGTTAGATTTATTCTGGGAGACTTGATATTTTAATTTTTTTTTTTTTGAGGCAGGGTCTTACTTTGTCATCCAGACTGGACTACAGTGGTACAATTATAGCTCACTGTAGCTTCGAACTCCTAGGTTCAAGTGATCCTCTTACCTCACCCTCCTGAATAGCTGGGACTATTAGGCACATGCCACTGTGCCCCACTAGATACTTGATGTTTTCTAATGCTGTTGTAAAGAATATTGTCTTGTAGCCCAGGCATGGTGGCTAATGCCTGTAATCCCAGCACCTTGGGAGGCTGAGGTGGGCAGATCACTTGAGATCAGGAGTTCTAGACCAGCCTGGCCAATATGGTGAAACCCCGTCCCTACTGGAAAAAAAAAAAAAAAAAAAACCAAAAATTAGCCGTGTGTGGTGATTCACACCTGTAACCCTAGCTACTCAGGGGCTGAGGGATGAGAATTGCTTGAACCCGGAAGGCAGAGGAGGTTGCAGTGAGCTGAGATAGCGCCACTTTACTCCAGCCTGGGTGACAGAGTGAGAGTCTATCTCAAAATAAAAAAAAAAAAGAATATTATCTTTTAATTAAACTTTCTGGCTGTTTGATGTATGTAAATTTTATATCTTCACTAAATTTATTTATTCTTATTCATTTGTTTATGGATTTTGGGCATTTTCTATATAAGCAGTCATACCTTATGCAGATGATAATGGTTTGTTTCCCTCATAAGATGATTTTAAAAGTGAATGGGGTTATGTAAACAAAGCAAGCAACACAGTGGTTGGCAGCTAGTCAGTGCTCAATAAATGCCTGTGACTACTGATACTATTATCATTACTCATTAACAGAAGAGTTTTAGAAATTTCTTTACCAAATTCATTCATGTTGAAGAAAGAAACAGAGACCCAGAACAAGTTCAAGATTTGCCTGGGATGACATGACATCTCAATGCCAGGACTGGACCTGGAAAACCTGGGTCTCTGGGCTACAAAGTCAAGTGCCCTTTCTCTTAATATCCAACCAATGCAGGCTTCTGCCTGGCATAAACTTTTGCAATTGTAGTGTTTACATGAGTGGAGCTTTCTGGCACATCCATGAAAAAAAAATCTATTAAATCAGCAGCATGAATTAAGCTCTTTCTATGTGCTGGGCTTGCCACATCGCACACGCTTCTAGCAAAGGAAAAATGTACACCCTGCAACTCAGAGCGGCAGAAAATGATAATTTATCTCTTTTTAAGTATTCTCTATATGGATCTCATCATTTCCTGTTGATGGTAAAGGAAGGAGGGAGAACCTTAAACTTGCCCATCGAAAGAAACTTAGACTCTTTTGGTCTAACTCACTTTCTTTTGGGTAAATACACAGTTAAATAAAACTTAAGATTTCCCTCTCAAAGGATGTCTCTTCACTCTCTGTGTCCCAGGTTGGCAGCTGGAAGAGGGAAACAATTATGGATCCTCACAGTGTGGGGTGGCGCCTCTGAACTCATCCTGCCTTTGAGACATAGCAGGTGCTAATTGAGCTGGGGTGGCCTGATCATGTCTTTGAGCATCCAGTTCTGGGGACCACTAGGTCTAGCTGGCTCTCCTGGTGCTTTGGGACCTCCACTGCTCAGCTTTTCCTGGCCCCAAAGATCTCTAAATCTCAGCTTTGTCTGTTGTCTGTCTCTGGGCTCTGCACTGGTGACCTCTCAGCAGTCTGGCTCGCAGCCACACCCTCTGGGTGCACGTAGAACACCGAGGCCCCTTTCTGGCCACAGTGAAGCAGAGGAAAAGGCAGGCTGTGGAGCACATGTGAGGTATTCTCAGATACTAGCTCAGCCTTAACTTCTCTCATCTTCTCTTCTCCCTACATCCCTCCCTCCCCAACTTGCCTCTTGGCCAGAAGGGTGTCTCCTTCCTGTTGGGTGGGGTTTCCCTAACTTAATGTCCTCTGTCTTCTCTTGATTCAGGCTTATAGCAAACTCCAGTCACACTGGCAAGGCCTAGCTCTTTGAAGATGAAGGGGACTTTTGGAATCTAGAATAATGTGTGTCCTCTTTCAACAAAATTTGACATTGGAAACCTGTTTCTCCATGGCCTCTAAAAATGCCAGTTTTGGCATGTAAATATTTTCCAAATATTATCCCAATTACCCATGGTTATGGCCGCCTTTGGGATTATGATGAAGACTGTAGTTGTGTAGAACACGTCATGCCCCTGACTCCCCTCTTGGTATGTGGAGGCAACTGTCTTTGTGAGTGGACGGAGCTCCTTCCTCTGTCCATCTCTTAACTAATGAAAGCCTGGTCTGTCTGTTCTCAGCAGCCTTTCTCTGCCTAGCTACTGTATAGGACACTGTCACTAACATGTCCTCAAGGAATGACCTCTGACTTCCGGCCTCAAGATCCCTGTGGCCTCTATTCAACCTTTATTGAGGGCTTATTATGGTTATAGCTCTGTGCTCGTAAGAACCCAGAGACAGCAAGACAGAAGAATTGTCTTCAAGCTGCTCAAAGGGTAAAATCCATGCATAAAGACCCGGCTATATCAAAGCTGTACTTATGATATTAGCAAAATCCAATACAACTAGGAAGAACACGTACAGAGAAGGAAGGAAAGGCAAAGCTGTTGGGTCTAGTTTTCTTGGTTCCTACATAATAGAAGGCTGGGCAATATCTACCCTCGATAAAGTTCATTATGCCTTGGGTATAGTAAAAATCTGAGATTTTGCCTCTGTAGACCACTATTCTGTCAGGGCTGGGTGCCAGAATGTATTTTACAATGCTGACGGCTGTCTGAGACAGTGGGTTGTGGTTTCTGTTCCACTCTCCAATGCACTTTTGGGAAGGCAGGTGACTGGGATGGACCTGCTCCAGTCATCAAATGTGGCAGGCCCACTTTCCATTGCCAGCAAAAGTTAAGTAAATTAAATAGTGCCCCAAAGGAGCTCTCTAGGAGTTGGTGTATCGTGAAATGTGAAGTGGGCTTGCCCCATGTGAGAACTAATAGAAACACAATTTAGTTATCTTTGGCTTTTGAGTGATCAGCAGAGTTTTCTGCTGCCAATATGAGATTTCAATGATGAGTAGGGTTTCCAAAATCATGTTGAAACGTGACATTGTTTTCCTCAGGCCCGCAGGGCCTTGGCCTGACACTGAGCATGTACTTGCACACATGAGTGACCACTTTCTGCACGCCTCTTACACATCTGCCATGTGTCCACCTCAGCCAGTGGAAGCCCTGTGCCACTCTTGAGATGCAGGTGGCTGCTTCTTGATGCTGTTACTGTTACTGCTGCTGCCGCTTGCAGTCTCATTCCTCACTAGTTTTAAAATGTGTGTTGGCCGGGCGCGGTGGCTCAAGCCTGTAATCCCAGCACTTTGGGAGGCCGAGACGGGTGGATCACGAGGTCAGGAGATCGAGACCATCCTGAGCTACACGGTGAAACCCCATCTCTACTAAAAAATACAAAAACTAGCCAGGCGAGATGGCGGGCACCTGTAGTCCCAGCTACTCGGGAGGCTGAGGCAGGAGAATGGCGTAAACCCGGGAGGCGGAGCTTGCAGTGAGCTGAGATCGCGCCACTGCACTCCAGCCTGGGTGACAGAGCTAGACTCCGTCTCCAAAAAATAAAATAAAATAAAATAAAATAAAATAAAATAAAATGTGTCTCAGAGATTTCCCAAAATCCATTTCTCCAAATTCTGAGGTGTTCATCCATGGATAACAACAGGATGGCGTGGATGTAGGCACCGGTAAAGAAGCACAGAAGTATGTACTGAGGGTGTTAATTCTGAACATGGAGCGACTGCACGTTCTGAAACACATCTTAGCGTTTCTGTGTCCACATGTGTGTATTGTATTTCAAGCATTTTTATTATTATTATTATTATTTTGCTGGGTCGTGTCAATAGAACTGACAGCATCCTGTGACCTTATCTTCACCTTTAGTGCTTTCTAAGTAAAACTCAGTGTCTTAATATAGCCAAAGGAAAGAAAATCCTAGTGAAAGAATGAACTTTTTCTGACATTCCTGCTTTGTGAAATGCAATCCCATTTTCCTGGCATTTGGTGAGGATAACTGAGTTTGCATCTGGTAACTAGGAGGATGCTCGGGAGCCCCAGGAACCATGAGCAGGATCAATGACGGTCAGAAAGCACATTCGGTTATGTGGATTCAGTGACACAAACCTCAAGAAACCTGGTGGCTTTTGGCACTGCATGTGATTAGAGACAAATGATCTATTTCATCTTCTGGAAAAATCAATAAATACATATATAAAAGAGTGCCTTCAAGTCCTTTGAGCTATTAAGAATAGCTAACGTTTTGATTGCTTATTGCATGTCTATTGCTGTTCTAAGGGCTACATATGTATTCACTCATTTCTTCTTACAACATCCTCGTGTGGCCCACAGTCGCGTTATTTTCATTCCCATTTTATAGATAAGAAAATGGAGGCCACGAGCTGGAGAACTCCCTGCTCAAGTTGCATAGCTAATAAAGGACTGAACTGGGACTCCTGGCCAGCAGTGTGGCTACAGGCCTGGCTTCTACCTTCCCCTTCTTGGCAACCACCTTCACAGAGGAATGAAAGAGGTGAGTGGATTTGATGTAATATTTTATATCATGCCTATTTCTATCCACTTTCTCTGGAGTCCACCAAGATTAAAGAGGGAGAAAAATTCTCTAGTTCTACAGGAAGTGTGGGCTGTTTCCAGTGGCTCCTTCAAGACCTTTGTCTGTTTCCAGTTTTTCCTCCAGGTCTTTTGAACCTGGCTTCCCTCTGGCCAGCTCAGGCTCAGGGAGAGGGGCATACGCCGGCGGCCACCTGGGTGACAGTGTGGGACTGATGAACCACAAGACTTAGGCTGGTCATAGTGGGTCAGGGGAGACTGGACGCTTCGTCTTTTAAGCTTCTGGGATTCGTGTTGTGGCTTCTGTGTTTTCACTGCATTTCAAATCCTTTAAGTTAGGTCGTATGGGGAAAATGCTTGTGCTTCTCATTTATCTCCCTGGAGGCTAGCTTGGATCTCTGATGAGGAGCACCAAGCCACTCCATAACCACCGGGCTGCAGGATCTTCAGGGCCACCCAGGAAGCCAAAATCAGAACAGAGCTCCTTGCTGTGGGGGCTTCGCTCACCCCAGCCAGCTCTATCTTGGGGATATAACTTTCCAGGGACAAGAGATACCTGATTTTGTGCAGACACCTGTGGCATGGAGAGTATTTCTTATGTTCCAAGCAGAGAAGTTCAAATTTACCAGTCTTCGTGTCACTCCACCCCAAAAAAACTGGTGACCCCACTCAGCTGTGTTTCAGGACCCACCCTCATGGCACCTTCTCGGGACTCCCTCTTTGCTACTGAGGTTGAGACCTAGCACTAGGCTTTGTGCTAGAAGTTCCTCGGGGGCTGAAACCCCCATATGCCAGCCGCCCAGGTCAGGACGGCATGTTTTTACTACTCACACCCACCCGGCCTTGTATAGAAGAGGCGTG
This sequence comes from Colobus angolensis palliatus, assembly GCF_000951035.1. Classification (NCBI taxonomy): domain Eukaryota; kingdom Metazoa; phylum Chordata; class Mammalia; order Primates; family Cercopithecidae; genus Colobus; species Colobus angolensis. Next base: position 1,408,116 of record NW_012116888.1, read on the forward strand.
GCCACGTGCGAAATCCACTAGTACAGGCAGGGAGGCCAATGAATGGTATCTCACCTGCCGTCTGCTCTTGGGAGGGGTCCTCTAGTCCCGGTGTCCAGGGACCCACGGGCTGGGTCACATAGACTCCATGTCTTCCTGAGGGAAGGTGTAGTGTGAGTTTTTAAAAAACTGAAAACTTAAAAGAGAACATCTTTGACCGGGTGTGGTGGCTCACGCCTGTAATCCCAGCACTTTGGGAGGCTGAGGTGGGCGGATCACAAGGTCAAGAGCTCGAGACCATCCTGGCCAACACAGTGAAACCCAGTCTATACTAAAAATACAGAAATTAGCTGGGTGTGGTGGCGTGCACCTGTAGTCCCAGCTACTTGAGAGGCTGAGGCAGGAGAATCGCTTGAACCGGGGAGGCAGAGGTTGCAGTAAGCCGAGATCATGCCCTTGCACTCCAGCCTGGCGACAGAGCGAGACTCCGTCAAAAACAAAAAAAAAAAAAAAAAGAAGAAGAAGAAAAAAATCTTTGTTTTTGGTCTCGGGCACTGCTCTGTGATGGGTGCAGGGACGCAGTGGACGGAGACACGCAGTCCAGTCGGCAGGGGCGAGTCCCACTAGGGAGCCTCCCTCTGTACCCACACCGCATGCACGAGAGGCCCTGAGCTGTGCTTACGGTTTTCTCCATCCTACCCCACAAAAGTCTGGTGGTCATGATAGCTGCAGTAGGGAAAATGTTTTTTAATCACCTCACCACCAATGGTTTTAGAATTCACGCACTCTGCTGCTGCTTCTCAATGATGCCTACTTTCATGTCGTCTTTCCTCTCACCACAGCTCCTCACCAGACACCCCACAATGTGTAAGTCCCAAACCCAGGTGAAGAACAGCCAAGACTCCACCAGGCTTCAGACCTCAGCACCCGAGCGCTAGCGTGGGCTATCCACTTGCTTAGGGAGAGAGGCTGCGTCCCAGCGTGGCACAGGACGCCCAGGGACCAGCATGGCCTGGGTGAGGCAAGCGCAGAACCTGGGCTTGCTGGGGCACCCCAGAGTCAGGAGGGAGACTCCCAGCTCACAAAACTGTCTGGAAATTGAGTGGAAAGATCTTAAAGGCGTACCTTTTATTACGTAGAATGAAGTCCCATTTTATTCATCCAGGAATATTTATTCATTGAGGACCCACTCTGTGTGTGGCGCTGTGTAAGGTCACTAAAAAGACTTGGCAGGATGGCTTTTATTAGTCATGTGTGTAAAATCTGACCCTCCAGGTTACCATCCGGCTAGACGTTTGTTCACTTCAAATGCTCGTTGAGTGACTTCTAGGAGGTGCATATCGTGCTGGATGCTGAGAAGGCACAGTAGCTACAGACTCGGAAAACTGCTGAGCAGGGGAGTGGCTGCCCTGGGCACCCCTTGTTGATGTGATTGGTAATTGCTCTGGGGAGACAGGTGGCACTGGGGCAGAGAAGGGCCCAGACACTTGAGGGAAAGTGCCTGCACTGTCAGCCTGCCAAGGGCTGCAAGGATTGTATCCCATGTCTCCCAAGCATCACATCATCAGCCTTTCAAATGTGTCAAGTCGTTTAATTGCCACAACAGGCTGATGAAGTAGGCACTACTATTCTATGCTCCCTGCTTTGTCTATGGGGAAGGTGATGCATGGAGAAGTTAGGTAACTTGCCTGAGGTCACACAGCTAACCTGGCAGTTCTGGAAGGTAACTCACAACAGATTTCTTCTAAGTTCCATTCAGGCATTCAAAATAGAATTCTTTTCACAAAATGCATTTCACACCTTTTTCAGAAGAGAGCAGTTGTGCACAGTGAATAAGCACTCAGCAGGGGGCATAGCTAGAGCTGGGATGTTTGCCTCCACCAAATCTCATGTTGAAATTTGATCCTCAGTGTTAGGAGGTGGGGCCTAATGGGAGGTGTATGGGCCATGAGGGTGAATCCTTCATGATAGATGAATGTCCTCTCTGGGTAGGGTGAGGGAGAGTGAGTTCTCACTCTGTTAGTTTGTGAGAGCTGGTTGTTAAAAACGAGTGGATCACTTGAGGTCAGGAGTTCAAGACCAGCCTGGCCAACATGGCAAAACCCCGTCTCTACTAAAAA